>NC_088222.1:4928245-4953245 GCF_036934945.1 Oncorhynchus masou masou | reverse complement strand
GTCTCTCATGTCTGTCTGTCATGTCTGTCTGTCTCTCCCCATGTCTGTCTGTCTCTCTGTCAGACTCTCCCCATTTCGGTCTGTCCCTTCCCATGTCTGTCTGTCTCTCTGTCTGACTCTCTCCATGTCTGTCTGACTCTCTCCATGTCTGTCTGTCTCTCTGTCAGACTCTCCCCATTTCTGTCTGTCTCTCTGTCAGACTCTCTCCATGTCTGTCTGTCTCTCTCCGTGTCTGTCTGTCTCTCTGTCTGTCTCTCCCCATGTCTGTCTGTCTCTCTGTCTGTCTCTCCCCATGTCTGTCTGTCTGTCTGTCTGACTCTCTCCATGTCTGTCTGTCTCTCTGTCAGACTCTCCCCATGTCTGACTATCTCCATGTCTGTCTGTCTCTCCCCATGTCTGTCTGTCTCTCTGTCTGACTCTCCCCATGTCTGTCTGTCTGTCTGTCTGACTCTCTCCATGTCTGTCTGTCTCTCTGTCAGACTCTCCCCATGTCTGACTATATCCATGTCTGTCTGTCTCTCCTCATGTCTGTCTGACTCTCCCCATGTCTGTCTGTCTCTCTGTCAGACTCTCCCCATGTCTGTCAGTATCTTGTAACACATGTTGGGGAGTAACAATTGCGTGTAATCCGTTAACAGCAAAAATATTGTAATCAGATTACAGATACTTTAGAAAAACTAAAGGATTACTTTGAGGATTACTTTGAGGATTACTTTGAGGATTACTTTGAATTCAGAAAGGATGTTTGGGGGGGGAAAAAAATCTGTTTTCTCAATGACATTCAAATCAGCATTGAAAAAGACGCAAGTTTAAGTTTGTTCCACCTGAGCGAGTCTAACCACCAATCAGAGACCACTATGATGACACCAAATGATGATCACCAATCAGAGCCCACTAACCCCTATATAGAGTCCATTAACCCCTATATATATAATCAGAGACCACAGCTTCTACCCCCAAGTCATAAGACTCCTGAACAGCTACTCAGACAACTACCCAGACCATTTACATTGCCCCCCGCCCTCTCTTTTTGCGCTGCTGCTACTCTCTGTTTATTATCGATGAATAGTCACTTTAACTCTACCTGCATGTACATATTACCTCGACGAACCGGTGCCCCACGCTCATTGACTCTGTACCGTAATACCCTGTATATATCCTCCACATTGACTCTGTACCGTAACACCCTGTATATAGCCTTCACATTGACTCTGTACCGTAACACCCTGTATATAGCCTTCACATTGACTCTGTACCGTAACACCCTGTATATAGCCTCCACATTGACTCTGTACCGTAATACCCTGTAGATAGCCTTCACATTGACTCTGTACCGTAACACCCTGTATATAGCCTCCACATTGACTCTGTACCGTAATACCCTGTATATAGCCTTCACATTGACTCTGTACCGTAACACCCTGTATATAGCCTCCACATTGACTCTGTACCGTAATACCCTGTATATAGCCTTCACATTGACTCTGTACCGTAATACCCTGTATATAGCCTTCACATTGACTCTGTACCGTAATACTCTGTATATAGCCTCCACATTGACTGTACCGTAACACACTGTATATAGCCTCCACATTGACTCTGTACCGTAACACCCTGTATATAGCCTCCACATTGACTCTGTACCGGTACCACCTGTATATAGCCTCCACATTGACTCTGTACCGTAATACCCTGTATATAGCCTCCACATTGACTCTGTACCGGTCCTCCCTGTATATAGCCTCCACATTGACTCTGTACCGTAATACCCTGTATATAGCCTCCATATTGACTCTGTACTGGTACCCCCTGTATATAGCCTCCATATTGACTCTGTACTGGTACCCCCTGTATATAGCCTCCATATTGACTCTGTACTGGTACCCCCTGTATATAGCCTTCACATTGGCTCTGTACTGGTAACCCCTGTATATAGCCTCCACATTGACTCTGTACCGGTACACCCTGTATATAGCCTTCACATTGACTCTGTACCGTAATACTCTGTATATAGCCTCCACAAATCAAATTTGATTTGATTTGATTTTGATTTGACATTGACTCTGTACCGTAACACACTGTATATAGCCTCCACATTGACTCTGTACCGTAATACCCTGTATATAGCCTTCACATTGACTCTGTACCGTAACCCCCTGTATATAGCCTCCACATTGACTCTGTACCGTAATACCTGTACCGTAATACCCTGTATATAGCCTTAACATTGACTCTGTACCGGTACCCCTGTATATAGCCTCCACATTGACTCTGTACATTGACTCTGTACCGGTACCCCCTGTATATAGCCTTCACATTGACTCTGTACCGGTACCCCCTGTACATAGCCACCACATTGACTCTGTATCGTAACACCCTGTATATAGCCTCCACATTGACTCTGTACCGGTACCCCCTTTATATAGCCTCCACATTGACTCTGTACCGTAACACCCTGTATATAGCCTCCACATTGACTCTGTACCGTAACACCCTGTATATAGCCTCCACATTGACTCGGTACCGTAACACCCTGTATATAGCCTCCACATTGACTGTACCGTAATTTCCTGTATATAGCCTCCACATTGACTGTACCGTAACACCCTGTATATAGCCTCCACATTGACTGTACCGTAATACCCTGATATATAGCCTCCACATTGACTCTGTACTGGTACCCCCTGTATATATCCTCCACATTGACTCTGTACCGTAATACCCTGTATATAACCACACTATTGTTATTTTACTGCTGCTCTTTAATTATTATTTTCATTCAATATTTGACTTATCTATTTTTACTTAACACTTGTTTTTCTTGCAACTACATTGTTGGTTAAGGATGTCTTGGAAGGATGGCCTGTTAAACATGTCAGTCAGCGTTTCACTGTTGAATTTGGCTCATGTGGCAATTAAAGTGTGATATAATTTGATTTGATGACACGCCAAAGGTGTTTGATGGATCATGGGAAAAGAGCAGGAATAGGCTTTGATAGGCTACAGTCCAAGCCATGTCTTCCAATGGTACGACTGCTGCCAGCATCTGAAGATTATACATCAAACTTGGATAAACGCTTGGAGGTAAGGATGACAGCAGTGGTGTAGTCTACGGGCGATACGGATATCACTTATTATTGTTAAACATTGGAGAAAAACAAGCTTATATTTTGGGTTCTCGTGGAGTGTGACAGTCGGACTAAGCTCATGAGGTATTTATAAATTATATTCTTCAGGAATTCATGTGGTTCAAAAGTGTTTTGTCCATTAAAATAACATCAGATTGATCAGAACATCAAATTGATCAGAAATATCTGATTGATTTGATGTTATTTCAAAAACAAGCACATTTCTAAGTGACCCCAAACTTTTGAACGTGAGTGTATATACAGTCCAAAGATGGACGTAGCAAATACAGATTGCCCCTTTAAATCAAAAGTGTGCGAGTTTGAGCATGTGTCCATTAGGCTTTCGGGTTTAAAGCCCCACTTTTATTCAATATGCTGGGATCCGCACGATGTAGCTGTTACTCTATAGGCTGGGATCCACACTATGCAGCTGTTATTCTATAGGCTGGGATCCACACTATACAGCTGTTATTCTATAGGCTGGGATCCACACTATACAGCTGTTATTCTATAGGCTGGGATCCACACTATGCAGCTGTTATTCTATAGGCTGGGATCCACACTATGTAGCTGTTATTCCATAGGCTGGGATCCACACTGTTATTCTATAGGCTGGGATCCACACTATGTAGCTGTTATTCCATAGGCTGGGATCCACACTATGTTTCTGTTATTCCATAGGCTGGGATCCACACTGTTATTCTATTGGCTGGGATCCACACTGTGCAGCTGTTATTCTATAGGCTGGGATCCACACTATGTAGCTGTTATTCTATAGGCTGGGATCCACACTATGCAGCTGTTATTCTATAGGCTGGGATCCACACTATGCAGCTGTTGCAAGAGCGCATTTTTCACTCGCTGTCCACCAATTTTTAAAAACAATGATTGATAGGCAGCTTAAACTTCTTCAATTCAACTGCTATTGGGTTCAAATGCACATTTTATATTTGCGAACAGCCGTCCACAACAACCACAATCCGTAAGGCGCAAATAGCTAAATGTGAGAGCAGCAGTGTGATTCACATCAATGCTCTATATAGTTAAACCTCAGTCAGGATCGATGGGTCCCACTGCGGGACGGTTGAGCTAACGTAGGCTAATGTGATTAGCATGAGGTTGAGCTAATGTAGGCTAATGTGATTAGCATGAGGTTGAGCTAACGTAGGCTGTGATTGATTAGCATGAGGTTTAGCTAAGGTTGAGTAACGTAGGCTAATGTGATTAGCATGAGGTTGAGCTAACGTAGGCTAATGTGATTAGCATGAGGTTGAGCTAACGTAGGCTAATGTGATTAGCATGAGGTTGAGCTAACGTAGGCTAATGTGATTAGCATGAGGTTGAGCTAACGTAGGCTAATGTGATTAGCATGAGGTTGAGCTAACGTAGGCTAATGTGATTAGCATGAGGTTTTGTAAGTAACAAGAACATCTCCCGGGACATAGACATATCTGATATTGGCAGAAAGTTTAAATTCTTGTTAAACATTGTAAATGTAAACAAACACTGTATGGCCTCATAACATTAAAACAATCATTTTTAAATCATGGATGGTCAGTCCTTGCATCCACAGCTCTGTCTATTAATCTGAGAGTGGTTACATTTCTCCAGGCCCATCCTTCATCTTTGTTTATTCTGTGGATTTGCCCTTTAAACAGCTGCATATTATCAAGATATCAAAGTGTCTCATGCAAAAAGGTAAACAATAGGCCTATAGCAAATGCAGCATATGGCCTTCGTTTTCCACATGTAAATAGCCCTTTTCAGTAGTGCTTCAAAGCATGCCATTCCATGAACGCAGCATTTATTTTTCAACTCGAATCAATGAGCCCGAATCAGTCCTCCATGACAACAAAATCGTAAACAACAGAGTAGGGCTGGCTAATAAGTCCTTCGTTTTGGGGTCATGATCAGATAAAACAATTTGGCTAATCGACACTTCCATATTTCCAAGTCATTCCACTTCATGATTGTGTCCCACTTGTTGTTGATTCTTCACAAAAAAATACAGTTTTATATCTTTATGTTTGAAGCCTGAAATGTGGCAAAAGGTCGCAAAGTTCAAGGGAGCCGAATACTTTCGCAAGGCACTGTATTTATTTATTTATCTTGCTCTTTTGCACCCCAGTATCTCTACTTGCACATTCATCTTCTACACATCTATCACTCCAGTGTTTAATTTCTATATTGTAATTATTTCACCACTATGGCCTATTTATTGCCTTACCTCCCTAATCTTACTCCATTTGCAGACACTGTATATAGACTTTTTTCTATTGTGTTATTGACTGTACGTTTGTTTATTCCATGTGTAACTCTGTGTTGTTGTTTGTGTCGCACTGCTTTGCTTTATCTTGGTCTGGGTCGCAGTTGTAAATGAGAACTTGTTCTCGACTGGCCTACCTGGTTAAATAAAGGTGATCTGGCCTAACTGGTTAAATAAAAGTGATCTGGCCTACCTGGTTAAATAAAGGTGATCTGGCCTACCTGGTTAAATAAAGGTGATCTGGCCTACCTGGTGAAATAAAGGTGATCTGGCCTACCTGGTTAAATAAAGGTGATCTGGCCTACATGGTTAAATAAAGGTGATCTGGCCTACCTGGTTAAATAAAGGTGATCTGGCCTACCTGGTGAAATAAAGGTGATCTGGCCTACCTGGTTAAATAAAGGTGATCTGGTCTACCTGGTGAAATAAAGGTGATCTGGTCTACCTGGTGAAATAAAGGTGATCTGGCTTACCTGGTTAAATAAAGGTGATCTGGACTACCTGGTGAAATAAAGGTGATCTGGCCTACCTGGTGAAATAAAGGTGATCTGGCCTACCTGGTTAAATAAAGGTGATCTGGCCTACCTGGTGAAATAAAGGTGATCTGGTCTACCTGGTGAAATAAAGGTGATCTGGCCTACCTGGTTAAATAAAGGTGATCTGGTCTACCTGGTGAAATAAAGGTGATCTGGCCTACCTGGTGAAATAAAGGTGATCTGGTCTACCTGGTGAAATAAAGGTGATCTGGTCTACCTGGTGAAATAAAGGTGATCTGGTCTACCTGGTTAAATAAAGGTGATCTGGTCTACCTGGTGAAATAAAGGTGATCTGGTCTACCTGGTGAAATAAAGGTGATCTGGCCTACCTGGTTAAATAAAGGTGAAATGAAAGATAAACATTTTTTAAATTACTTTTAGAAAGTAACCTACCCTGAACACATGTTATGAGTGACATTTAATAAGGTTAAACGTATGTCATTAAACATATGACCTTTCGACATTCGCCTCTGTCGTTCACAACTATTCTAGTCATTTCTGGGATGAAGAAGTGAATCGTGACTAAGAATAGCTATGATATCACTAACACTGCACAGAAAAGGGCCTCTTCCAGAAAATGAAGAAGGAATTACCTTTAGTTTGTAACTCACTTCCAGGTCCAGGAAACAGGCTAAATGTTAGCGTCAGCTCAAGCTTATCTTATGAACCTTTATAACAAAATCTTGTTTTCAATGTCGGTTGCATTTCACATCCTGTGATAAGTTTTAAAGACACAAAGCTACATTCTGTGAAAGTTGAAAAAGTGTGTCTTATCTTCCATATTTTAGCCTCAGGATATCCGTCCAGCTTATACCATCAAGTCAATCTCCCCTTTTTCCCTCTCCAAAGGTGTCCGTCCATAATACACACGAGGCAGGAGGATGGTAGAGAGAGGGAGAGAGAGAGAGAGAGGGGGAGTTATGGATCGAGATAGAGAGAGAGTGTAAGAGAGACAGAGGGAGAGATGGATTGAGAGAGAGAGAGAAAGTGTAAGAGAGAGAAAGAGAGAGAGAGAGAGAGAGACAGAGAGAGGGGGAGAGATGGATCGAGAGAGAGAGTGTAAGAGAGAGAGAGTGTAAGAGAGAGAGAGAAAGAGAGACAGAGAGAGGTGGAGAGATGGATCGAGAGAGAGAGTGTAAGAGAGAGAAAGAAAGAAAGAAAGAGAGACAGAGGGGGAGAAAGAGAGACAGAGGAGGAGAAAGAAAGAGAGAGAGAGAGGGAGAGAAAGAGAGAGCAAGAGAGAGAGTGAAAGAGAGAGAGAGAGAGAGGGAGAGAGGGAAAGAGAGAGAGAGAGAGAGAGAGGGGGAGAGATGGATCGAGAGAGAGAGTGTAAAGAGAGAGAGAGAGAGAGAGAGAGAGAGAGAGAGAGAGAGAAAGAGAGAGAGAGAGGGAGAGAAAGAGAGAGCGAGAGAGCGAGAGAGAGAGTGAAAGAGAGCGAGAGAGAGGGAGAGAGGGAAAGAGAGAGAGAGAAAACACAAAGCCTTCACTATCTCATCCTGGAATATCCAAGGCCTGTGGTCATCTGCCTTTGGCCTAAAGAGTAGGAACCCGGACTTCACCAAAGAAATCAGAAATACAGACATTGTCATTCTACCAGAAACCTGGTACAGAGGAGATGGACCCACTGGTTGTCCTCTAGGTTACAGAGAGCTGATAGACCCATCCACCACACTACCAGGTGGGTGGTATAGAGGAGACGGACCCACTGGTTGCCCTCTAGGTTACAGAGAGCTGGTAGACCAATCAACCACACTACCAGGTGGGTGGTATAGAGGAGACAGACCCACTGGTTGTCCTCTAGGTTACAGAGAGCTGGTAGTCCCATCCACCACACTACCAGGTGGGTGGTATAGAGGAGACAGACCCACTGGTTGTCCTCTAGGTTACAGAGAGCTGGTAGTCCCATCCACCACACTACCAGGTGGGTGGTATAGTGGAGACGGACCCACTGGTTGACCTCTGGGTTACAGAGAGCTGATAGACCCATCCACCACACTACCAGGTGTGAAACAGGGAAGGGACTCAGGGGGTATGCTAATTTTATATATAGCAGACCTAACTCACTCCATTAAATTAATCAAAACAGGAATATTTTACATCTGGCTAGAAATTCAAAAGGAAATGATCCTAACAGAGAAAAATGTCCTCCTGTGTGCTACCTATATCCCCCCACTAGAATCCCTATACTTTAATGAAGACAGCTTCTCCATCCTGGAGGGGGAAATCAATCATTTCCAGGCCCAGGGACATATACTAGTCTGTGGTGACCTAAATGTCAGAACCGGACAAGAACCTGACACCCTCAGCACAAAAGGGGACAAACACCTGCCTGCAGGTGACAACATTCCCTTCCCATATGCCCCCCTAGGCACAGCTATGACAACATAACCAACAAAAACGGGTCACAACTCCAACAGCTCTGTCGCACGCTGGGTCTGTACATAGTCAATGGTAGGGTTCCTATGGTAGGTACACCTATAGCTCATCTCTTGGCAGTAGTACTGTAGACTACTTTATCACTGACCTCAACCCAGAGTCTCTCAGAGCGTTCACAGTCAGCCCACGGACACCTCTATCAGATCAAAGCAAAATCACAGTCTACTTGAACAGAGCAATACTCAAATGTTGAGGTATCAAATCCAAAGGAACTGAATAATATTAAGAAATGCTATAGATGAAAAGAAAGTAGTGTGGAAACCAACCAAAAAACTATTAGGCAACAACAAATTCAACCTCCTGGACAAAATGTTTTGCTGTAATAGTGAAGGTGTAAAACTTGGTAGAAGGAGGTATTATTTGACCTCTCAGCTTCTAAATATTTCAAGCAGAAAAACCTAGAAAATGAATAACAATGATAAATGGTTCGATGAAGAATGCAAAAACAAGTCCTGGCTCTCGAGAAGACAGGCTATGTGCACACTGCCCACAAAATGAGGTGGAAACTGAGCTGCACTTCCTAACCTCCTGCCAAATGTATGACCATATTAGAGACACATACACTGCTCAAAAAAATAAAGGGAACACTTAAACAACCCAATCTAACTCCAAGTCAATCACACTTCTGTGAAATCAAACTGTCCACTTAAGGAAGCAACACTGATTGACAATAAATTTCACATGCTGTTGTGCAAATGGAATAGACAACAGGTGGAAATTATAGGCAATTAGCAAGACACCCCCAATAAAGGAGTGGTCCTGCAGGTGGTGACCACAGACCACTTCTCAGTTCCTATGCTTCCTGGCTGATGTTTTGGTCACTTTTGAATGCTGGCGGTGCTTTCACTCTAGTGGTAGCATGAGACGGAGTTTACAACCCACACAAGTGGCTCAGGTAGTGCAGCTCATCCAGGATGGAACATCAATGCGAGCTGTGGCAAGAAGGTTTGCTGTGTCTGTCAGCGTAGTGTCCAGAGCATGGAGGCGCTACCAGGAGACAAGCCAGTACATCAGGAGATGTGGAGGCGGCCGTTGGAGGGCAACAACCCAGCAGCAGGACCGCTACCTCCGCCTTTGTGGAAGGAGGAGCAGGAGGAGCACTGCCGGAACCCTGCAAAATGACCTCCAGCAGGCCACAAATGTGCATGTGTCTGCTCAAACGGTCAGAAACAGACTCCATGAGGGTGGTATGAGGGCCCAACGTCCACAGGTGGGGGTTGTGCTTACATCCCAACACCGTGCAGGGCGTTAGGCATTTGCCAGAGAACACCAAGATTGGCAAATTTGACACTGGTGCCCTGTGCACTTCACAGATGAAAGCAGGTTCACACTGAGCAGATGTGACAGACGTGACAGTCTGGAGATGCCGTGGAGAACGTTCTGCTGCCTGCAACATCCTCCAGCATGACCAGTTTGACGGTGGGTCAGTCATGGTGTGGGGTGGCATTTCTTTGGGGGGCCGCACAGCGCTCCATGTGCTCGCCAGAGGTAGCCTGACTGCCATTAGGTACCGAGATGAGATCCTCAGACCCCTTGTGAGACCATATGCTGGTGCGGTTGGCCCTGGGTTCCTCCTAATGCAAGACAATGCTAGACCTCATGTAGCTGGAGTGTGTCAGCAGTTCCTGCAAGAGGAAGGCATTGATGATATGGACTGGCCCACCCGTTCCCCAGACCTGAATCCAATTGAGCACATCTGGGACATCATGTCTCGCTCCATCCACCAACGCCACGTTGCACCACAGACTGTCCAGGAGATGGCGGATGCTTTAGTCCAGGTCTGGGAGGAGATTCTTCAGGAGACCATCCGCCACCTCATCAGGAGCATGCCCAAGCGTTGTCGGGAGGTCATACAGGCACGTGGAGGCCACACACACTACTGAGCCTCATTTGACTTGTTTTAAGAACATTACATCAAAGTTGGATCAGCCTGTAGTGTGGTTTTCCTCTTTCATTTTGAGTGTGACTCCAAATCCAGACCTCCTTGGGTTGATAAATTTGATTTCCATTGATAATTTTTGTGTGATTTTGTTGTCAGCACGTTCAACAATGTAAAGAAAAAAGTATTTAATAAGAATATTTCATTCATTCAGATCTAGGACGTGTTATTTTAGTGTTCCCTTTATTTTTTTGAGCAGTGTATTTCCCTTAGATTACACAGACCCACAAAGAATTTGAAAACAAGCCCATTTCAATAAACTCCCATTTCCACTGGGTGAAATTCCACAGTGTGACATCACAGCAGCAAGATTTGTGACCTGTTGCCATAAGAAAAGGGCAACCAGTGAAGAACACACACCATTGTAAATACAACCCATATTTATGTTTATTTATTTTCTGTTTTGTACTTTAACCATTTGAAATGTCTTTAATCTTTTGGAACTTTTGTATGTGTAATGTTTACTGTTAATTGTTTATTTCACTTTTGTTTATTATCTACCTCATTTGCTTTCGAAATGTTAACATGTGTTTCCCATGCCAATAAAGCCCTTAAATTGAAATAACATTGAATTGAATTGATCGAAGTGAACTGTTGTTCTGCTCAACATGAGATCAATGAGAAAAACAGTCGTTCTGGATCACCATGAGATCAGTGAGAAAAACAGTCGTTCAGGCTCAACGTGGGAAATTGGGTATGTTGTCGAACTTGTTTTAAGAGAGGTTTGTTCATTCATGACTTTGCTTTTCCACAAGATGGAATCATCTTTTCAGAAGAATGTTGTCTCCTTAATAAAATATTGCATCTTTAATCCATTGTATAATATTACATACGTAAACACAATGTGTATTTCATAGCCTGTACAGTATATACATTGTCATTTATTAAATTTTTTAATTTTACCTTTATTTAACCAGGCAAGACAGTTAAGAACAAATTCTTATTTTCAATGACGGCCTAGGAACAGTAGATTAACTGCCTGTTCAGGGGCAGAACGACAGATTTGTACCTTGTCAGCTCGGGGGTTTGAACTCGCAACCTTCCAACGCTCTAACCACTAGGCTACCCTGCCGCCCCAAGAAAAACTTGTATCATGTTGTCACAGAATGGGCTAAGAAAGCAGTTGAGATACTGTACATGTGACATAATAGAATATACATATTCATTGAATCTGATTTACATGCCATTTACATATGGTAATCAGGTACTCATGCATATAGGCTTCATGATTTGGCTGTGGGTACTTTATATTGGGGTCCTACTGTACCAGACATTACATCATATTGGGGTCACATTGTACCAGACATTAGATTATATTGGGGTCACACTGTACCAGATATTACATTATATTGGGGTCACACTGTACCAGACATTACATTATATTGGGGTCACACTGTACCAGACATTACTTTATATTGGGGCAATACTGTACCATGCACATGGCATTAAGACACCATTCAGCTGAGGCGTTTGAAGTTTTCTGTTAACTGTTAATTTTGACAGTCTCTCTCTCTTTTACATTTTTTTTCTCTCTCTCCCTCTCTTTCTTGCTCCCTCTCCCTCTCATGCTCTCTCTCCCTCTCTCTCTCCCTCTCTCTCTTGCTCCCTCTCCCTGTCATGCTCTCTTTTTCTCTCTCTCTCTTTCTCTCTCTCTCCCTCCCTCTCTCTGTCTCTTGCTCGCTTTCTCCCCCTCTCTCTGTCTCTCTCTCCCTCCCTCCCTCCCTCTCTCGCTGTCTCTCTCTATCTCTCGCTCTCTTTCTCTCTCTCTCTCTCCCTCCCTCTCTCTATCTCTCTCTCTCTTTCTCTCTCTCTCCCTCCATCTCTCTCTCTCTTTCTCTCTCTCTCTCTCTCTCTCTCTCTCTCCCTCCCTCCCCCTCTCTCGCTGTCTCTCTCTCTCTCTCTCTCTCTCTCCCTCCCTCCCTCTCTCGCTGTCTCTCTCTATCTCTCTCTCTCTTTCTCTCTCTCTCCCTCCCTCTCTCTATCTCTCTCTCTCCCTCCCTCCCCCCCCTCTCTCTCTCTCTCTCTCTCTCTCTCCCTCCCTCCCTCTCTCGCTGTCTCTCTCTATCTCTCTCTCTCTCTCTCTCTCTCTCTCTCTCTCTCTCCCTTCCTCTCAAGTTAAGGGGTCTCAAGTAAAGGGGTCACTGACTCTCCAGGTTCATAGACGAAGCCATCATTCCTCATCCACCAAACTTTACAGTTGGCATTATGCATTCGGGCAGGTAGCGCTCTCCTGTCTTCCGCCAAACACAGATTCGTCCGTCGGACTACCAGATGGTGAAGTGTGGTTCATCATTCCAGAGAACACGTTTCCACTGCTCCAGAGTCCAATGGCAGCGAGTTTTACACCACTTCAGCCGACATTGAACATAGGGATCACAAGGTAAAAAAATATATTTTAAAAATAGGGCATGTAATGTTCTACCCACTCAGTTTCCACGACAAAACACTTGAAAAACGCCAGACAGCTGCTTTCACTGTATGATTTGACTGATATATTTTTAATGTTTCTTGGAAAATACTCAAAAAGGAATAGTTTCACCACATTAATATATGAGTTCAGTTCAGCTTTGACCTTAAAATGAGGTACAGGTTTTTGTTTTGTTTTACCTTAAAATGAATCACTAATCTACGCAGAGGATGTATAAATAAAAATATGAATCACCTCGTTATATAGAGATCAGAACTTATTTATCTCATAATCACTACTACATAATCACTACTGTACAGAACAAAAGTTGTCAAGATCACGTGGTGCATTTAAGCACTGAGCGATGCCTGACAGGCAGCGCTGTCTGTCAGGCTGCGTGCCACCCCCAAGACCACAGCCAATCGCATGCAAGCAGCAACATTGCTAACTTGGCTAGTCTTGTGAGCTAGTTAGATAGGCAAATGTGTGAGCTAGCTAGTTAGCTAGGTAGTCTTGTTGGCTTACATTAGCTGATATATCAAAGTGCTGTACAGAAACCCAGCCTAAATCCCTAAAAAGGAAAGCAATGCAGGTGTAGAAGCACGGTGGCTAGGAAAAACTCCCTAGAAAGGCCAAAACCTAGGAAGAAACCTAGAGAGGAACCAGGCTATGAAGGGTGACCAGTCCTCTTCTGGCTGTGCCGGGTGGAGATTATAACAGAACATGGCCAAGATGTTCAACTGTTCATAAATGACCAGCATGGTCAAATAATAATAATCACAGTAGTTGTCGAGGGTGCAGCAAGTCAGCACCTCAGGAGTAAATGTCAGTTGGCTTTTCATAGCCGATCATTAAGAATATCTCTAGCGCTCCTGCTGTCTCTAGAGAGTTGAAAACAGCAGGTCTGGGACAGGTAGCACATCCGGTGAACAGGTCAGGGTTCCATAGCCGCAGGCAGAACAGTTGAAACTGGAGCAGCAGCACTGCCAGGTGGACTGGGGACAGCAAGGAGTCATCATGCCAGGTAGTCCTGAGGCTCAGGTCCTCCGAGAGAGAGAAGGAAATAAAGAGTTAATTAAGTTCACACAGGACACCGGATAAGACAGGAGAAATACTCCAGATATAACAGACTGACCCTAGCCCCCCGACACATAAACTACTGCAGCATAACTACCTCCATTTCCTGTATTCCACGATTAGCTCCTTTGTCTTTCTGATGTTAAAGGAGAGGTTGTTGTCATGGCACCACACTGCCAGGTCTCTGATCTCCTCCCTGAAATCTGTCTCATCGGCATCAGTGTTCGGGCCTACCACTGTATTGTCAGCGAACTTAATTGATGGTGTTATAGTTGTGAGTGGTTACTCAGGCGGGGACTGAAAATGCATTCTGAAGGGCCCCCGTTTTGAATATCAGCATGGCAGATATCTTATTACCTACCCTCATCAACTGGGGGCGTTCTCACGTAGGTGTTCCTCTTGTCCAGGTGGGAGAGGGCAGTGTGGAGCGCAATAGAGATTGCGTCATCTGTGGATTTGTTGGGGCGTATGCGAATTGGGGTGGGTCCAGTGGTTCTGGGATGATGGTGTTGATGTGAGCCATGACCAGCCTTTCAAAGCATTTCATGGCTATAGATTTGAGTGCAGATGTGATTTAGACAGGTTACCTTGGCGTTCTTGGGCAGAGGGACTATGGTGGTCTGCTTGAAACATGTAGGTATTACAAACTGTTTCAGGGAATATTTGAAAGTGTCAGTGAAAACACTTGGCAGCAGGTCTGCGAATGCGCTGAGTATGCATCCTGATAAACAGTCTGGCACTTCGGCCTTGTGAATGTTAACCGGTTTAAAGGTCTTAATCACATCGGCTACAGGGAGCAATATCACACAGTCACCCAGAACAGCTGGTGCCCTCATGCATGGTTAACCGGTTTAAAGGTCTTAATCACATCGGCTACAGAGAGCAATATCACACAGTCACCCAGAACAGCTGGTGCCCTCATGCATGGTTAACCGGTTTAAAGGTCTTAATCACATCGGCTACAGGGAGCAAGATCACACAGTCACCCAGAACAGCTGGTGCCCTCAAGCATGGTTAACCGGTTTAAAGGTCTTAATCACATCGGCTACAGGGAGCAAGATCACACAGTCACCCAGAACAGCTGGTGCCCTCATGCATGGTTCAGTGTTGGTTGCCTCGAAGCTAGCATATGCATTTATCTTGTCTGGTATGTTCACGTCACTGGGAAGCTCGCGGCTGGGTTTTCCTTTGTAATCTGTGACAGTTTGCAAGCCCTGCCACATCTGACGAGCATCAGAGCTGGCATAGTAGGATTCGAGCTTACTCCTGTATTCACACTTTGACTGTTTGATGGTTCATCGAAGGTCATAGCAGGATTTCTTATAAGTTTTCGGATTAGTGTCACGCTCCTTGAAAACGTAAGGTCTAGCTTTTAGCTCAGTGTGGATGCTGTGGGGACTGTGGGGACAACATCTTAGATGAATTTATTAATGAAGCCGGTGACTGATTTAGCAAACTCCTCAATACCTTCAGATGAATCCCGGAACATATTTCAGTCTGTGCTAGCAAAACAGTTCTGTAGCTTAGCATCCACTTCAACGGACCACTTCTGTATTTGGCGCATCATTGGTACTTCCTGTTTGAGTTTTTGCTTTTAAGCTGGAATCAGGAAGATATTACTGGCACACCAGCAGTCATGAGTCATGACCGCAGTGGCATTCTACGTGACCAATGACTCACGGTAATCTCCTCTTATGCACTCTGGACATGTGTTAGCAGTACCTAATTCGCTAACGGTTCTCAGGTTGCAAATGGCCTGGTACTCATAGTTCTATTGTCCCACTAACCTCTGTGACATCAATGGGAAATGCAATCTAAAATCACATCAAACTCTTATCATCAAAACAGTATGTTCTTTCAAAAATGATCTCACTGTGATTGATCAATTTGAGAAAGAAGTTCAACAACAGGTTGAAACTGAGTGAAAAACATGGTCATTGTGGATGTTGTTTCAAAGCCAAACACAACAAAATGGAAAGTGCTTTCTAAGGTGATGATTCATTCAAACCCCCCATATACATATTAGAGCTTCTACGTAGGCATTTATATGGGCCGCCACACAGCCTAATAGCCTAGTGCATTATGGGCCGCATAGCCTAATAACCTAGTGCATTATGGGCCACACAGCCTAATAGCCTAGTGCATTATGGGCCACATAGCCTAATAACCTAGTGCATTATGGGCCACACAGCCTAATAGCCTAGTGCATTATGGGCCACATAGCCTAATTGCCTAGTGCATTATGGGCCACATAGCCTAATAGCCTAGTGCATTATGGGCCACATAGCCTAATAACCTAGTGCATTATGGGCCACATAGCCTAATAACCTAGTGCATTATGGGCCACATAGCCTAATAACCTAGTGCATTATGGGCCACATAGCTTAATAACCTAGTGCATTATGGGCCACGTAGCTTAATAACCTAGTGCATTATGGGCCACATAGCCTAATAACCTAGTGCATTATGGGCCACATAGCCTAATAACCTAGTGCATTATGGGCCGCATAGCCTAATAACCTAGTGCATTATGGGCCACATAGCCTAATAACCTAGTGCATTATGGGCCACATAGCTTAATAACCTAGTGCATTATGGGCCACACAGCCTAATAACCTAGTGCATTATGGGCCACATAGCCTAATAACCTAGTGCATTATGGGCCACATAGCCTAATAACCTAGTGCATTATGGGCCACATAGCCTAATAACCTAGTGCATTATGGGCCACATAGCCTAATAACCTAGTGCATTATGGGCCACATAGCCTAAAAACCTAGTGCATTATGGGCCACGTAGCTTAATAACCTAGTGCATTATGGGCCACATAGCCTAATAACCTAGTGCATTATGGGCCACATAGCCTAATAACCTAGTGCTTATGGGCCACATAGCCTAATAACCTAGTGCATTATGGGCCACATAGCCTAATAGCCTAGTGCATTATGGGCCACATAGCTTAATAACCTAGTACATTATGGGCCACATAGCTTAATGACCTAGTGCATTATGGGCCATATAGCCTAATAACCTAGTGCATTATGGGCCACATAGCCTAATAGCCTAGTGCATTATGGGCCACATAGCTTAATAACCTAGTACATTATGGGCCACATAGCTTAATAACCTAGTGCATTATGGGCCACATAGCTTAATAACCTAGTACATTATGGGCCACATAGCTTAATGACCTAGTGCATTATGGGCCACATAGCCTAATAACCTAGTACATTATGGGCCACATAGCCTAATAGCCTAGTGCTTATGGGCCGCATAGCTTAATAACCTAGTACATTATGGGCCACATACCTTAATAACCTAGTACATTATGGGCCACATAGCCTAATAACCTAGTGCATTATGGGCCACATAGCCTAATAACCTAGTGCATTATGGGCCACATAGCCTAATAACCTAGTGCATTATGGGCCACATAGCCTAATAACCTAGTACATTATGGGCCACATAGCCTAATAGCCTAGTGCATTATGGGCCACATAGCCTAATAACCTAGTGCATTATGGGCCACATAGCCTAATAACCTAGTGCATTATGGGCCACATAGCCTAATAACCTAGTGCATTATGTCAGAAAAAAACGAACTAATACTGATTGAAGATGTCTTTGGTACATAATTGGTCTAACATATACTTAACAAATTCAGAGTTAGCCTATACTTTTAGTGAATTTGTATTAGATTTTTATTAGCCTAGTAATATGGATATTTTTTTTATATTCATAATTAATAGGCTGACACATTACCTTAAGCTACAGAATGTCTCACCACTGTGCATTTCCATCTCCTCCCCTCTCTCCTTCATTACTTTCCTTATTGTGCAGAGGGGCTGTCAACAGTTTAATGAAATATGTTTCGCTGTGAAAACAAGTTACTATCGATGTTCCCAAACAAATTACACAGGGCAGTGGTGGAGAAAACACCCAATTTTCAAACTTCAGTAAAAGCAAAGCTACATTAATAGAAAATGAATCAAGTAAAAGTGAAAGTCACCCAGTAAAACACTACTTGAGTAAAAGTCTAAAAGTATTTGGTTTGAAATATACTTAAGTATCAAAAGTCAAAGTAAAAGTATAAATCATTTCAAATTCCTTATATTGAAAACCAGCCAGGGTCACACTCCAATACTAAGACATCATTTATAAACAAAGCACTGTGTTTAGTGAGTAGGGATGCAGTAGGGATGCAGTCGGGATGCAGTCGGGATGCAGTAGGGATGCAGTAGGGATGAAGTAGGGATGCAGTAGGGATGCAGTCGGGATGCAGTAGGGATGCAGTAGGGATGCAGTCGGGATGCAGTAGGGTTGCAGTAGGGATGCAGTAGGGATGCAGTAGGGATGCAGACGGGATGCAGTAGGGATGCAGTAGGGATGCAGTAGGGATGCAGTAGGGATGCAGTAGGGTTGCAGTCGGGATGCAGTAGGGTTGCAGTAGGGATGCAGTAGGGATGCAGTAGGGTTGCAGTAGGGATGCAGTAGGGATGCAGTAGGGATGCAGACGGGATGCAGTAGGGATGCAGTAGGGATGCAGTAGGGATGCAGTAGGGATGCAGTAGGGATGCAGTATGGATGCAGTCGGGATGCAGTAGGGATGCAGTAGGGATGCAGTCGGGATGCAGTAGGGATGCAGTAGGGATGCAGTAGGGATGCAGTCGGGATGCAGTAGGGATGCAGTCGGGATGCAGTAGGGATGCAGTATGGACTATACATGGACACTATGAACTATATATGGACACTATGAACTATATAGGGACACTATGGGCTATACATGGACACTGTAGACTATACATGGACACTGTAGACTATATGTGGACACTGCGGGCTATATATGGACACTATGAACTATATAAACTATACATGGACACTACGGGCTATACATGGACACTGCGGACTATATATGGACACTATTGACTATACATGGACACTGTGGGCTATATATGGACACTATGAACTATATAGGGACACTATGGGCTATACATGGACACTGTGGGCTATATATGGACACTATGAACTATATATGGGCACTGTGAACTATATATGGACACTGTGAACTATATATAGACACTATGAACTATATATGGACACTATGAACTATACATGGACACTATGAACTATATATGGACACTATGAACTATATATGGACACTATGAACTATATATGGACACTATTGACTATACATGGACACTATTGACTATACATGGACACTATTGACTATTCATGGACACTATTGACTATACATGGACACTATGAACTATACATGGACACTATGAACTATATATGGACACTATGAACTATACATGGACACTATTGACTATTCATGGTCACTATTGACTATACATGGACACTATGAACTATACATGGACACTATGAACTATACATGGACACTATGAACTATATATGGACACTATGAACTATATATGGACACTGTGAACTATATATGGACACTATGAACTATATATGGACACTATGAACTATACATGGACACTATGAACTATATATGGACACTATGAATGGACTGACTGGGCTATGAACTATACTTCCTCATGGACACTATGAACTATATATGGACACTATGCACCATGGTCTTATACTGGATATGGAAGCCAGTGGACACTATGGATGAGTTGTAGGGGTTTATACAGTAATGGACACTGGATTAGGACCTGCGCCGCTTCCTGTTGACTACTATGATGTTGGACATGAACTATGATGTTATATATATCATGGACACTATGATGGCTATATACGGGAGGAAGAGCAGCTCCGTCTTGGACACTATGAACTATATGTGGACACTATGAGCAATATATGGACACTATGAACCAAATATGGACACTATGAACTATATTTGGACACTATTGACTATTCATGGACACTATGGGCTATATATGGACACTATGAACTATATGTGGACACTATGAGCAATATATGGACACTATGAACTAAATATGGACACTCCGGAAATGAAGGGATAGGGTATGTTGGACACTATTGACTATTCATGGACACTATCGGGACCTTCTTTTCTAGTCATGCAGAGAGAGGGAGGAGGGGGGAGGGGGAGGAGGATTCAGGAGGGAGGAGAAGGTGGCACTATAGAGGCAGAGCAATATATGGACAGAGACAGAGGAGGAAAATGTATGAACTATACATGGACACTGTTCTGGGCTATATATGGACACTATGAACTTAATACATGGACACTATTGACTATATATGGACACTATTGACTATATATGGACACTATTGACTATACATGGACACTATTGACATGGACACTATTGACTATACATGGACACTGAACTATATATGGACACTTTGAACTATATATGGACACTATTGACTATACATGGACACTATTGACTATACATGGACACTATTGACTATTCATGGACACTATGGACTAAACACGGACACTTTTGCCTATACATGGACACTATTGGTTACACATGGACACTATGGAGCCACTCAGGGCTCCCGTGTGGCTAAGCAGTCTAAGGCACTGCATCTCAGTGCTAGAGGCATCACTACAGACCCTGGTTCGGTCCTGGGCTGTATCTCAATCGGCTGTGATTTAGAGTCCCAGAAGGCAGCGCACAATTAGCCCAGCATCATCCGGGTTAGGGGAGGGTTTGGCCGGTGTAGGCCGTCATTGTAACTAATAATTTATTCTTAACTGACTAACCTACTTAAATAAAACATCTAAAATCAAAATATATGGAAACTATGAACTAAACATTACTTCAAAAAACCCTTTGAAAATCTGGTGTTTCTACGTGAAACGGAATTATTATATTTCAGTGTTCTGGGATGTTTATAAAGTGTAATATTGGGATGCGAACTCAATGTTATACTTTCCAACTCTATATATCTGCCATGGAACAGGTGTCTTCTGTTACTGTATATAAAGTGTAATATTGGGATGTAAACTCAAAATGTAATACATGTCAACTCTATATATCTGCCATGGTACAGGTGTCTTCTGTTACTGTATATAAAGTGTAATATTGGGATGTAAACTCAAAATGTAATACATGTCAACTCTATACATCTGCCATGGTACAGGTGTCTTCTGTATTTTAAACCCATTACCATGTGTGTGAGGTGGATACTTCTGTTACAAAGTAGATGTGTTTAAGACCACGGAGAAACACTCTGTGTGACCCTGATTTAGCCCACTGCAGGGCTATATGAATAGATGGAAACCTATCCTACTGAGAAATTGTTTAAAATATGTGCCCTGCATGCAACACAACTTCAAGTTACAATACTGCACATTAGAAAATATTGTATTTGAGATCAAGAGCCTTTTTAAAACCCTTTAAACAATGTCGACTATAAACAGCTATCTACCTGAGAGTCAAAAGGTGAGTGACCCTTC
The DNA here is from genome assembly GCF_036934945.1 of Oncorhynchus masou masou. Lineage (NCBI taxonomy): Eukaryota > Metazoa > Chordata > Actinopteri > Salmoniformes > Salmonidae > Oncorhynchus > Oncorhynchus masou. Next base: position 4,932,060 of record NC_088222.1, on the reverse strand, counting down.
AGAACAGTGACACGGTGATAACAAAATTAAATTAGCTCTCCACGCTGTCGGTCCTGTCTGTCTGTCATTCAATATTACAGTTGTTTTCCACGTTGTCGGTCCTGTCTGTCTGTCATTCAATATTACAGTTGTTTTCCACGCTGTCGGTCCTGTCTGTCTGTGGTTCAAATTTACAGTTGTTTTCCACGCTGTCGGTCCTGTCTGTCTGTCATTCAATATTCAGTTGTTTTCCACGCTGTCGGTCCTGTCTGTCTGTCATTCAATATTACACACGCTGTCGGTCCTGTTTGTCTGTGGTTCAATATTACAGTTTTTTCCACGCTGTCGGTCCTGTCTGTCTGTCATTCAATATTACAGTTGTTTTCCACGCTGTCGGTCCTGTCTGTCTGTGGTTCAATATTACAGTTGTTTGTCTGAGAGAGATAGAGAGAGGCAGCGTGACAGAGTTTACAGTTGTTTTCCACGCTGTCGGTCCTGTCTGTCTGAGAGAGATAGAGAGAGGCAGCGTGAGCGGGAAAGAGTTTACAGTTGTTTTACACGCTGTCGGTCCTGTCTGTCAGAGAGAGATAGAGAGAGGCAGCGTGACAGAGTTTACAGTTGTTTTCCACGCTGTCGGTCCTGTCTGTCTGAGAGAGATAGAGAGAGGCAGCGTGACAGAGTTTACAGTTGTTTTCCACGCTGTCGGTCCTGTCTGTCTGAGAGAGATAGAGAGAGCAGCGTGACAGAGTTTACAGTGTTTTCCACGCTGTCGGTCCTGTCTGTCTGAGAGATAGAGAGAAGCAGCGTGACAGTTGTTTTCCACGCTGTCGGTCCTGTCTGTCTCAGAGAGATAGAGAGAGGCAGCGTGACAGAGTTTACAGTTGTTTTCCACGCTGTCGGTCCTGTCTGTCTGAGAGAGATAGAGAGAAGCAGCGTGACAGAGTTTACAGTTGTTTTCCACGCTGTCGGTCCTGTCTGTCTGAGAGAGATAGAGAGAGGCAGCGTGACAGAGTTTACAGTTGTTTTCCAGCGACTGTCGGTCCTGTCTGTCTGAGAGAGATAGAGAGAGGCAGCGTGACAGAGTTTACAGTTGTTTTCCACGCTGTCGGTCCTGTCTGTCTGAGAGAGATAGAGAGAGGCAGCGTGACAGAGTTTACAGTTGTTTTCCACGCTGTCGGTCCTGTCTGTCTGAGAGAGATAGAGAGAGGCAGCGTGACAGTTTACAGTTGTTTTCCACGCTGTCGGTCCTGTCTGTCAGCAGCGTGACAGAGTTTACAGTTGTTTTCCACGCTGTCGGTCCTGTCTGTCTGAGAGAGATAGAGAGAGGCAGCGTGACAGAGTTTACAGTTGTTTTCCACGCTGTCGGTCCTGTCTGTCTGAGAGAGATAGAGAGAGGCAGCGTGACAGAGTTTACAGTTGTTTTCCACGCTGTCGGTCCTGTCTGTCTGAGAGAGATAGAGAGAGGCAGCGTGACAGAGTTTACAGTTGTTTTCCACGCTGTCGGTCCTGTCTGTCTGAGAGAGATAGAGAGAGGCAGCGTGACAGAGTTTACAGTTGTTTTCCACGCTGTCGGTCCTGTCTGTCTGAGAGAGATAGAGAGAGGCAGCGTGACAGAGTTTACAGTTGTTTTTTTCCACGCTGTCGGTCCTGTCTGTCTGAGAGAGATAGAGAGAGGCAGCGTGACAGAGTTTACAGTTGTTTTCCACGCTGTCGGTCCTGACAGAGTCTGTCTGAGAGAGATAGAGAGAGGCAGCGTGACAGAGTTTACAGTTGTTTTCCACGCTGTCGGTCCTGTCTGTCTGAGAGAGATAGAGAGAGGCAGCGTGACAGAGTTTACAGTTGTTTTCCACGCTGTCGGTCCTGTCTGTCTGAGAGAGATAGAGAGAGGCAGCGTGACAGAGTTTACAGTTGTTGTTTTTGCTGTCGGTCCGTGACAGAGTTTACAGTTGTTGTCTGTCTGAGAGAGATAGAGAGAGGCAGCGTGACAGAGTTTACAGTTGTTTTCCACGCTGTCGGTCCTGTCTGTCTGAGAGAGATAGAGAGAGGCAGCGTGACAGAGTTTACAGTTGTGTCGGTCCTGTCTGAGAGAGATAGAGAGAGGCAGCGTGACAGAGTTTACAGTTGTTTTCCACGCTGTCGGTCCTGTCTGTCAGAGAGAGATAGAGAGAGGCAGCGTGACAGAGTTTACAGTTGTTTTCCACGCTGTCGGTCCTGTCTGTCTGAGAGAGATAGAGAGAGGCAGCGTGACAGAGAGTTGTTTTCCACGCTGTCGGTCCTGTCTGTCTGAGAGAGATAGAGTTTACAGTTGTTTTCCACGCTGTCGGTCCTGTCTGTCTGAGAGAGATAGAGAGAGGCAGCGTGACAGAGTTTACAGTTGTTTTCCACGCCGGTCCTGTCTGTCTGAGAGAGATAGAGAGAGGCAGCGTGACAGAGTTTGTTTTCTGTCTGAGAGAGATAGAGAGAGGCAGCGTGACAGAGTTTACAGTTGTTTTCCACGCTGTCGGTCCTGTCTGTCTGAGAGAGATAGAGAGAGGCAGCGTGACAGAGTTTACAGTTGTTTTCCACGCTGTCGGTCCTGTCTGTCTGAGAGAGATAGAGAGAGGCAGCGTGACAGAGTTTACAGTTGTTTTCCACGCTGTCGGTCCTGTCTGTCTGAGAGAGATAGAGAGCGTGACAGAGCACGCTGTCGGTCCTGTCTGTCGTGAGGCAGCGTGACAGAGTTTACAGTTGTTTTCCACGCTGTCGGTCCTGTCTGTCTGAGAGAGATAGAGAGAGGCAGCGTGACAGAGTTTACAGTTGTTTTCCACGCTGTCGGTCCTGTCTGTCTGAGAGAGATAGAGAGAGGCAGCGTGACAGAGTTTACAGTTGTTTTCCACGCTGTCGGTCCTGTCTGTCTGAGAGAGATAGAGAGAGGCAGCGTGACAGAGTTTACAGTTGTTTTCCACGCTGTCGGTCCTGTCTGTCTGAGAGAGATAGAGAGAGGCAGCGTGACAGAGTTTACAGTTGTTTTCCACGCTGTCGGTCCTGTCTGTCTGAGAGAGATAGAGAGAGGCAGCGTGACAGAGTTTACAGTTGTTTTCCACGCTGTCGGTCCTGTCTGTCTGAGAGAGATCTGAGAGAGACGCTGTCGGTCCTGTCTGTAGAGAGAGGCAGCGTGACAGAGTTTACAGTTGTTTTCCACGCTGTCGGTCCTGTCTGTCTGAGAGAGATAGAGAGGCAGCGTGACAGAGTTTACAGTTGTTTTCCACGCTGTCGGTCCTGTCTGTCTGAGAGAGATAGAGAGAGGCAGCGTGACAGAGTTTTACGCTGTCGGTCCTGTCTGTCTGAGAGAGATAGAGAGAGGCAGCGTGTTTTCCACGCTGTCGGTCCTGTCTGTCTGAGAGAGATAGAGAGAGGCAGCGTGACAGAGTTTACAGTTGTTTTCCACGCTGTCGGTCCTGTCTGTCTGAGAGAGATAGAGAGAGGCAGCGTGACAGAGTTTACAGTTGTTTGTCTGAGAGAGATAGAGAGAGGCAGCGTGACAGAGTTTACAGTTGTTCTGTCTGAGAGAGATAGAGAGAGGCAGCGTGACAGAGTTTACAGTTGTTGTTTGTCTGTCTGAGAGAGTAGAGAGAGGCAGCGTGACAGAGTTTACAGTTGTTTGTCTGAGAGAGATAGAGAGAGGCAGCGTGACAGAGTTTACAGTTGTTTGTCTGAGAGAGATAGAGAGAGGCAGCGTGACAGAGTTTACAGTTGTTTGTCTGAGAGATAGAGAGAGGCAGCGTGACAGAGCAGTTGTTTGTCGGTCCTGTCTGTCTGAGAGAGATAGAGAGAGGCAGCGTGACAGAGTTTACAGT
>NC_088222.1:4913245-4925745 GCF_036934945.1 Oncorhynchus masou masou | reverse complement strand
TTGTGCTGCTATCCTGCTGTCCTGGAGAGATAAACCTGGAGAAGAGTCCCCTAAGCAAGCTGGTCCTGGGGCTTTGTTCACAAACACAAACAGACCACACAGAGCCCCAGGACCAGCTTGCTTAGGGGACTCTTGTCCAGGTTCATCTCTCTGTAGGGGATGCCTTTGTTATGGAAGGTTTGGGAATCCATTCCTTTTTGGTGGTTGTAGAATTTAATTGCTATTTTCTGGATTTTGATAATTAGTGGGTATCGGCCTAATTCTGCTCTGCATGCATTATTTGGGGTTTTAAGTTGTACACGGAGAATGTTTTTGCAGAATTCTGCATGCTGCGTCTCAATTTTGTGTTTGTCCCATTTTGTGAGTTTTTTGATTGGTGAGCGGACCCCAGACCTCACAACCATAAAGGGCAATGGGTTCTGTAAATGATTCAAGTCATTTTTAGCTAGATCCTCATTGGGATGCCAAATTTGTTGTCCCTTTTCATGGTGTAGAAGGGCCTGAGATCATTCACAACTCTATGGAAGTTACCAGTGGTGCTGATGTTTTGTCCGAGGTCCGGTACAGCTTTTCTGTGCTCTAGAGAAACAGTGTCTGGTGTTTGTGATCCCCATTAGTTCCTGCCAAGGCAGCAGCTACCCTTCCTGGGGTTTATTATGGATCCCCATTAGTTCCTGCCAAGGCAGCAGCTACTCTTCCTGGGGTTTATTATGGATCCCCATTAGTTCCTGCCAAGGCAGCAGCTACCCTTCCTGGGGTTTATTATGGAACCCCATTAGTTCCTGCCAAGGCAGCAGCTACTCTTCCTGGGGTTTATTATGGATCCCCATTAGTTCCTGCCAAGGCAGCAGCTACCCTTCCTGGGGTTTATTATGGATCCCCATTAGTTCCTGCCAAGGCAGCAGCTACTCTTCCTGGGGTTTATTATGGATCCCCATTAGTTCCTGTCAAGGCAGCAGCTACTCTTCCTGGGGTTTATTATTGATCCCCATTAGTTCCTGTCAAGGCAGCAGCTACTCTTCCTGGGGTTTATTATGGATCCCCATTAGTTCCTGCCAAGGCAGCAGCTACCCTTCCTGGGGTTTATTATGGATCCCCATTAGTTCCTGCCAAGGCAGCAGCTACTCTTCCCGGGGTCCAGCAACATTAAAGCAGTTATATACAATTACACACATTACATGACGTTATATTTCATATGTCACGCCCTAGTCTATATTTATTATGTTATCTTCATTTATTGAGTCAGGCCAGGGTGTGACATGGGTTTATTTGTAGTGTGTTTCGTCTTGGGGTTGTGTGGGGTCTATAGATTAGTCTATGGCTGCCTGAGGCGGTTCTCAATCAGAGTCAGGTGACTATCGTTGTCTCTGATTGGGAACCATATTTAGGTAGCCTGGGTTTCACTGTGTGTTTGTGGGTGATTGTTCCTGTCTCTGTGTTTGTTACACCAGTCAGGGCTGTTTTGGTTTTCGACGTTTGTTGCTTTGTATTGTTCGTGTTTTTTCATCATTAAAGATGTATCGAACGAATCACGCTGCATTTTGGTCCGATCCTTATTCCACCTCTTCGTCAGAGAAGGAGGTAGAAGAAACCCGTTACATCATAACACTTTTCACAACACATTAAGTGTGTTCCCTCAGGCTAAAATCACATGTTTAAAATACAAAATGTGACCGTGTGTGTAGCATGCCTGTCTTTTCATGTGTATACTTAAGAGTGTGTCTATGCCTGTGTGTGTCTCTTCACACTCCCAGCTGTTCCATAAGGTGTATTTTTTAATCTGTTTTATAAAGTTCACAAAAGGATATCATTCAATTGCAAATAAATCATTAGGCTCTAATCAATGGATTTTCCTTGATTTTCCTGTGACTAATGGTCACAGATACCTTATAAAAAAACATAGAGTTGTGAATCAGAAACCAGTCGGTATCTAGAGTGATCACCATTTTCCTAATGTAGAGCGACACATCTCCTTCGTATAGAGTTGATCAGGCTGTCGATTGTGGCCTGTGGAATGTTGTCCCAGTCCTCTTCAATGGCTTTGCGAAGTTGCTGGATGTTGGCGGGAACTGGAACACGCTGTCGTACACGTTAATCCAAAGCATCCCAAACATGCTCAATGGGTGACATGTCTGTTGAGTATGCAGGCCATATAAGAACTGGGATATTTTCAGCTTCCAGGAATTGTGTCCAGATCCTTGTGACATGAGGCTGTGCATTATCATGCTGAAACATGAGGTGATGGCGACGGATGAATGGCACGACAATGGGCCTCAGGGTCACGGTCTCTGTGCATTCAAATTGCCATTGATAAAAATAGAATTGTGTTCGTTGTCCATAGCTTATGCCTGCCCATAGCATAAACCCACTGCCACAGTGGGGCACTCTGTTCACAACGTTGACATCAGCAAACCGCTCACCCACACAACGCTATCTTCCCGGTACAGTTGAAACCGTGATTCATTCATGAATAGGATACTTCTCCATCGTGCCAATGGTCATAGAAAGTGAGCATTTGCACACTGAAGTCTGTTATGATGGCAAACTGCAGTCAGGTCAAGACCCTGGTGAGGATGACGAGCACGCAGATGAGCTTCCCTGAGATGGTTTCTGACAGTTTGTGCAGAAATTCGTCGGTTGTGTAAACCCACAGTTTCGTCAGCTGTCCAGGTGGCTGGTCTCAGACGATCCCACAGGTGAAGAAGCCGGATGTGGAGGTCCTGGGCTGGCGTGGTTACACGCGGTCTGCGGTTGAGAGGTCGGTTGGACGTACTGCCAAAATGTCTAAAACAACGTTGGAGTCGGCTTATGGTAGAGAAATTAACATTAAATTCTCTTGCAACAGCTCTGGTGAGCATTCCAGTAGTCAGCATGCCAATTGCACACTCCTTTAAAACTTGAGACATCTGTGGTATTGTGTTGTGTGACAAAACTGCACATTTTAGATTGGCCTTTTATTGTCCCCAACACAAGTTGCACCTGTGTAATGATCATGCTGTTTAATCAGCTTCTTGATATGCCACACCTGTCAGGTGGATGGATTATCTTGGCAGTGAGTGGATAAACACTCAATGTGAAAGAAATAACCTTTTTTGTGCGTATGGAACATTTCTGGGATCTTTTATTTCAGCTCATGAAACATGAGACCAACACTTTACATGTTGCACTTATATTTTTGAGGGGTATAGTACTCCATTTGTTCGGTTTTAATGCCTCAAGATTATGCCCTGTTCAAGTAGCCTGTGATTTTGCTGCTGCCAAGAGATGTAGGTGTGGTTGTACCTACCGTAGGAGTCCCCTTGAAGCCTACCATTGACTATATCCATACCCAGCATGCGACAGAGCTGCAGAAGTTGTGACCCGTATTGTTGGTTGTTTTGTCATAGTTGTGTCTAGGGTGAAGGTGTTTATTCTCATGTGTCCTTAGGTTGTCAGGTTTTTGTCAAGTCCTTGCGTTTAGGTCACCACAGACTAGTACATGTCCCTTGGTCTGGAAATGATTGATCTCTCCCTCTAGGATCGAAAAGCTGTCTTCATTAAACAGGAACTACCCTGTTGGTACAATGTTGGTCTTACCATTCGGAATCTCTGATTCAAGATTGTTTTGATCACGTGGACTGGGAAATGTTCCGGGTCGCCTCTGAGAATAGTATGAACGTATACCATGACTCGGTGACTGGGTTCATCAGGAAGTGCATAGAGGATGTTGTTCCTGCTGTGACTGGGTTCATCAGGAAGTGCATTGAGGATGTTGTTCCTGCTGTGACTGGGTTCATCAGGAAGTGCATAGAGGATGTTGTTCCTGCTGTGACTGGGTTCATCAGGAAGTGCATAGAGGATGTTGTTCCTGCTGTGACTGGGTTCATCAGGAAGTGCATAGAGGATCTTGTTCTCATAAAAAAAACGTTTATAAATTACAGCATTCGCACAAAACTGTAAGCGCAAACCATTGCATTTAACCACGGCGAGGTGACTGGGAACATGGACGTGTACAAACAGACCAGCTATGACCCCCGTAAGGCAAACAAAGAGGCAAAATGACAGTACAGGGACAAAGTGGAGTCACATTTCAATGGCTCAGACACTGTACACTGTATATACAAAAAGTATGAGAACAAACCTTCATATTAGTCAGTTCGGCTAGTTCAGCCATACCCGTTGCTGAGGGATATCCTTGTCTCATCGCGCAGCAGCGACTCCTGTGGCGGGCCAGGATTTGCCATGACATTCCATACTGGTCATGTCGTGTATGTGTCAGGGACTCCAGACAATCAGGGATGAGGAGGGGAAAGACATCGACGGCTCTCCCTGACAAACCCGCTCAGGAAAATACAGAGCCGGCGACGCAGTCCAGCAACAAGGGCTGTGAGCTCTGGTTTCCGTCGCCGATGTGAGTAAAACATTTAAGCATGTTAACCCTCGCAATGCTGCCGGTCCAGACGGCATCCCCAGCCGCGTACTCAGAGCACGTGCAGACCAGCAGGCTGGAGTGTTTACGGACATATTCAATCTCTCCCTACCGCAGTCTGTTGTCCCCACTTGCTTTAAGATGTCCACCATTGTTCCTGTGTCACGTTCTTTCAAAATCGAACCCAGAAGCAGACCAGGACAAGGAGAGTAGGAAGAAGGTGAGTATTTATTTACAAGTGAATATGAATGGGTAGATATATCCAGGTGGCGTAGCGGGCAGCGGTGGTGAGTTGATGGGAGTAAATAGGTGGATCCAATGGGGTAGCGGAATTCTCCGACGACCAGGCAGGAATGGGGTAAATGATCCGGGTGAGTAACTGAAGACAGAACAAACGGAGGTAAGTTTAAGACAAGCAATACGTGAAAAACAACAAAACAAATTCTATCTAACTTGAGGCTGATACTATGGCACGACATACTGTTCATGGCTAACGATCCGGCAGGGAATGGATGTCAGGTCAGAGCTTTTGAAGGGGAGAGTTGATGATCAGGACAGGTGTGCAGATTACTGATGGGATACAGGTGCGGGCGAACATCAATCTCCCAACAAGCTAGTTCGCCCGGCAACCAGACAGGGTGCGTTCCAGGACACCGGAAACACACTCCAGGACAGAAACACAGGCAAACACAGACTCAGGAAGTGGGATTCGTGACATCCTGTGCCCGAAGGTAACTGAACTAAATGACTATCGTCGCGTAGCACTCACTTCTGTCATCATGAAGTGATTTGAGAGTTTAAAGATCATATCACCTCCACCTAAACCCACTACAATTTGTATACCGCCCTAACAGATCCATGGATGACACGATCGCCATCGCACTGCACACCACCCTATCCCATCTAGACAAGAGGTATACCTTTGTAAGAATGTTGTTCATCAACTACAGCTCAGCCTTCAACACCATAGTACCCTCCTAGCTCATCACTAAGCTTGGGGCCTTGTGTATGAACCCCGCCCAGTGCAACTGGATCTTGTGCATCCTGACAGGTTGACCCCAGGTGGTGAAGGTAGGCAACAACACCTCCGCCAAGCTATTCCTCAACACGGAGGCCCCCACAATGGTGCAGGCTCAGCCCTCACCTGTACTCCCTGCTCATCCATGACTGCATGGCCACGCACATCTCCATCTCAAACATCGAGTTTTCTGACGCCACAAAGATCATATCAACAACAATGAGACAGCCTACAGGGAGGAGGTAAGGGCCCTGACGGAGTGGTGCCAGGTGATTAAATTCTCCCTCAACGTCAACAAATCAAAGCAGCTGATCGTGGACTTCAGGAGACAGCAGAGAGAGCACATCCCCATCCACATCAATGCAGAGGTTGAAAAGCTTCAAGTTCCTTGGTGTACACATCACTTACAACTTGAAGTGGTCCATTTACAACAGCGCCTCTTCAACCTCAGGAGGCTGAAGAAATTTGTCTTGGACCCTACGACCCTCACAAACTTCTACAGATGCACCATCGAGAGCATCCTGTCAGACTGTATCACCGCCTGGTACGGCAATTGCACTCTCCGCAACCGGATGGCTCTCAAGAGAGTGGTGCGGTCAGTCCAACGCATCACCGGGGGCACACTGCCTGACCTCGTGGACAACTGGTGTCACAGGAAGGCCAAGAAGCTCATCAAGGACCTCAGCCACCCGATCCATGGCCTGTTCACCCTGCTACCATCTAGAAGGCAGAGACAGAACTGGTGCATCAAAGACCGAGAAATTGAAAAACTACTTCTATCTCCACTCCATCAGACTGTTAAATCAAATCAAATCAAATTATTTTTGTCATATGCCCCGAATACAGAAGGTGTAGACCTTTCCATGAAATACTTATTTACAAACCATTAAATCAACAATGCAGTTCTAGAGTAAAAACTAAAGTAAAAAATAGATTTTAAAAACGAACCCAATAAAATAACAATAACAGGGCTTCCGGTACCGAGTCAAGGGGCGGGGATACAGGTTAGTCCAGGTAATGTGTACGTGTAGGTAGGGGTAAAGTGACTACGCATAGAAAATAAAGGCGGTGGAGGGGGGGCAATGTAAATATTCCAGGTGGCCACTTGAGTAATTGTTCAGCAGTCTTATGGCTTGGAGGTAAAAGCTGTTAAGGAGCTTTTGGACCTAGACTTGGCGCTCCGGTACCGCTTGCCGTGTGGTAGCAAAGAGAACTGTCTATGTCTAGGGTGACTGGAGCCTTCCTCTGACATCGCCTAGTATATAGGTCCTGGATGGCAGGAAGCTTGGCCCTAGTAATGTACTGGGCCACACGCATTACCCTTTGTAGCGTCTTACGGTCGGATGCTGAGTAGTTGCCATACCAGGCAGTGATGCAACCGGTCAGGTTGCTCTCGATGGTGCAGCTGTAGAACTTTTTGAGGATCTGGGGACCCATGCCAAATCTTTTCAGTAACCTAAAGGGGGAAAAGGTTTTGTCGTGCCCTCTTCACAACTGTCTTGGTGTGTTTGGACAATGATAGTTTGTTGGTGATGTGGACACCAAGGAACCTGAAGATCTCGACCCGCTCCACTACAGCCCCGTCGATGTTAGTGGGGGCCTGTTCGACCCTCCTTTTCCTGTCATCCACGATCAGCTCCTTTGTCTTGTTCACATTGAGGGAGAGGTTATTGTCCTGGGACCGCACTGCCAGGTCTCTGACCTCCCTGTAGTTCACTGTTGTGTCGTCAGCAAACTTAATGATAGTTTTGGAGTTGTGCTTGGTCACGCAGTTGTGGGTGAATAAGGAGTACAGGAGGGATTAAGCACGCACCCCTGAAGGGCCCCAGTGTTGAGGATCAGCGTGGCAGATGTGTTGTTACCGCCTGGGGGCGGCCCGTCAGGAAGTCCAGGATCCAGTTGCAGAGGGAGGGGATTAGTCCCACTGTCCTTACGCTTAGTGATGAGCTTTGAGGGCACTATGGTGTTGAACGATGAGCTGTCGTCAATGAATAGCATTCTCACATAGGTGATCCTTTTGTCCAGATGGGAAATGGCAGTGTGGAGTGCAATTGAGATTTTGTCATCTGTGGATTTGTTGGGGCGGTATGTAAATTGGAATGGGTCTAGGTTTTTCGGGATGATGGTGTGGATGTGAGCCATGACCAGCCTTTCAAAGCACTTCATGGCTACCGATGTGAGTGCTACTACAGGGCAGTAGTCATTTAGCCAGGTTACCTTCGCTTCCTTGGGTACAGGCACTATGGTGGTCTGGTAGAAACATGTAGGTATTAAAGACTCGGTCAGGGAGAGGTTGAAAATGTCAGTGAAGACACTTGCCAGTTGGTCTGCACATGCTCTGAGTACAGGTCTTGGTAATCCATCTAGCTCCACAGCTTTGTGTTGACCTGTTTAAAGGTCTTGCTCACATCAGTTTACGGAGAGCGTTATCACAGCATTATCATCACTAGCCGGCCTGCGCCCAGTCCCCTGCCCTGACCCTTTGTTTCTGTTACTATCCGGCTAACGCCTTCTACTCTTCTCTGCACCTTATAGACTGATGCCCTATGTACATAGAAAAGTAATTGAACACTGGTCATTTTAATGATGTTTACATACTTTTTTCCCCCGCTTCATATTTATGTGCTGTATTCAAGTCACGGCTCATTCTATATAACTACTGCTGTACACAACTTTTCTATTCATTTTTAGGAGAGGTTAGGAGAATATTCCATCAGCGTCCCACCAAAAAAACAACTATGGTTGCCACATTCTCAGAATATAAGATAGTAGACTGTCACCCCCTGGTCTTAGTATTTTGTGTTTTCGTTATCTATTTGGTCAGGCCAGGGTGTGACATGGGTTTTTGTATGTGGTGTGTTTTGTCTTGTTTTTTTTTCACATGTATTGGGATGGTAGCTTAATGGGGTGTTCTAGGTGAATCTATGGCTGTCTGAAGTGGTTCTCAATCAGAGGCAGGTGTTGATCGTTGTCTCTGATTGGGAACCATATTTAGGCAGCCATATTCTTTGAGTGTTTCGTGGGTGATTGTCGTTATGTCCTTTTCCTGTCCTTGTTCGGTGTAGGTTTACACCAGTATAGGCCGTTTTCGGTTTTCTTGTTACGTTTGTTGTTTTTTGATTTGTGTTTACTTTTGTTTATTAAACATGGATCGCAATCTACACGCCGCATTTTGGTCCGACTCTCCTTGGCACAAAGAAAACCGTAACATAGACACGTTTCATGGGAATGTTGCAAGATCATTTATGTGTGTCGTCGTCCCCCCGCTCATTACACAACAGGTCTTTTTACTGTTGCTGAGCCAATCAAGGCCCTGATTGGTGAACCATTCATAACTCTTTGTCTGTTGGCAGGGTTAGTGATACACACACACACACACACACACACACACACACACACACACACACACACACACACACACACACACACACACACACACACACACACAGTGCTTTTAACAAAGTGTTTTTAGTTACGTATTTGCCACATGTTGAAGACATGATTACGTTGTGCATACATGTTCATTAATACAGTATTGTTCATACATGTTCATTAATACAGTATTGTGCATACATGTTCATTAATGCAGTAATCCGTCTCAGGTAAACATTAATCTAATGATTCTCTCATCGTTCATTTTACTTACTTATTTCATCAATGTATTTAATTTTTTTTTACCTTTATTTTACTAGGCAAGTCAGTTAAGAACAAATTCTTATTTTTAATGACGGCCTAGGAAGAGTGGGTTAACTGCCTGTTCAGGGGCAGAATGACAGATTTGTACCTTGTCAGCTCGGGGGTTTGAACTTGCAACCTTCCGGTTACTAGTCTAACGCTCTAACCCCTAGGCTACCCTGCTGCCCCAGTATGTACTTTCTGTATAGTTATCTAATATATTTTCTTGAGTGTACTTTTAACAGAGCTGATATTTATTTTAAAATGCAATGTACTCTATTGCTTGAACCTATAAAGTTGTTTCGGATCTACTCAAACCCCTAGGGAGAAGGGGTTAGGATTTATTCTGGGCAGAGTTTAACTATACCGGCCCAATAAACACATTCTCTAGAGGTGAGCCTTATTCTGACAGTGGATAGGGCGTTCCCATTGGTGCTGGTGACCTGGGTTTGAGACCTGCTCAGGGAGTGATCCTACTCGTCCTCTCACTAAGTTACAATACTACTAAATGTTTTAGTGAGTGAGATGCAAAAACGTCTATAAAAGCATATATAAAAAAAAAAATTCAGCGTGGAAGTACTTCCATTACTTTGATTTGGTGGGATAAAATGACAAGAATATAACTGTAAAATGGTAACAGTCCAGGCGAGAAACACCTCTCCACTGCTAGAAACACAACTTGCAATCTATTGAAGCACCTGCACTCCAAAATAAAACTCATAGTGAGAGGACCCCCCCCCCGAAACCTGACCACTGCTGCTGAAGATGACTGTAGGCCTACCTCGTTCATAAAAGGCTGTAACGCAGGGAGAGCTGAACAAACATGTAGCTAGGTATGCAGTAGAGAAAATGCTGCCCTTATAGGTAGAACCCCCCCCCTCCCTTCTTTCAGTGAGTTATTTAGCAAAACTCCGATGACAGTTTACATTGAGTGATGACTAGGGAACTCAGTTACCGAGATTTACCGGCCAAAACAATTCCCTTTTCTCTGGGTAAGTAACTGCGTGAAAGCAGTAATTTATAATAAATGATTTCTATGAACAGCATGACGTGAGATGGGAACTGTTAAATGATATGCTGTGTCTAAAGCTGGCTTCTCTAGGGCCTACTCTCTGCTCTCTGTATTATCAATCATCAATTGGGTGGGGACATGCGGCCTATCTAACTATGGAGTGCAGTTCACAATAGTAGACTTATCATCATCTCATCATGGTAATTTGTTTTCTTGTGACAGGTAGGCCCTACATTTTTTTCTGAGGAATAACCTATGCTACAGTACTATAAGGACCCAAATGTCTAAATCTGGCTTTCGTGTGTCACCTTGTTTTTTTTTAATTGTAAAATATTTTTAAATGTTTTATTGCAGCTGCTGTTTTTTAACAGCTTTATCACTCAAAATATCATGGCTTTAAATCAGTGCAGGCGCAAGCACTCTCTCGCAGTCTTTTTCAATTCCATTCAAATTGCATCCAAAATATATAACTTGATTTGATGACAGTACATTGATTTTCTTTCAAAAACAAGGACATTTCTAAGTATATATCTACTACCATTCAAAAGTTTGGGGCCACTTAGAAATGTCCTTGTTTTTGAAAGAAAATCATATATGGACATCACACTGTCCATAAAAATATCAGCAAATTGATCAGAAATACAGTGTAGACATTGTTAATAAATTACTAAATTACTATGATATATTTGGTAAATTTGCCCTTTCAATTTACTGTCATCAAATCAACGTACTGTCACCAAATCAATTTGCTGTCATCAAATCAATTTGCTGTCATCAAATCAATTTGCTGTCACCAAATCAATGTAGTGTCATTAAGAGATGCTGATTTTTTGGGGGTCAGCTACTTTTAAATAAACAAAAGCATAGAGAGAGACCATGACCTTTCAGTAAGCTGTTAAGAAGTATGTGTCTCTATTATTAGCTCTCTACTGCCAGTTCAGTATGCAATTAGGTTACGGCTGCATGAGTACCCCTGCTACGCCACCGTGCCCTGCCGCCCAGACGCCTTTCCAGCAAAGCCCAGAACCCGGGATTCAGATGCCTCGGATCACATCTGATAACATCACGCTTTGTTTCACCCTTAACAGCAACAAACAAAACATACAATGTTGCAGAATGTTTAGTGAGGACAAAGTAGCAGATAGTTAAAACATGGGGGTGGGGGGTGAAGACCGCATCAAAATATATATTTTAATCTATCTTGATTGTTAAGGGTAGAATATATGTGGAATCTGCTTCATATGAACTGAGTCACTTCCATGGATATTTTGTAGTTCTACAAGGCGATATGCAGGTTGACGTTCATTGTGATGAGTCTTGGAATGGGGCCGGAACTGAGTGATTTCTCATTAGATAGGCCAGCTACAAAGTCATATATAATATATATAAAAATATATATGTTTTATTTTTTATTTATATATATATAAAAACATTTTTTACATTGTTTTATTTTTTATATATATATAAAATAAAACAAGGTTTTTAAGGTTAGGAGTGTGGTTAAGGTTTATTTATTTAACCAGGCAAGTCAGTTAAGAACAAATTCTTATTTTCAATGATGGCCTAGGAACAGTGGGTTAACTGCCTGTTCAGGGGCAGAATGACAGATTTGTACCTTGTTGGCTCGGGGGTTTGAGCTTGCAACCGTCTGGTTACTGGTCCAACACTCTAACCACTAGGCTACGCTGCCGCCACGGTTAGGGTTAGGATAAGGAGTTAGGAGTTAGGAGTTAGGAGTTAGGCATTGGAGTTTGGTGTGTGGTTAAGGTAAAGGTTAGGGGTTAAGGTTAGGGTTAGGAGTGTGGTTAAGGTTAGGGTTAGGGTCAGGAGTGTGGGTTAAGGTTTAAATTGACTTTGTGGCTGTGCCAGCTAGTGACCACTCTGCAGAGCTGCCTGCATTCATGGTGGAAAAACACTAACCTGAAAAGAGATATTGGACTAATATTGATTGTTCCCTCTGTCTGTACAGGTCTAATCTCTCACCATTCCTCTAGGTTCTCAGGGGATAAACCCACTGACCTTCTGCGGTTTGCTGTCACTCTCCTATACATTATTCAGTCAGGCAATCCTACAACAAGGGTAAGCTTCACTTGATAATTGCATTTCTTAGCTGTTGTGTACAGCAACATAATATTCTCCTGCCTGGAATGTTCCATTTACACTACTTCAGTGTGATCAATAGTCCCTTGCAATTTATACCGTACGTTTTAAAATCAAACATCCGTGCCCATCGTCGCTGACATGTAAATGAAGTGCGTGGTTGTTCTAAGCATGTGGACACAGCATGTTAACAGTTAACCCAACATGGAGTTCTGCCTTCTGAAATTGATCACAGTAGCTTTGGCTCTATTTACCCTACTTAGACAGGCCTGTGTGTTAAGCCCCAG
>NC_088222.1:4853245-4910745 GCF_036934945.1 Oncorhynchus masou masou | reverse complement strand
GTGTGTGTGTGTGTGTGTGTGTGTGTGTGTGTGTGTGTGTGTGTGTGTGTGTGTGTGTGTCATGTCTATAATTTACAATTAAGGAATGAGACACTGACCAAACCAAAATAGCAATGTCATAGTAACACCAAAATAACACCATAGTAACACCTTAGTAACACCATAGTAACACGTTAGTAACACCATAGTAACACCATAGTAACACCTTAGTAACACCTTAGTAACACAATAGTACCACCATAGAAATATCATAGTAACACCATAGTAACATCACAGTAACACCATAGTAACACCATAGAAATATCACAGTAACACTAAAATAACACCATAGTAACATCACAGTAACACATAGTAACACCATAGTAACACCATAGTAACAGCACAGTAACACCATAGTAACACCATAGTAACACCTTAGTAACACCTTAGTAACACCATAGTACCACCATAGAAACATCATAGTAACACCATAGTAACATCATAGTAACACCATAGAAATATCATAGTAACACCAAAATAACACCATAGTAACATCACAGTAACACCATAGTAACACCATAGTAACACTGTAGTAACACCTTAGTAACACCATGGTAACAACATAGAAATATCATAGTAACACCATAATAACACCATAGTAACATCATAGTAACACCAAAATAACACCATAGTAACATCATAGTAACACCTTAGTAACACCATAGAAATATCATAGTAACACCATAGTAACACCTTAGTAACACCTAAGTAACACCATAGTACCACCATAGAAATATCATAGTAACACCATAGTAACATCATAGTAACACCATAGAAATATCATAGTAACACCAAAATAACACCATAGTAACATCACAGTAACACCATAGTAACACCATAGTAACACTGTAGTAACACCTTAGTAACACCATGGTAACAACATAGAAATATCATAGTAACACCATAGTAACATCATAGTAACACCAAAATAACACCATAGTAACATCATAGTAACACCTTAGTAACACCATAGAAATATCATAGTAACACCATAGTAACACCATAGAAATATCATAGTAACACCATAGTAACACCATAGAAATATCATAGTAACACCAAAATAACACCATAGTAACATCATAGTAACACCTTAGTAACACCATAGTAACACAATGGTAACACCATATTATCACCATTGTAACACCATTGTACCACCATAGTAACATCATAGTTGCATAATATTAACACCATAGTAACACCATAGTAACACCATATTAACACCATTGTAACACCATAGTAACACCTTATGAACATCATAGTAACACCATAGTAACACCATATGAACATCATAGTAACTCCATAGTAACACCATAGTAACACCATAGTAACACCATAGTAACACCTTATGAACATCATAGTAACACCATGGTAACATCATAGTAACAGCATAGTAACACCTTATGAACTTCATAGTAACACCATAGTAACACCATAGTAACACCTTATGAACATCATAGTAACACCATAGTAACATCATAGTAACATCATAGTAACACCATAGTAACATCATAGTAACACCATAGTAACACCATATGAACATCATAGTAACACCATAGTAACACCATATGAACATCATAGTAACACCATAGTAACACCATATGAACATCATTGTAACACCATAGTAACACCATAGTAACACCATAGTAACATCATAGTAACACCATAGTAACATCATAGTAACACCATAGTAACACCATATGAACATCATAGTAACATCATAGTAACACCATAGTAACATCATAGTAACATCATAGTAACACCATAGTAACACCATATGAACATCATAGTAACATCATAGTAACACCATAGTAACACCATAGTAACATCATAGTAACACCATATGAACATCATAGTAACATCATAGTAACACCTTAGTAACATCATAGTAACACCATAGTAGCACCATATGAACATCATAGTAACACCATAGTAACATCATAGTAACACCATAGTAACATCATAGTAACATCACAGTAACACCATATGAACATCATAGTAACACCATAGTAACACCATATGAACATCATTGTAACACCATAGTAACACCATATGAACATTATTGTAACACCATAGTAACACCATAGTAACACCATAGTAACATCATAGTAGCACCATATGGACATCATAGTAACATCATAGTAACACCATAGTAACACCATATGAACATCATTGTAACACCATAGTAACACCATAGTAACACCATATGAACATCATAGTAACACCATAGTAACACCATTAGTAACACCATAGTAACACCATAGTAACACCATAGTAACACCATAGTAGCATCATAGTAACACCATAGTAACACCATATGAACATCATAGTAACACCATAGTAACACCTTAGTAACATCATAGTAACACCATAGTAACACCATAGTAACACCATAGTAACACCATATTATGCTTTAATGAGTAACAATGTGGTTCAGACCTGGGCGTTGTTAAAAGGAGACATTCCCCTGGGCTTTAATCACATTATATTGCACAGTAAAGGCAGTAACCTAATTTCGAGTACCTTTACGCGTTCTTGGAGCGGAGATGACTCTCGGGCGAAGGGTGATGTCACATGTGAGTCCGATATCACTGTTCTCAGATCATTACACACCAAAGGACTTACATTTCCGAACACATCACCATTTTAGCAATGAAAACAATGGTTATCAACCAAGACGTATACACAAATAAATAGTTACGTTGACTATAGGTTCTTGAAGGGTCATAAAATAAGAAATGAAAGTGTTAGAGTTGTCAGGTCATGTTTTAAGAACAAGACAGAGTCTGGCTCTCTCCGGGTCGACATACCTCCTCCACAAGTTGGAATTCATTTAAATCACCTTGAAACGTTTTAATGTACTGAAAAGACAAAGTCATTGGCCTTAAGCAACAACCGGCAACAAGCAAATACACAAAAACACATTATGGCAAATTGCCCTGGGATAGCTTATCAACAATGCAGTTTAAGGGACGGCAGGGTAGCCTAGTGGTTAGAGCGCTGGACTAATAACCATAAGGTTGCAAGTTCAAATCCCCGAGCTGACAAGGTACAAGTCTGTCATTCTGCCCCTGAACAGGCAGTTAGCCCACAGTTCCTAGGGTGTAGTTGAAAATAAGAATTTGTTCTTAACTGACTTGCCTGGTTAAAAAAATATCCAAATTTAAATGCAGACAATTTACAAGTCCCCATTACCATGCATCGTAGTTGTAATATTTCAACATATAGGAATTGTGTGCTATGACTTTTCAAACGAAACACTTGCATGGTGTATTTTCATATTGCATCACGTTAACCAAATCTGACATCAGCAAATGATTCAAGGGAAGTGTTGCATCACTCATCTCTGGAGAGAGGTTACACTCATAACACATGGACAGTGTTCGTTCGTCTGAGTTGGAGTTCAATCAAACTCAAGGGTTAGGGATTGTATTTATTTTTTATTTTTATTTAACTTTTATTTAACTCGGCAATATATATATATATACAAGGCTTGGAAAAGTGGACACTAAAGAATAATCTTCTTACCTGCTATTCAAGTCACACAGTAAATCAGGAATCATGTCTTTAGGTGACTTTTTGTTAAGGGTTTCTCCATTGATTCATCAATCTGTAAACTGGAAAAAGATCATCAACCTCCTTGGAAGTGTCTAGACTCTGTGTAGAGTAAGGATGGATCCTTGGGAGTGTCTAGACTATGTGTAGAGTAAGGATGGATCCTTGGAAGTGTCTAGACTCTGTGTAGTGTAAGGATGGGTCCTTGGGAGTGTCTAGACTCTCTGGAGTGTAAGCTTGGATCCTTGGAACTGTCTAGACTCTGTGTAAAGTAAGCTTGGATCCTTGGAAGTGTCTAGACTCTGTGTAGTGTAAGGATGGGTCCTTGGGAGTGTCTAGACTCTCTGGAGTGTAAGCTTGGATCCTTGGAACTGTCTAGACTCTGTGTAAAGTAAGCTTGGATCCTTGGAAGTGTCTAGACTCTGTGTGGAGTAAGCTTGGATCCTTGGAACTGTCTACACTCTGTGTAGAGTAAGCTTGGATCCTTGTAACTGTCTAGACTCTGTGTAGACTAAGCCCCAGATCCTTGGAACTGTCTAGACTATGTGTAGAGTAAGATTGGATCGTTGGAACTGTCTGCGATGAGTAATGGAAGAAGAAGCTTTGTGTATCTCAATGTATAATCCTCAGAGCTCCTGGGTTGCGTAATTAGTGGATAAAGGGAGTAGAGGAGGGAGAAAGATGAGGCTCTGGGTTAGGGTAGTAGTGGACTATATAGGACAGGGTTAGGGTGTGACATGTTGGACATTTAAAGGGTATTTAATGGACATTTTATAAGGACAGGGTTAGGGTAGTAGTGGACTATATAGGACAGGGTTAGGGTAGTAGTGGACTATATAGGACAGGGTTAGGGTAGTAGTGGACTATATAGGACAGGGTTAGGGTAGTAGTGGACTATATAAGGCTAGTAGGGTTAGGGTTAGTAGTGGACTATATAGGACAGGGTTAGGGTAGTAGTGGACTATATAGGGCAGGGTTAGGGTAGTAGTGGACTATATAGGGCAGGGTTAGGGTAGTAGTGGACTATATAGGGCAGGGTTAGGGTAGTAGTGGACTATATAGGACAGGGTTAGGGTAGTAGTGGACTATATAGGGCAGGGTTAGGGTAGTAGTGGACTATATAGGGCAGGGTTAGGGTAGTAGTGGACTATATAGGACAGGGTTAGGCTAGTAGAGGACTATATAGGGCAGGGTTAGGTTTAGGGTAGTAGTGGACTATATAGGGCAGGGTTAGGGTAGTAGTGGACTATATAGGGCAGGGTTAGGGTAGTAGTGAACTATATAGGACAGGGTTAGGGTAGTAGTGGACTACATAGGACAGGGTTAGGGTAGTAGTGGACTATATAGGGCAGGGTTAGGGTAGTAGTGGACTATATAGGACAGGGTTAGGGTAGTAGTGGACTGTATAGGGTAGGGTTGGGTAGTAGTGGACTATATAGGGCAGGGTTAGGGTAGTAGTGGACTATATAGGACAGGGTTAGGGTAGTAGTGGACTATATAGGGCAGGGTTACTCTGTGGGTAGTAGTGGACTATACTAGGGCAGGGTTAGGGTAGTAGTGGACTATATAGGGCAGGGTTAGGGTAGTAGTGGACTATATAGGACAGGGTTAGGGTAGTAGTGGACTATATAGGACAGGGTTAGGGTAGTAGTGGACTATATAGGGCAGGGTTAGGGTAGTAGTGGACTATATAGGGCAGGGTTAGGGTAGTAGTGGACTATATAGGACAGGGTTAGGGTAGTAGTGGACTATATAGGACAGGGTTAGGGTAGTAGTGGACTATATAGGGCAGGGTTAGGGTAGTAGTGGACTATATAGGGCAGGGTTAGGATAGTAGTGGACTATATAGGGCAGGTTTAGGATAGTAGTGGACTATATAGGGAAGGGTTAGGATAGTAGTGGACTATATAGGACAGGGTTAGGGTAGTAGTGGACTATATAGGGCAGGGTTAGGGGAGTAGTGAACTATATAGGGCAGGGTTAGGGTAGTAGTGGACTATATAGGGCAGGGTTAGGGTAGTAGTGGACTATATAGGGCAGGGTTAGGGTAGTAGTGGACTATATAGGACAGGGTTAGGGTAGTAGTGGACTATATAGGGCAGGGTTAGGGTAGTAGTGGACTATATAGGGCAGGGTTAGGATAGTAGTGGACTATATAGGGCAGGGTTAGGATAGTAGTGGACTATATAGGGCAGGTTTAGGATAGTAGTGGACTATATAGGGAAGGGTTAGGATAGTAGTGGACTATATAGGGCAGGGTTAGGTTTAGGGTAGTAGTGGACTATATAGGGCAGGGTTAGGATAGTAGTGGACTATATAGGGCAGGGTTAGGATAGTAGTGGACTATATAGGGAAGGGTTAGGATAGTAGTGGACTATGTAGGGCAGGGTTAGGTTTAGGGTAGTAGTGGACTATATAGGGCAGGGTTAGGGTAGTAGTGGACTATATAGGGCAGGGTTAGGTTTAGGGTAGTAGTGGACTATATAGGGCAGGGTTAGGTTTAGGGTAGTAGTGGACTATATAGGGCAGGGTTAGGTTTAGGGTAGTAGTGGACTATATAGGGCAGGGTTAGGTTTAGGGTAGTAGTGGACTATATAGGGCAGGGTTAGGTTTAGGGTAGTAGTGGACTATATAGGGCAGGGTTAGGTTTAGGGTAGTAGTGGACTTTTGTTTTTAATTTAACTTTAGTTTATTTATTAAATATTTTCTTAACTCTATTTCCTGAATTGCATTGTTGGTTAAGGGCTTGTAAATAAGCATTTCACGGTAAATCTACAGCTGTTGTATTCGGCGCATTTGACAAATAGAATTAGTTTTGATTTGATTTGAGAGCATTCGTCATGTTGGCGTACCAGCACTACCGGCTTTAATCAACCCAGGCCTCATTCCCAACACACAGCCCCACCCTGCCTTCACCCAGTTGGCCACGAGTCTGAACGCAGGATCTCTTCAAAGACCTACGCAAATACATGTTTATTCTACATTCTCAGACACTACCTCATGTCATGAGCTGTTAGTTCAACCTCTCTAATTTATTCCACTAATATCTCTGTAGCTCTGTTGCTACCCAACAGCTGGTAAATAAACACAAACTGTCTTTTTTTCCCTCTACATTATTTAATCTTCTTTTTTTTTGTGACACGGTTTTTTAGAAGTTTGAGTGATAACTCGGCTGTGAGTTTTTCTTTTGTTAATATAGTTCAGGTTCGTCACCCCTCGAGGTAACACTTTACAATAAGGTTCCATTTGTAAAGAGTTTATAAAGGTTTTGTAATGTGACTATTAATGTTGGTCATCTATGAACATTTGAACATCTTGACCATGTTCTGTTATAATCTCCACCCGGCACAGCCAGAAGAGGACTGGCCACCCCTCATAGCCTGGTTCCTCTCTAGGTTTCTTCCTAGGTTTTGGCCTTTCTAGGGAGTTTTTCCAAGCCTCCGTGCTTCTACACCTGCATTGCTTGCTGTTTGTGGTTTTAGACTGGGTTTCTGTACAGCACTTTGAGATATCAGCTGATGTAAGAAGGGCATTATAAATATATTTGATTTAATTAACGGTTATTTAATCATTTGTAAATGCATTATAAACCTTTGATACATGGGTTATAACAGATTGGTAAAAATAGTGTGATAGCCAGTCAGTGAGCCTCTATTTAACTAATTTAGCCATGAAGAGTTAAACAATTGCTATTTTCTCACATTTGGGCGTGATGCATTTGTTGCTCTGTACCAGGAACATAAATGGTTGGTTTTCAGACCAACGGTCAACTCCCATGATGTATCTTGTCCCACGTTTGAAACCCTGATGATGCATTGGTACACTTATTTATTCCAGGAATGATGGCTTCATCTGAAGATCTCAGGCCACATTATTGATGTCGTTCGTTGGTTTTCACCGACTTTGTGAGATTTGTGAAATGGACTTGAAATAAAGCCGATCTGGAACGTGCCCAGAATTTTGCATTGACATTGGCTGCGATCCAAAAACGTTTTGTTTTTTACCCAAACTCAGGCCGATGGAGCGCGTGAACAAATCTGATCAATTGTTGGGTTGATATGACCCACGATTCAATGCACACTGTAGTGACGGGTCATACTATGGTGGCCGCGAAGTGTCCAATTTTAATCAACAAGTTTCCGGTATGTCAGACAAAATTATGACACTAGTTTGCTAAAACAATATATATATATACACATGTAGATGACATTGATTTTAGTGTTGGAAAATTGGGTTAGTCTCGAATTGAAGGGCCTAGTTACCCTTCGAAGTAAAGGGTAACTAGCTTCAAACACATATTTGGGGAATTCTGACATTTATTGGGATAAATGACCAAACTTTAAAACTAGCTAGCCAGCTATGGGTAACTGTAGCTAGCTAGCTACCTGACAGGTATAGTCGTAGCTTTAGGTTGGTTGTTTTTAAGCTCAATTTCAAGATTTCCACCAAGGACATTGTCTCTTCAATCATCACTCTACCTCGTTTGGGCAAGGGACATTTAACGGTACACTCTAATGTGACGATGTAAAATGTCATTCAAGGGATGCGGGTTTAGGGCCGAGGGCTGTCTACTTTGAGTTTGGACTGCAAACCACTGACATCATGTGACAGTTCATCGTGAAGAATCAGTATGGACGTGGCTATGAGAAATGTGCAAAGAACAGACAGAACAGAACATGCGAAATAAATACTGTTCACAAGAAAGAAGAGTGGGTAAATTCTCTTTGAAATTGGTTTCACTTTTGGACACAGAAGTTCTACTTGGTGATTTTGCACGCTGATCAGCTAGCTAAGTAGCTAGCTAAATAATGCTGAACCTCTGGCCTACCAAGCTAGCTAGAAAATGTCTTGGTGGTTCCAAACGTCTTCCATTTAAGAATGATGGAGGCCACTGTGTTCTTGGGGACCTTCAATGCTGCATACATTTTTTGATACCCTTTCCCAGATCTGTGCCTCGACACAATTCTGTCTCGGAGCTCTGCGGACAATTCCTTCAACCTCATGACTTGATTTTTGCTCTAACATGCATATTGTCAACTGTGGGACCGTATATAGACAGGCGTGTGCCTTTACAAATCATGTCCAATCAATTGGATTTACCACAGGTGGACTCCAATCAATTTGTAGAAACATCTCAAGGACGATCAATGGAAACAGGATGCATCTGAGCTCAATTTTCGAGTCTCATAGAAAAGGGTCTGAATACTTACGGGAAAATTAAGAGGTATTGTGGTATCATTATGAGGTATTGTGCGTAGATTGCTGTGATTTTTTATTTATTTAATTCATTTTAGAATAAGGCTGTAACGTAAACCAAACGTGGAAGAAGTCAAGGGGGTCTGAATACTTTCCGAAAACATCAAGCTTTTTTTTTTTTTTCCCCTCCTCACCCACTTTACATTTTCTACCAGTCATTTCGGGAAGCGTCAGTAGAAATGGGTCCTGAGGCTCAGTTGGTAGAACAACGTGGTAGAGCATGGTGCTTACAATGCCAGGGTTGTCGGTTCAATTGCCACAGGGGACCAGTATGGGGCAAAAAGTATGAAATGTATGTATGAAGTTGCTCTGGATACCTGTTATGTCTGTCTGACTGAAACAATAGTCTCTACCTGATCTGTCTGTCTGAAACAATAGTCTCTACCTGTTCTGTCTGTCTGAAACAATAGTCTCTACCTGTTCTGTCTATCTGAAAAAATAGTCTCTACCTGTTCTGTCTGTCTGAAACAATAGTCTCTACCTGTTCTGTCTGAAACAATAGTCTCTACCTGTTCTGTCTGTCTGAAACAATAGTCTCTACCTGTTCTGTCTGAAACAATAGTCTCTACCTGTTCTGTCTGTCTGAAACAATAGTCTCTACCTGATCTGTCTGTCTGAAACAATAGTCTCTACCTGTTCTGTCTGACTGAAACAATAGTCTCTACCTGTTCTGTCTGTCTGAAACAATAGTCTCTACCTGTTCTGTCTGTCTGTCTGAAACAATAGTCTCTACCTGTTCTGTCTGTCTGAAACAATAGTCTCTACCTGTTCTGTCTGACTGAAACAATAGTCTCTACCTGTTCTGTCTGTCTGAAACAATAGTCTCTACCTGTTCTGTCTGTCTGAAACAATAGTCTCTACCTGATCTGTCTGTCTGAAACAATAGTCTCTACCTGTTCTGTCTGTCTGTCTGAAACAATAGTCTCTACCTGTTCTGTCTGTCTGACTGAAACAATAGTCTCTACCTGTTCTGTCTGTCTGAAACAATAGTCTCTACCTGTTCTGTCTGTCTGAAACAATAGTCTCTACCTGTTCTGTCTGTCTGAAACAATAGTCTCTACCTGTTCTGTCTGTTTGAAACAATAGTCTCTACCTGTTCTGTCTGTCTGACTGAAACAATAGTCTCTACCTGTTCTGTCTGTCTGTCTGAAACAATAGTCTCTACCTGTTCTGTCTGTCTGTCTGAAACAATAGTCTCTACCTGTTCTGTCTGTCTGTCTGAAACAATAGTCTCTACCTGTTCTGTCTGTCTGACTGAAACAATAGTCTCTACCTGTTCTGTCTGACTGAAACAATAGTCTCTACCTGTTCTGTCTGTCTGTCTGAAACAATAGTCTCTACCTGTTCTGTCTGTCTGTCTGAAACAATAGTCTCTACCTGTTCTGTCTGTCTGAAACAATAGTCTCTACCTGTTCTGTCTGACTGAAACAATAGTCTCTACCTGTTCTGTCTGTCTGTCTGAAACAATAGTCTCTACCTGTTCTGTCTGTCTGTCTGAAACAATAGTCTCTACCTGTTCTGTCTGTCTGAAACAATAGTCTCTACCTGTTCTGTCTGTCTGAAACAATAGTCTCTACCTGTTCTGTCTGTCTGAAACAATAGTCTCTACCTGTTCTGTCTGTCTGAAACAATAGTCTCTACCTGTTCTGTCTGTCTGAAACAATAGTCTCTACCTGTTCTGTCTGACTGAAACAATAGTCTCTACCTGTTCTGTCTGTCTGTCTGAAACAATAGTCTCTACCTGTTCTGTCTGTCTGAAACAATAGTCTCTACCTGTTCTGTCTGTCTGAAACAATAGTCTCTACCTGTTCTGTCTGTCTGTCTGAAACAATAGTCTCTACCTGTTCTGTCTGTCTGTCTGAAACAATAGTCTCTACCTGTTCTGTCTGTCTGAAACAATAGTCTCTACCTGTTCTGTCTGTCTGACTGAAACAATAGTCTCTACCTGTTCTGTCTGTCTGACTGAAACAATAGTCTCTACCTGTTCTGTCTGTCTGAAACAATAGTCTCTACCTGTTCTGTCTGTCTGAAACAATAGTCTCTACCTGTTCTGTCTGTCTGAAACAATAGTCTCTACCTGTTCTGTCTGACTGAAACAATAGTCTCTACCTGTTCTGTCTGTCTGAAACAATAGTCTCTACCTGTTCTGTCTGAAACAATAGTCTCTACCTGTTCTGTCTGTCTGAAACAATAGTCTCTACCTGTTCTGTCTGTCTGAAACAATAGTCTCTACCTGATCTGTCTGTCTGAAACAATAGTCTCTACCTGTTCTGTCTGAAACAATAGTCTCTACCTGTTCTGTCTGAAACAATAGTCTCTACCTGTTCTGTCTGTCTGACTGAAACAATAGTCTCTACCTGTTCTGTCTGTCTGAAACAATAGTCTCTACCTGTTCTGTCTGTCTGAAACAATAGTCTCTACCTGTTCTGTCTGTCTGAAACAATAGTCTCTACCTGTTCTGTCTGTCTGAAACAATAGTCTCTACCTGTTCTGTCTGTCTGAAACAATAGTCTCTACCTGTTCTGTCTGTCTGACTGAAACAATAGTCTCTACCTGTTCTGTCTGTCTGAAACAATAGTCTCTACCTGTTCTGTCTGTCTGTCTGAAACAATAGTCTCTACCTGTCCTGTCTGTCTGTCTGAAACAATAGTCTCTACCTGTTCTGTCTGTCTGAAACAATAGTCTCTACCTGTTCTGTCTGTCTGAAACAATAGTCTCTACCTGTTCTGTCTGTCTGAAACAATAGTCTCTACCTGTTCTGTCTGACTGAAACAATAGTCTCTACCTGTTCTGTCTGTCTGAAACAATAGTCTCTACCTGTTCTGTCTGTCTGAAACAATAGTCTCTACCTGTTCTGTCTGTCTGAAACAATAGTCTCTACCTGTTCTGTCTGTCTGAAACAATAGTCTCTACCTGTTCTGTCTGTCTGAAACAATAGTCTCTACCTGTTCTGTCTGTCTGAAACAATAGTCTCTACCTGTTCTGTCTGTCTGTCTGAAACAATAGTCTCTACCTGTTCTGTCTGTCTGAAACAATAGTCTCTACCTGTTCTGTCTGTCTGAAACAATAGTCTCTACCTGTTCTGTCTGTCTGTCTGAAACAATAGTCTCTACCTGATCTGTCTGACTGAAACAATAGTTTCTACCTGTTCTGTCTGTCTGTCTGAAACAATAGTCTCTACCTGATCTGTCTGACTGAAACAATAGTCTCTACCTGTTCTGTCTGTCTGACTGAAACAATAGTCTCTACCTGTTCTGTCTGACTGAAACAATAGTCTCTACCTGTTCTGTCTGTCTGAAACAATAGTCTCTACCTGATCTGTCTGTCTGAAACAATAGTCTCTACCTGTTCTGTCTGTCTGAAACAATAGTCTCTACCTGTTCTGTCTGTCTGAAACAATAGTCTCTACCTGTTCTGTCTGTCTGTCTGACTGAAACAATAGTCTCTACCTGTTCTGTCTGTCTGTCTGACTGAAACAATAGTCTCTACCTGTTCTGTCTGTCTGTCTGAAACAATAGTCTCTACCTGTTCTGTCTGTCTGACTGAAACAATAGTCTCTACCTGTTCTGTCTGACTGAAACAATAGTCTCTACCTGTTCTGTCTGTCTGAAACAATAGTCTCTACCTGTTCTGTCTGACTGAAACAATAGTCTCTACCTGTTCTGTCTGTCTGAAACAATAGTCTCTACCTGTTCTGTCTGTCTGAAACAATAGTCTCTACCTGTTCTGTCTGTCTGAAACAATAGTCTCTACCTGTTCTGTCTGTCTGACTGAAACAATAGTCTCTACCTGTTCTGTCTGACTGAAACAATAGTCTCTACCTGTTCTGTCTGTCTGTCTGAAACAATAGTCTCTACCTGTTCTGTCTGTCTGAAACAATAGTCTCTACCTGTTCTGTCTGACTGAAACAATAGTCTCTACCTGTTCTGTCTGTCTGAAACAATAGTCTCTACCTGTTCTGTCTGTCTGAAACAATAGTCTCTACCTGTTCTGTCTGTCTGACTGAAACAATAGTCTCTACCTGTTCTGTCTGTCTGAAACAATAGTCTCTACCTGTTCTGTCTGTCTGAAACAATAGTCTCTACCTGTTCTGTCTGTCTGTCTGAAACAATAGTCTCTACCTGTTCTGTCTGTCTGAAACAATAGTCTCTACCTGTTCTGTCTGACTGAAACAATAGTCTCTACCTGATCTGTCTGTCTGAAACAATAGTCTCTACCTGTTCTGTCTGTCTGAAACAATAGTCTCTACCTGTTCTGTCTGACTGAAACAATAGTCTCTACCTGTTCTGTCTGTCTGAAACAATAGTCTCTACCTGTTCTGTCTGTCTGAAACAATAGTCTCTACCTGTTCTGTCTGTCTGAAACAATAGTCTCTACCTGTTCTGTCTGACTGAAACAATAGTCTCTACCTGTTCTGTCTGTCTGTCTGAAACAATAGTCTCTACCTGATCTGTCTGTCTGAAACAATAGTCTCTACCTGTTCTGTCTGACTGAAACAATAGTCTCTACCTGTTCTGTCTGTCTGAAACAATAGTCTCTACCTGTTCTGTCTGTCTGTCTGAAACAATAGTCTCTACCTGTTCTGTCTGTCTGTCTGAAACAATAGTCTCTACCTGTTCTGTCTGACTGAAACAATAGTCTCTACCTGTTCTGTCTGTCTGAAACAATAGTCTCTACCTGTTCTGTCTGACTGAAACAATAGTCTCTACCTGTTCTGTCTGTCTGAAACAATAGTCTCTACCTGTTCTGTCTGTCTGAAACAATAGTCTCTACCTGTTCTGTCTGTCTGAAACAATAGTCTCTACCTGTTCTGTCTGTCTGAAACAATAGTCTCTACCTGTTCTGTCTGTCTGAAACAATAGTCTCTACCTGTTCTGTCTGTCCAAATGTATTACATCCCAGATTCCAAAGGGCACCCTATTCCATTTATAGTGCACCACTTTTGGTCCAATGTAGTGCACTATATAGGGCTTAGGGCTCTGGCCTAAAGTAGTGCACTATATAGGGAATAGGGTTCCATAGGGCTCTGGTCTAAAGTAGTGCACTATATAGGGAATAGTGTTCCATAGGGCTCTGGTCTAAAGTAGTGCACAATATAGGGTATAGGGAATAGGGTGCAATTTGGGAAGCAAACATAATGGTCATTATAAATGCAGTCCAGTCCTGCCAGGTATTCAAATTCACAAAGGTTGAATAACATCCTAGAGCAGTTCACCTTCAGATGGTCTAACTAAACTAATGCAGTTGGACTGGACGACAACACAGCCAGCCAGCCAGGCAGCCAGGCACGACTCCCCCTGGCCCCATCTGCAGTGTGGTGCTGGGCTAGAGTAGAGGAGTAGAGGGCATCTGTGGGGTTCGTCCCAAATTGCACCTTATTCCCTATATAGTGCACTTATTTGAACCAGGGTCTTATCAGTAGTGTACTTTAAAGAGGGAAAAGGGTGCCATTTGGGATGCAGGCTGTGTTGTCGCTGACGGCATTGACACTGTCCTCAACCCTCACTGTGTGTAATAGGACCTGCTTTTCTCTGCTGCCTGGTGAAAAATACCCTGACACATCCAGAGGGTCCAGAGAGTTCAACAAAAGTAGGCCTGTAAGTGTAAAAACCTGCTCACCTCCTCTCTACCGGTCTCCCTCACAGTCCCCGTGTGGCGCTTTTCCACGGCAGTGCCGTGCGGTGCGGTGAACATCACGGTTCCTATTTCATTTCTCCTTTGTCCACAGTCCATTGCATTACTGAAACCAAGCGGGATATTCAGCCTCGTTTGATATCTGGTACTGACGTCCAATCAAATAGGCCGGTGGGTGTGGTAGAGTCATTGATTGGTCTCACGCAATGATGTCACAGTGTTGTGGAGTATATTGCTAATACTCACCGGCGCCAATTTTGATAAGAAAAGGGTCAATCTGATTACGAATGGTACAGCTACACTAACAAATAAAGTTATGATTTTTATAATGGAAGCAGCAAATTGGTCAGTTGGACATTTCCGAGCATTTCCCTGCAGCCTCCGGCATCCAGAGGCAACTGGACTCTTCCTCCAGGAATGGAAAAAGTGTTTTAAAAAATATATTGGATATGTGGGGCGGCACTGTAGACTAGTGGTTAGAGCGTTGGACTAGTAACCGAAAGGTTGCAAGTTCAAATCCCCGAGCTGACAAGGTACAAATCTGTCGTTCTGCCCCTGAACAGGCAGTTACCCCACTGTTCCTAGGCCGTCATTGAAAATAAGAATTTGTTCTTAACTGACTTGCCTAGTAATATAAAGGTTAAAAAAAAATGTAAGCCGAGATAAGAATCCATTGGTCAGTAAAACAAGAATATAAAAAAGATAAAAGACCACAACAACTAAAGTGGATCAGACAGTGATATTCAGCAAAGTAATACAGTGTTCTTAGCCAAATTATTAGCTAGCGAGCTAACAATCTCTTCAACGTAGCTAGCTAGCTAACAATTTTTCAACGTCACTAGCTGTTAAGTGCGAGATTGAGCACTGCACGAGACGTAAACCAGTGTCCATAACTTGTCGTATAAACATCCATGGAAGGCCAACTCTGTGGATTTAGCTACATGTTTGACGTTAGCCTGAGTATCCGACTTTGCAATATACAAACATACGTGTTCTTTTCAGAGGACATTCCTAAACCTACGGACTCAGAGGAAGCTGCCTGCTTGAATAGTGACACCACAACCTCAAAGCCTAACCTGGTTTTAGAGCATTTCGTATTATTCTGTCTGTTAATTCGAGACACTCAATTTAGTATGATATTTTTTACGTTTCGTATTGTATGTATTCATTTGTGGATGTCCATCTTCCATTTCGTATACTATGTTACAAATTACAATTCATATTATGTGCACCGAATTTGCTAAATTTACAATATGTTACATATTTGCAAAACATATGATATCGTACAAATTCTAGCTAGGTGGCTAACATAGCTAGGCTAAGTGTTAGGGTTAAGTTTAGGAGTTAGGTTAGGGGAAGGGTTAGTTAACAAGGGTTAGGGTTAGCTAACATGCTAAGTAGTTACATTGTAGATAAATAGTAGTAAGTTGTTGGAAAATTGCTAATTACCTAAAATGCTATAGTTGTCCATAATAAGATTTGAACTCGCATCCCTTGGTTTCCTAAACATTCACCTTATACGCCCAGCATCCCTACTTTTGTTTTTGCCTTGAGTAACCATGTCTAATTTACCAGACCTGCCTAATTCACCAGACCTGCCAAATTCACCATACCTGCCTAATTCACCATACCTGCCTAATTCACCATACCTGCCTAATTCATCACACCTGCCTAATCACGGTTGACAACTCCATTGTGTCCTCCTCCCAGAGCGCTAAGAACCTTGGCGTGATCCTGGACAACACCCTGTCGTTCTCAACTAACATCAAGGCGGTGGCCCGTTCCTGTAGGTTTATGCTCTACAACATCCGCAGAGTACGACCCTGCCTCACACAGGAAGCGGCACAGGTCCTAATCCAGGCACTTGTCATCTCCCGTCTGGATTACTGCAACTCGCTGTTGGCTGGGCTCCCTGCCTGTGCCATTAAACCCCTACAACTCATCCAGAACGCCGCAGCCCGTCTGGTGTTCAACCTTCCCAAGTTCTCTCACGTCACCCCGCTCCTCCGCTCTCTCCACTGGCTTCCAGTTGAAGCTCGCATCCGCTACAAGACCATGGTGCTTGCCTACGGAGCTGTGAGGGGAACGGCACCGCAGTACCTCCAGGCTCTGATCAGGCCATACACCCAAACAAGGGCACTGCGTTCATCCACCTCTGGCCTGCTCGCCTCCCTACCACTGAGGAAGCACAGTTCCCGCTCAGCCCAGTCAAAACTGTTCGCGGCTCTGGCCCCCCAATGGTGGAACAAACTCCCTCACGACGCCAGGACAGCGGAGTCAATCACCACCTTCCGGAGACACCTGAAACCCCACCTCTTCAAGGAATACCTAGGATAGGATAAAGTAATCCTTCTCACCCCCCCTTAAATGATTTAGATGCACTATTGTAAAGTGGCTGTTCCACTGATGTCAGAAGGTGAATTCACCAATTTGTAAGTCGCTCTGGATTAGAGCGTGTGCTAAATGACTTAAATGTAAATGTAATGTAATTCATCACACCTGCCTAATTCACCAGACCGGCCTAATTCACCATACCTGCCTAATTCACCAGACCTGCCTAATTCACCATACCTGCCTAATTCATCACACCTGCCTAATTCACCAGACTTGCCTAATTCATCACACCTGCCTAATTCACCATACCTGCCTAATTCATCACACCTGTCTAATTCACCAGACCTGCCTAATTCACCAGACCTGCCTAATTCATCACACCTGCCTAATTCACCAGACCGGCCTAATTCACCAGACCTGCCTAATTCATCACATCTGCCAAATTCATCACACCTGCCTAATTCATAAGACCTACCTAATTCATCACACCTGCCGAATTCATCAGACCTGCCAAATTCACCAGACCTGCCTAATTCATCACACCTGTCGAATTCATCACTACTGCCTAATTCACCAGACCTGCCTAATTCACCACCACTGCCTAATTCATCAGACCTGTCTAATTCACCAGACCTGCCTAATTCACCAGACCTGCCTAATTCACCAGAACAGCCTAATTCACCAGACCTGCCTAATTCACCAGACCTGCTTAATTCACCACCACTGCCTAATTCATCAGAACTGTCTAATTCACCAGATCTGCCTAATTCACCAGACCTGCCTAATTCACCTGACCTGCCTAATTCATCACACCTGCCTAATTCACCAGACCTGCCTAATTCACCACCACTGCATAATTCATCAGAACTGTCTAATTCACCAGATCTGCCTAATTCACCAGACCTGCCTAATTCACCTGACCTGCCTAATTCATCAGACCTGTCTAATTCACCAGACCTGCCTAATTCATCACACCTGTCGAATTCATCACTACTGTCTAATTCACCAGACCTGCCTAATTCATCACCACTGCCTAATTCATCACCACTGTCTAATTCACCAGACCTGCCTAATTCATCACACCTGCCTAATTCACCAGACCTGCCTAATTCATCACACCTGCCTAATTCATCACACCTGCCTAATTCACCAGACCTGCCTAATTCATCACACCTGTCTAATTCACCAGACCTGCCTAATTCATCAGACCTGACTAATTCATCACCACTGCCTAATTCACCAGACCTGCCTAATTCACCAGACCTGCCTAATTCACCACCACTGCCTAATTCATCAGACCAGCCTAATTCATCAGACCTTCCTAATTCACCAGACCTGCCTAATTCACCAGACCTGCCTAATTCATCAGACCTGCCTAATTCATCACACCTGCCTAATTCACCAGACCTGCCTAATTCATCACACCTGTCTAATTCACCAGACCTGCCTAATTCATCACACCTGCCTAATTCATCAGACCTGCCTAATTCATCACCACTGCCTAATTCACCAGACCTGCCTAATTCATCAGACCTGCCTAATTCATCACCACTGCCTAATTCATCAGACCTGCCTAATTCATCACCACTGCCTAATTCACCAGACCTGCCTAATTCACCAGACCTGCCTAATTCACCACCACTGCCTAATTCATCAGACCAGCCTAATTCATCAGACCTGCCTAATTCACCAGACCTGCCTAATTCACCAGACCTTCCTAATTCATCACACCTGTCTAATTCACCAGACCTGCCTAATTCACCAGACCTGCCTAATTCATCACACCTGCCTAATTCACCAGACCTGCCTAATTCACCACCACTGCCTAATTCATCAGACCTGTCATATTCACCAGACCTGCCTAATTCACCAGACTTGCCTAATTCATCACCACTGCCTAATTCACCAGACCTGCCTAATTCATCACACCTGTCTAATTCACCATACCTGCCTAATTCACCAGACTTGCCTAATTCATCACACCTGCCTAATTCACCAGACCTGCCTAATTCACCACCACTGCCTAATTCATCACCACTGCCTAATTCACCAGACCTGCCTAATTCACCAGACCTGCCTAATTCATCACACCTGTCTAATTCATCAGACCTGCCTAATTCACCAGACCTGCCTAATTCACCACTGCCTAATTCACCAGACCTGCCTAATTCATCACACCTGTCTAATTCACCAGACCTGCCTAATTCACCACACCTGCCTAATTCATCACACCTGCCTAATTCATCACCACTGCCTAATTCATCAGACCTGCCTAATTCATCACCACTGCCTAATTCACCAGACCTGCCTAATTCACCAGACCTGCCTAATTCACCACCACTGCCTAATTCATCAGACCAGCCTAATTCATCAGACCTTCCTAATTCACCAGACCTGCCTAATTCACCAGACCTGCCTAATTCACCAGACCTGCCTAATTCATCACACCTGTCTAATTCACCAGACCTGCCTAATTCACCAGACCTGCCTAATTCATCACACCTGCCTAATTCATCAGACCTGCCTAATTCATCACACCTGCCTAATTCACCAGACCTGCCTAATTCATCACACCTGTCTAATTCACCAGACCTGCCTAATTCATCACACCTGCCTAATTCATCACCACTGCCTAATTCACCAGACCTGCCTAATTCATCAGACCTGCCTAATTCATCACCACTGCCTAATTCATCAGACCTGCCTAATTCATCACACCTGCCTAATTCATCAGACCTGCCTAATTCACCAGACCTGCCTAATTCACCACCACTGCCTAATTCATCAGACCAGCCTAATTCATCAGACCTGCCTAATTCACCAGACCTGCCTAATTCACCAGACCTGCCTAATTCATCACACCTGTCTAATTCACCAGACCTGCCTAATTCACCAGACCTGCCTAATTCATCACACCTGCCTAATTCACCAGACCTGCCTAATTCACCACCACTGCCTAATTCATCAGACCTGTCATATTCACCAGACCTGCCTAATTCACCAGACTTGCCTAATTCATCACCACTGCCTAATTCACCAGACCTGCCTAATTCATCACACCTGTCTAATTCACCATACCTGCCTAATTCACCAGACTTGCCTAATTCATCACACCTGCCTAATTCACCAGACCTGCCTAATTCACCACCACTGCCTAATTCATCACCACTGCCTAATTCACCAGACCTGCCTAATTCACCAGACCTGCCTAATTCATCACACCTGTATAATTCACCAGACCTGACTAATTCATCAGACCTGCCTAATTCACCAGACCTGCCTAATTCATCACACCTGTCGAATTCATCACTACTGTCTAATTCACCAGACCTGCCTAATTCACCACCACTGCCTAATTCACCAGACCTGCCTAATTCATCAGACCAGCCTAATTCATCACACCTGCCTAATTCACCACACATGCCTAATTCACCAGACCTGCCTAATTCACTAGACCTGCCTAATTCATCAGACCTGGCTAATTCATCACCACTGCCTAATTCATCACCACTGCCTAATTCACCAGACCTGCCTAATTCACCAGACCTGCCTAATTCACCAGACCTGCCTAATTCATCACACCTGCCTAATTAATCACACCTGCCTAATTCATCAGACCTGCCTAATTCATCACCACTGCCTAATTCACCACCACTGCCCAATTCATCACCACTGCCTAATTCACCAGACCTGCCTAATTCACCAGACCTGCCTAATTCATCACACCTGCCTAATTCACCAGACCTGCCTAATTCACCAGACCTGCCTAAATCATCACCACTGCCTAATTCATCACCACTGTCTAATTCACCAGACCTGCCTAATTCACCAGACCTGTCTAATTCACCAGACCTTCCTAATTCACCAGACCTGCCTAATTCACCACCACTCTCTAATTCACCAGACCTGCCTAATTCACCAGACCTGCCTAATTCATCACCACTCCCTAATTCACCACCACTGTCTAATACACCAGACCTGCCTAATTCACCAGACCTGCCTAATTCACCAGACCTGCCTAATTCATCAGACCTGCCTAATTTATCACTACTGTCTAATTCACCAGACCTTCCTAATTCACCAGACCTGCCTAATTCACCACCACTGCCTAATTCATCAGACCTGTCTAATTCACCAGACCTGCCTAATTCATCACCTCTGCCTAATTCACCAGACCTGCCTAATACCCCAGACCTGACTAATTCATCACACCTCCATCACAACAAACAACCCTCCTGCAGGTGGAGTTCAATAACTCCATGCAGATGCTCTGGCCCCCCAATGGTGGAACAAACTCCCTCACGACGCCAGGACAGCGGAGTCAATCACCACCTTCCGGAGACACCTGAAACCCCACCTCTTCAAGGAATACCTAGGATAGGATAAGTAATCCTTCTCACCACCCCCCCCCCCCTTAATGATTTAGATGCACTATTGTAAAGTGGCTGTTCCACTGGATGTCAGAAGGTGAATTCACCAACTTGTAAGTCGCTCTGGATAAGAGCGTCTGCTAAATGACTTAAATGTAAATGTAAATGTATGGTGAGATGCCAGGGGGAACTTTGAATAGGTCAGTAGCCTACAGACTATGAGAAGAACGCTGCTGAATTTTTGTAAATATTCTAAACTAAGTGTTTTGATAAGTTTCAAATGTAGTAACAGGTCCATGTAGATTAATCAACTATATACGTAATACCATAGAATCAGTGTTCGGCTAATATAACAATGTGCACCTTTCACTTTTAATTGTCATTCCCAGTCGATACAGATACTGTGCCAGTCAGGAAACAGGGGGGGGGGTTAAATGTGGACGACACGTTTCAGTTGAATGCATTCAGTTGTACAACTGCCTAGGTACAGTGCCTTGCAAAAGTATTCACCCTCCTTGACCAACCAAAACATAGAAACATACAAATAAACTATGGTCAGGGTGTGACAGTACCCCCCCCCAAGGTGCGGACTCCGGCCGCAAAACCTGAACCTATCGGGGAGGGTCTGGGTGGGCATCTGTCCGCGGTGGCGGCTCCGGTGCTGGACGTGGCCCCCACTTCACCGTAGTCCTCCCCCACCTTGTCCGCTTCCGTGACCTCCTAGCCATGGCAACCCTACTAAATAACACGGGACAGAGGGGCAGCTCGGGACAGAGGGGCAGCTCGGGACAGAGGGGCAGCTCGGGACTGAGGGGCAGCTCGGGACTGAGGGGCAGCTCGGGACTGAGGAGCAGCTCGGGACAGAGGGGCAGCTCGGGACAGGGGCAGCTCAGCACTGAGGGGAAGCTCAGCACTGAGGGGAAGCTCTGAGAGGAAGCCCAGCACTGAGAGGAAGCCCAGTACCGAGAGGAAGTTCAGCCAGGCAGTTGAATCCAGCAGATCCCGGCTGGCTGGCAATTCTTGCCGATCCTGGCTGACTCACAAATCTGGAAGAGTCTGGTGACTAGCAGATCTGGAAGAGTCTGGTTGACTGGCAGATCTGGGAGAATCTGGCTGACTGGCAGATCTGGAAGAGTCTGGCTGACTGGCAGATCTGGAAGAGTCTGGCTGACTCGCAGATCTGGAAGAGTCTGGCTGACTAGCAGATCTGGAAGAGTCTGGCTGACTGGTGGATCCTGGCAGACTGACGGCTCTGGCTGCTCCATGCTGACTGACAGCTCTGGCTGCTCCATGCTGACTGGCGGCTCTGGCTGCTCCATGCTGACTGGCAGCTCTGGCAGCTTCTTGCAGACTGGCAGCTCTGGCTGCTCCATGCTGACTGGCGGCTCTGTCTGCTCCATGCTGACTGGCAGCTTCTTGCAGACTGGCAGCTCTGGCTGCTCCATGCAGACTAGCAGCTCTGGCAGCTCCATGTAGACTAGCAGCTCTGGCAGCTCCATGCAGACTAGCAGCTCTGGCAGCTCCTTGCAGACTGGCAGCTCCATGCAGCCTGGCAGCTCCATGCAGACTGGCAGCTCCAGCTGCTCCATGCAGACTGACAGCTCCGGCTGCTCCATGCAGACTGACAGCTCTGGCTGCTCAATGCAGACTGATGTCACTGGGCAGACTGGTGGCACTGGGCAGACTGCCGGCGCTAGGCAGACTGCCGGCGCTTGGCAGACTGGTGGCGCTGGGCAGACTGGCGGCGCTGGGCAGACTGGTGGCACTGGGTAGACTGGCGGCACTGGGTATACTGCCGGCGCTGGGCAGACAGGTAGCTCAGGCGGCGCTGGACAGGAAGGCTCCGGCAACGCTGTAGAGGCAGAAGGCTCTGGCAGCGCTAAACAGGCGGGAGACTCCGGCAGCGCTAAACAGGCGGGAGACTCCGGCAGCGCAGGAGAGGAGAGGCGCACAGTAGGCCTGATGCGTGGTGCTGGCACTGGTGGTACTGGGCCGAGGACACGCACAGGAAGCCTGGTGCGGGGGGAGCTGTCACCGGAGGGCTGGGGTGTGGAGATGGTACTGGGTAGACCGGACCGTGCAGGCGCACTGGAGCTCTTGAGCACCGAGCCTGCCCAAC
Source organism: Oncorhynchus masou masou (assembly GCF_036934945.1). Taxonomy (NCBI): domain Eukaryota; kingdom Metazoa; phylum Chordata; class Actinopteri; order Salmoniformes; family Salmonidae; genus Oncorhynchus; species Oncorhynchus masou. The sequence goes on along the minus strand of NC_088222.1, from coordinate 4,887,441 downwards.
CTTACCTGGTTGAATACTCCCGGTCGCTCTGCCAGTGCGGCAAGGTGGAATAGCCCACACTGTGCTATGCAGGCGAACCGGGGACACCGAGCGTAAGGCTGGTGCCATGTAAGCCGGCCCAAGGAGACGCACTGGGGACCAGATGCGTAGAGCCGGCTTCATGGCATTTGGCTCGACGCTCAATCTAGCCCGGCTGATACGCGGAGCTGGAATAGAACGCACCGGGCTATGCACCCGCACTGGAGACACCGTGCGCACCACAGCATAACACGGTGCCTGCCCGGTCTCTCTAGCCCTCCGGTAACCACAGGAAGTTTGCGCAGGTCTCCTACCTGGCGTAGCCATACTCCCTGTGAGCCCCCCCCCAAGAAATTTTTGGGGCTGACTCTCGGGCTTCCAACCGCGTCGCCGTGCTGCCTCTTCAAACCAGCGCCTCTCCGCTTTCATCCGCCTCCAGTTCATCCTTGGGACGGCGATATTCTCCAGGCTGGAGAAGGCCCAGGGTCCTTTTCCGTCCAATATCTCCTCCCAAGTCCAGAAGTCCTGTGATCGCTGCTCCTGCTGCCGCTGCTTGTCACCACGCCGCTTGGTCCTGTTGTGGTGGGTGATTCTGTAAGGATTTTCCTGTGGTGAAGTAGAGGAGGACCAAAATGCAGCGTGGTTCGTTAGATACATCTTTAATGATGAAGAAAGCACGAACAATACAAAACAACAAACGTTGAAAACCGAAACAGCCCTGACTGGTGCAACAAACACAGAGACAGGAACAATCACCCACAAACACACAGTGAAACCCAGGCTACCTAAATATGGTTCCCAATCAGAGACAATGACTAACACCTGCCTCCGATTGAGAACCGTATCAGGCCAGACATAGAAATAGACAAACAAGACATCCAACATAGAATGCCCACTCAGATCACACCCTGACCAACCAAAACATAGAAACATACAAATAAACTATGGTCAGGGTGTGACACCTTGGCGTTTTTCCTATTTTGTTTCATAACAACCTGTAATTTAAATAGATTTTTATTTGGATTTCATTTAATAGACATACACAAAATTGTCCAAATTGGTGAAGTGGAATTTTAAAGAATGACTTCTTTTAATAAAATTGGTGGTGCATATGTATTCCCCCCTTTGCTATGAAATAAATAATATATGTTGCAACCAATTACCTTCAGAAGTCACATAATTAGTTGAAATAAAGTCACATGATCTGTCACATGATCTCAGTATACACACACCTGTTCTGAAAGGCCCCAGAGGCCTCAGAGTCTGCAAGGGGCACCACCAAGCAAGTGGCACCATGAAGACCAAGGAGCTCTCCAAACAGGTCAGGGACAACTGTTGTGGAGAAGTACAGATTAGGGTTGGGTTATAACAAAAAAATACGAAACTTTGAACATTCCACGGGGCATCATTAAATTGATTATTAAAAAATGGAAAGATTATGACACCACAACAACCCTGCCAAGAGAGGGCCGCCCACCAAAACTCATAGACCAGGCAAGGAAGGCATTAATCAGAGAGGCAACAAAGAGACCAAAGATAACCCTGAAGGAGCTGCAAAGCTCCACAGCAGAGATTGGAGTATCTGTCCATAGGACCACTTTAAGCCGTACACTCCACAGAGCTGGGCTTTACAGAAGAGTGGCCAGAAAAAAAGCCATTGCTTAATAAAGAACAAAATAAGCAAACACGTTTGGTGTTCACCAAAAGGCATATGGGAGACTCCCAAAACATATGGAAGAAGGTACTCTGGTCAGATGAGACTAAAATTGAGCTTTTTGGCCATCAAGGAAAACACTATGTCCAGCACAAACCCAACACCTTGCATCACCCCGAGAACACCATCCCCACAGTGAAGCATGGTGGTGGCAGCATCATGTTTTTCATTGGATGTTTTTCATTGGCAGGGACTGGGAAACTGGTCACAGGGAAATTCTTGAGGGAAAACCTCACCCTTTCAGTCTTCCAGAGATTTGAGACTGGGGCGGAGATTCACCTTCCAGCAGGACAATGACCCTATGCATACTGCTAAAGCAACACTCAAGTGGTTGAAAGGGAAACATTTACAGTGCCTTGCGAAAGTATTCGGCCCCCTTGAACTTTGCGACCTTTTGACACATTTCAGGCTTCAAACATAAAGATATAAAACTGTATTTTTTTGTGAAGAATCAACAACAAGTGGGACACAATCATGAAGTGGAACGACATTTATTGGATATTTCAAACTTTTTTAACAAATCAAAAACTGTCAAAAAAATTATTCAGCCCCCTTAAGTTAATACTTTGTAGCGCCACCTTTTGCTGTGATTACAGCTGTAAGTCGCTTGGGGTATGTCTCTATCAGTTTTGCACATCGAGAGACTGAAATGTTTTCCCATTCCTCCTTGCAAAACAGCTCAAGCTCAGTGAGGTTGGATGGAGAGCATTTGTGAACAGCAGTTTTCAGTTCTTTCCACAGATTCTCGATTGGATTCAGGTCTGGACTTTGACTTGGCCATTCTAACACCTGGATATGTTTATTTTTGAACCATTCCATTGTAGATTTTGCTTTATGTTTTGGATCATTGTCTTGTTGGAAGACAAATCTCCGTCCCAGTCTCAGGTCTTTTGCAGACTCCATCAGGTTTTCTTCCAGAATGGTCCTGTATTTGGCTCCATCCATCTTCCCATCAATTTTAACCATCTTCCCTGTCCCTGCTGAAGAAAAGCAGGCCCAAACCATGATGCTGCCACCACCATGTTTGACAGTGAGGATAGTGTCTTCAGGGTGATGACCTGTGTTGCTTTTATGCCAAACATAACGTTTTGCATTATTGCCAAAAAGTTCAATTTTGGTTTCATCTGACCAGAGCACCTTCTTCCACATGTTTGGGGTGTCTCCCAGGTGGCTTGTGGCAAACTTTAAACAACACTTTTTATGGATATCTTTAAGAAATGGCTTTCTTCTTGCCACTCTTCCATAAAGGCCAGATTTGTGCAATATACGACTGATTGTTGTCCTATGGACAGAGTCTCCCACCTCAGCTGTAGATCTCTGCAGTTCATCCAGAGTGATCATGGGCCTCTTGGCTGCATCTCTGATCAGTCTTCTCCTTGTACGAGCTGAAAGTTTAGAGGGACGGCCAGGTCTTGGTAGATTTGCAGTGGTCTGATATTCCTTCCATTTCAATATTATCGCTTGCACAGTGCTCCTTGGGATGTTTAAATCTTGGGAAATCTTTTTGTATCCAAATCCGGCTTTAAACTTCTTCACAACAGTATCTCGGACCTGCCTGGTGTGTTCCTTGTTCTTCATGATGCTCTCTGCGCTTTTAACGGACCTATCACAGTGCAGGTGCATTTATACGGAGACTTGATTACACACAGGTGGATTGTATTTATCATCATTAGTCATTTAGGTCAACATTGGATCATTCAGAGATCCTCACTGAACTTCTGGAGAGAGTTTGCTGCACTGAAAGTAAAGGGGCTGAATAATTTTGCACACCCAATTTTTCAGTTTTTGGATTTGTTAAAAAAGTTTGAAATATCCAATAAATGTCGTTCCACTTCATGATTGTGTCCCACTTGTTGTTGATTCTTCACAAAAAAATACAGTTTTATATCTTTATGTTTGAAGCCTGAAATGTGGCAAAAGGTCGCAAAGTTCAAGGGGGCCGAATACTTTCGCAAGGCACTGTAAATGTCTTGGAATGGCCTAGTCAAAGCCCAGACCTCAGTCCAATTTCGAATATGTGAATAATGACTTTAAGTTTGCCCCTGAACTGCCTTGATCAGAATGTTTTTTTATTTGACCTTTTTTTAACAAGTCAGTTATGAACAAATTCTTATTTTCAATGATGGCCTAGGAACAGTGCACTTTTAAAGGTAAAATAAAAATAACAAAATAAATGTTGAAGTTTTAACAGGTCAGACTAAACCTAACTAATTCTGTTCTCCCCATCGATGGCCGTTGGCGAGCAGGCAAGAGTTGAGGTTGGAGGTGAGATCTTTGCCAGCGCCCCATTGATGGACATGGCAGCAAAGATCAGCTCATCAGGGGTACTGGTCGGTCACACACACACACAACACTGATTATATTATTTAATGGTGGTTATGATTAGCCTGGTGTAACCAACCAGATGGCTCCATTCATCATTCTATTTCACTTCAGATGTCAGAAAACGTGAAGTGAAATAGAATGGTAAACTCCATGATCAGGCTAGGTTATGAAGGTGAATTGGAACAAAAGTAGAAGTGTCCTCCCCGTTCCATTTATAGGAATGCTCACAGCGAGGGCATGTCTGCTTGACGCCGAGGGTCCCCTTGACGCCGAGGGGATGCTGCATGTTCAGTTGTAAACTGGACATCTGTCGAACAAATGCAGCAGGCAATCCTCATAAACAATGGGCTTCTTTATCTTATGGCAGTCTGATCACTGCGTTTCTAATGCAGACGAGAACACTGAATCCAGCTTCATACAGATGTGAGCTGGCGAACGGTAGCCTCACATTGAGTTTTATGGTGCTTTCAAGACAACTGGGAACTCAGAAAAATATGAGGTCAAATAACGACATCAGTGATCTTCGGGTTGGAAAGTCAGAGCTCTGGAAAGCAATGGAGGTCGCTGAGGGGAGGATTGGGCTCATAATAATGTCTGGAACGGAGCAAATGGAATGGCATCAAACACCTGGAAACCATGGAAACCAATGTGTTTCATGTGTTTGATACCATTCCACTGATTCCGCTCCAGTCATTACCACGAGCCCGTCCTCCCCAATTAAGGTGTCAGCAACCTCCAGTGTTAGAAAGAGGCCTGAATTCCGAGTTGGATGGCAATTTTTCCCCAGTCGGAACTTGTTTCTTTCTGAATTCCCAGTTGTCTTAAATGCACTGAAGTCGGAAGACTGAGATTTTCTGAGTTCCAAGTTTCCAGTTGTTTTGAACACGGCATTGATGCTCAGAGGGAGACTGCAGGGAGTTCCTTTTGATCCAGGAACATAAACTCCTCTGTAGTGACCAGTGAATGGGTTGTCTGCAGCATTCGGTCGAATGACAGCTCAATAGGTTGTTCGATTTCACTTACCAGCGTGTCAACTGAGCCAGGATCACAGTCAAACGGACTGGGAAGTAGGTAACAAAGTGCTTTTTTGGTCAAAAGAGACAATAGCAGCAAGATTATGTACAAAATGAGCTACAAACAATGCGGAAAAAAAACTAACAAAATAGCACAGTTGGTTAGAAACCCGCAAAGCGGCAACCATCACCTCTGGCGCCATTATACTTACTTAACCAGCAATAACATTATCTAACGTAATTTGCTCATTTATACCAGAGAGGTCATTATATTCCAGTATCTCGGGTTATACTTACCACCACCGGTTGTTGCACACCAAGCTAGCATTACTGGTGCTGACTTGGGGACCGACAAACTCCAAGCACCTATTCCACATACTAGGGTCCTTCGGCAGGGCATGCGAACAATATAACTTTGGCAGTGGAGGCAAAGCTCAATCCATATAGGGTCTGGGATCTTTTGAACGCGTTGGTGGCAGAGCCCCATTTAATAAAGGAAAGAGTAGGGGTGTTTTGAATGTTTGACAAAAGAGGGCATACATTTTTTTACATAATTGTAATCCAAACCCCCAACCTTAGGGTCTGTTCGTAAATTCCCTCTGGATTGCCAGTGCCCTCAGAGTGTGCTCTGGGTGTTCATAAATTCAGAGGGTTGTCAGATTGCCAGTTCATAAATTCAGAGTGTTTGGCTCTCCGAGCTGCAGAGCGCACACTGGACGCTCTGGCTGAGGAGTAGGGTTGATCTGAGCATTCTCAGGCACCCAAGCTAACTGGCTAAAGATGATTAGACCTCTATGCCCTGCTAGGCTCTAAGTTAGCTTCCCCGGATGCAGGTCTGCAGTCTCCTGCAATGCTCAGACCGCAGCCCTCTGCCTTGAGTTAGAAGGCAGTTGCCTAGCCCACCAGGTTTAGAGTGTGCTGCCCTGCTAGGCCCAAAGTTCACAGCACTATACACTATAGTAACGGGCCTCAACATCACATTCTGACAGGACAACACTATAGTAACGGGCCTCAACATCACGTTCCGACAGGACAACACTATAGTAATGGGCCTCAACATCACAATCTGACAGGACAACACTATAGTAATGGGCCTCAACATCACAATCTGACAGGACAACACTATAGTAACGGGCCTCAACATCACGTTCCGACAGGACAACACTATAGTAATGGGCCTCAACATCACAATCTGACAGGACAACACTATAGTAATGGGCCTCAACATCACAATCAGACAGGACAACACTATAGTAATGGGCCTCAACATCACAATCTGACAGGACAACACTATAGTAATGGGCCTCAACATCACAATCTGACAGGACAACACTATAGTAATGGGCCTCAACATCACAATCTGACAGGACAACACTATAGTAATGGGCCTCAACATCACAATCAGACAGGACAACACTATAGTAATGGGCCTCAACATCACAATCTGACAGGACAACACTAAAGTAATGGGCCTCAACATCACGTTCCGACAGGACAACACTGTAGTGGGCAGATCTTAGGGAATAAGCAATATGTCCACAGTGGGTAAGGGCTCAGAAATCAACAATCTCCAGTTAGCATTTTTTTTCATCTTTTGTGGGACGGGAGAAATTATCTTTATGCCATAACTCTACAATGAATATGCTTGTATGTCTCGTGAGACAATTTGTAGAAATGAAGTAATTGAGCCCCCATACCTCACTTTGCCATACCCTAGGTTTCGCTGAACAAACCTCATTTTGCCATACCCTAGGTTTAAACTGAACTAACCTCACTTTGCCATACCCTAGGTTTAACTGAACCAACCTCACTATCCCATACCCTAGGTTTAACTGAACCAACCTCACTTTGCCATAGCCTAGGTTTAACTGAACCAACCTCACTTTTCCATACCCTAGGTTTAACTGAACCAACCTCACTTTTCCATACCCTAGGTTTAACTGAAACTGTCCCCACTGCTTTAGAGTGTTAAGATTACTCGTCTAGCCTCGCTCTGCAGTCCATTTTGTGGTAGCCTTTGTAACAGCCCATGACAGAGCACTGTAGCTATTACAGAGTCCCCTAGCTATTACAGAGTAATAGCTCCCCTGGTCAACTGTAAGTGATGTTATTGAGAGGTGGAAACAGGACCGCCGAGTGCTGAAGCGTGTTTTACACAAGTAAAAATTGTCTGTCCTCAGTTGCAAGACTCACTACCGAGTTCCAAACAGCCTCTGGAAGTAACGTCATCACAAGACCTGTTCGTTGGGAGCTTCATGAAATGGGTTTCTATGGCCGAGCGGCCGCACTACATGCTTAAGATCAACATGCGCAATGCCAAGCGTCGGCTGGAGTGGTATAAAGCTCGCTGCCATTGGACTCAAGAGCGGCGGAAACGTATTCTCTAGAGTGGTGAATTTACACTTCACCATCTGGCGAATCTGGGTTTGGCGCATGCCAACTGTAAAGTTTGGCGGAGGAGGAATAATGGTGTGGGGCTGTTTTTCATGGTTTGGGCCCCTTAGTTCCAGTGAAGGGAAATCTTAACGCTACAGCATACAATGACATTCTGGACGATTCTGTGCTTCCAACTTTGTGGCAACAGTTTGGGGGAAGTCCCATTCCTGTTACAGCATGACAATGCCCCCGTGCACAAAGCGAGGTCCATACAGAAATTGTTTGTCTAGATCATTGTGGAATAATTTGACTGGCCTGCACAGAGTCCTGACCCCAACCCCATCGAACACCTTTGGGATGAATTGGAACGCTGACTGCGAGCATGGCCTGATCGCACAACATCAGTGTACGACCTCATGCTCTTGTGGCTAAATGGAAGCTCGTCTCCGCAGCAATGTTCCTACATCTAGTAGAAATCCTTCCCAGAAGAGTGGAGGCTGTTGTAGCAGTAATGTTACAACATGTAGTGGAAAGCCTTCCCTGAAGTATGGAGGCTGTTGTAGCAGTAATGTTCCAACATCTAGTGGAAAGCCTTCCCAGAAGAGTGGAGGCTGTTGTAGCAGCGAAGGGGGGAACCAACTCCATATTAATGCCTATGATTTTGGAATGAGATTTTCGACGAGCAGGTGTCCACATACTTTTGGTCATGTAGTGTATCATACAAATTGTAAATTCAGAACATATCTTACGAAATGGATGAAGGACATCCACAAATGAATACACACCATATGAAACGGATCATATCATACTAAATTGAGAGTCTGGGCTTTATGTACAGAATAATACGAAATGCTCTGAGACCAGGTTGTCCTATCGCACGGGGCACTAGCCTACATGATCGGGGAAACGTTCTATTATGTACACATGTGTATTGTACATTAACAAACACTTTGAAATAGTAACTGGTTTTCAAATGGCCAGTTAAAAAAAGAAAGAAACATTTGAGCGACGCGGCATAGAGGAGAGGAGGCGTCAGTGACTGTGTGACATCTATGCAGAGTAGTTTCGGGAACGAGAGAGAGAGAGGCGTATGGTATTAGTAATCGACCAAGCAGAAAACCCCACAGTACAACTGACAGCGGATTTGCAGCTCAGACGAGGAAACGAGAGGCAACGAGAGTAGCAGAAAGAAGAGAAGCCCGATTTCTCCTATGTCAAATGTCAGTTTACAGAGAATAAACTGGATTATATGATTTTTTCCATCTGAATTCGTTGGAAGATTTTTGTTTAACGCACGGATATCGTATTCATTTTGAATTGATCATCTGTACACACACACACACACACACACACGCTCGACCGACTCACAAACAGCGTGCGTGGGTAACATCTACCATACGATGGATGGTATTCTGTGTCACCGTTGATCGGTGTGATTAACTCGAATCACCGGAGTTGAGTCACTGGATTGTTTCACGGGGACGTTATTTCTCGAAACGTAACGTTAGTAGGCTAATCAACTAGTCATCGCACTGAACGGGCTTTCCTGTCATCATTGTGAGACGTGAGACATTGTGAGACTTTCGCCTATTGTATGTATTTGAACAACATTATTACGTTACACTATTCTTGCAATTGGTCATTTATAATGTAGCCTACTGTGTGATAAAATAATAACGGTGACAATGTCCAACTGTGTGCTATACATCCAGGAGTCTCCCGTGTCAAAACAGGATAAAACTAGTGGGAACTGTAAATAGTAGCTTATCAACCCAAATAATATGAACCCAGTAACAAAGAGTTGTTTCATTTTCATTAATTGGTAAGATTCTATTCCAAGGGAAGCAATACTATATGAATTATGATTGATACAGCATAAAAGCGAATGCTCAATAAGTAGGCTACAAACTCGGGAGGAAGGGGTATCGAAATGCTGCGTACTGTATCGAGAGCTACGCTGCAAGTTCCTCCGACTGTTGAGCTAAAGATAAACTACTTTGGTATTCCTGTAAGCCATAGAAATAATGCATATAATATAATGTCAATATAAAGCTATATCACATATGTAGCCTACTGTATGTTTTTTTTTTCTTTCTTTTTTCAAATTACATATTATAATATCCAACGTTTGTTTTATTTGTTTACTCTTACAGGTGGCAGACTTCATATCGGAATATTTTTTTAACACAAGTCTTAGTCTTCACAGTTAACGTGAAGGTGGAAAACACTTCGACCTCTATATAATAATCAGATGATGAAGATTCTGTCTCCCGACGTCAATGGCGGCTAAAATGGAAACTCCTTTCTACCATGACGAGTCCCTAGGTGTTCCTCACAACTTCGGACAACACCATGCCGATTACCAACGTTACCAGAGCCACAAGATGATGAGTAAGAAGGTGGCACATAACTTCTCAGGCGGTTCCCACAGCAGCTCTGGCCTGAAACTGTCACAAAGCCAGCCGGGGAGTAACTGTAATATCAATCCTAATAATCTGGGAGGGATTAACAGCAACACAAACAGCTCCTTAATGCCCGGCGGCTTGTCAGATATGAACCTTCTGAAGCTAGCCTCCCCTGACCTCGAGCACCTCATCATCCAGTCTAACCAGGGCTTGGTGACGACATCTCCTGTCCCCAACCCTAACGGAGGTAACCCTTTCATGTACCGGAACAACGCCACTAACGAACAGGAGGGTTTTGCCGATGGGTTCGTCAAAGCCCTGGCGGATCTTCATAAACAGAACCAGCTGGTTGGAGCTCCCGTGTCCCCTTCCTCCTCTATGCAAGGCCCCTACCAGAGGAACATCATGTCTGCAGGAGACCTGCCCATCTATACCAACCTCAGCAGCTACAACCCGAACCACCCCAGCCATATATCATCATCCTACCCAGGGGGCCAGATGCCCGGCGGCTACCCATGCCACGGCCCCCACGGACCCGGAGGCCAGGGACCCCACCATCCTCACAACAGGGGGTTGGACGCCCCTCAGACTGTCCCAGAGATACGTCACCCTTCCGGGGACCCCACCTCCTCCCCTCCCTCGCTCTCTCCCATTGACCTGGAGACCCAGGAGAGGATCAAGGCCGAGAGGAAGAAACTACGTAACCGGATCGCGGCGTCTAAGTGTCGTAAAAGGAAGCTGGAGCGGATCTCCAGGCTCGAGGAGAAGGTGAAGGTTCTGAAGACCCAGAACTGTGACCTGACCTCCACCGCCTCGGTACTGAGGGAACAGGTGGCCCAGCTCAAACAGAAAGTCATGAATCACGTCACCAACGGCTGCCAAATTGCAGTAAGCTCAGAAGCCCTACAGTCCAAGAGCACCGGGGAGAGGGAGAGCACCAGCTGCTGACCATCGGACTGTACTGTACAGGGATGAGGAGGGTGGTTTTCTGTTGCTCTGAGTCAGTCCTCTCTAAAGGAATTAGTACCTCTACAAGGTAAATGATGGGTGTTGTGGGTAAATAAAGTACTTCGTGAGATGTTGGGGAGAAGGGAGAATCCCACCTCTCTATGCTAACTGCTAACTACGTGAGATGTTGAGGAGAAGGGAGAATCCCACCTCTCTATGCTAACTGCTAACTACGTGAGATGTTGAGGAGAAGGGAGAATCCCACCTCTCTATGCTAACTGCTAACGGCGTGAGTGGTTGGGGAGAAGGGAGAATCCCACCTCTCTATGCTAACTGCTAACTACGTGAGTGGTTGGGGAGAAGGGAGAATCCCACCTCTCTATGCTAACTGCTAACTACGTGAGATGTTGAGGAGAAGGGAGAATCCCACCTCTCTATGCTAACTGCTAACTACGTGAGTGGTTGGGGAGACGGGAGAATCCCACCTCTCTATGCTAACTACGTGAGCGGTTGGGGAGAAGGGAGAATCCCACCTCTCTATGCTAACTACGTGAGTGGTTATGGAGAAGGGAGAATCCCACCTCTCTATGCTAACTACGTGAGCGGTTGGGGAGAAGGGAGAATCCCACCTCGCTATGCTAACTACGTGAGTGGTTGGGGAGAAGGGAGAATCCCACCTCTCTATGCTAACTACGTGAGTGGTTGGGGAGAAGGGAGAATCCCACCTCTCTATGCTAACTACGTGAGCGGTTGAGGAGAAGGGAGAATCCCACCTCTCTAACTTCTACAGACACTTTGAGTTGTCGTAGTAACACAACAAGAAAAGGACATGGGACACCTCTACTTTCCTACTTTAGTTTTGTCCTCCCGCAGCCCCGACAGTGACCAAAGTACATCTGTGCTCAATAGGAGCACATTAAACCACACACACACAGACTGAAGACTGTGCTCTACAACATTGACCCTTGTACATAACCAGGCAACCATTGGAGCGTGAGGAGCGGAGGACATTGTGCCTCTAGTATACAGTTCAGTAGGTTCCTGGGTGTTTGTGTTAAACAGGAAGTCTAATAACTGAGAAGGTGTGAAACATAAAGTGTTTCCCTGTAGGGTAGACGTACACGTCACCTCAGAACGGGAATTTCTACATTCTAAAAGGTCATCTCTCTCTCTCTCGTATGATTTCATAACAATTCCAAAAGTTGTTCTATTGTATTTCTTACTGTCATTACCGTAGTATTTTTGCCAGCTAAACATTTGAGTCTAATCAGAAGTACAAGTTTTAATGAGTTTGACTTTTAAAAAACAATTTCAAAATTACAAATGACGGTACTAGGAGACCATTGTGTGTTACTCCAAGGCCCTGCGTATTAGTCACTGTAAACTCTGAAGTAAAGAGAAAATAGGAGATTGATTGTTTTTTTTTCACACACAAAAAAATAAGCAATTGGTCAGAGTATCACCATGTTGATCAAATCTATTGAATGTGATGTGTTGTAGATGATTTATTTGTTTAAGAATGACAGGATTTAGCTGTAAAACTGCTACCTTTTATTTCAGCCTCATGGCAAAATGTGTAGAATAGCATGAGATCAGCTATAAAATCGCAAATTTTTCTAATGGGGCTCCAGAGTGGCGCAGAGGTGGAAGGCACTGCATCTCAGTGCTAGAGGTGTCACTACAGACACCGTGGTTCGAATCCAGGCTGTATCACAACGGGCCGTGATTTTGAGTCCCATAGGGCGGCACAGAATTGGCCCAGCGTAGTCCGGGTTTGTCCAGTGTAGCCCGTCAATGTAAATAAGAATTTGTTCTTAACTGACTTGCCTAGTTTAAAATAAAGGTTAAATATATTATTTAAAAACTATATTTTCTCCATGGCAATATGTGTAGAATTGCAGGAAATGTGCTTTAAAACAACATTTTCTCTCAGCCTCATGGCAAAATGTGTAGAATTGCAGGAAATGTGCTTTAAAACAACATTTTCTCTCAGCCTCATGGCAAAATGTGTAGAATTGCAGGAAATGTGCTTTAAAACAACATTTTCTCTCAGCCTCATGGCAAAATGTGTAGAATTGCAGGAAATGTGCTTTAAAACAACATTTTCTCTCAGCCTCATGGCAAAATGTGTAGAATTGCAGGAAATGTGCTTTAAAACAACATTTTCTCTCAGCCTCATGGCAAAATGTGTAGAATTGCAGGAAATGCTTTAAAACAAAAATGTGTAGAATTGCAGGAAATGTGCTTTAAAACAACATTTTCTCTCAGCCTCATGGCAAAATGTGTAGGGGGGGTCGCTGCGGTACTCCACTGATTGACAAATATATTGTTCAATGTGGTAACATATTATATATTATATACATTGTGTATCAGCGCTGTGTTAACCTGAACTACACTGTGTCAGAAATACTTTTTTTTAAGGTAAATTTTAGATAAACTTGCTGTGTTATTAAGACGGACAGACGGGCAGACGGACAGACGGACAGACGGGCAGACGGACAGACGGACAGACGGGCAGACGGACAGATGGACAGACACACAGTTGGACAGTAGAAGGGGAAGAGGCTTCATGAGAAAGCAGCTCGACTGAAGTAACAAGACAAGGGCTTTTAATCAAAACTGGATGATTCAATTCATTTCTTATTTTACAAACATTTCTGGAGGAATTTATTTATGCAAAATGTATCTCTGATATTTATGTTTTCTGTGGAACTACACAGGACGGATTTAGTGTCTCGTTTACAATTTTCTTCGGGGGGGGGGGGGATACAATATATTGCACATAAATCAAAACATGAAATCTTGTCTGATATTTATCTGTGGTCTCATCCTGGTCTCCACACAGCGTAGAAATGTCTGGAAACTATTTGATACTTTTTGTTTTTTTCTCTCTTGTTTTTTTTATTTGTTTTCCTACAGTGCAAATGTGATTGTCGATATAGTAGGAAAATCATATCAGAAGAGCTTTAATTACTATGTCAAAAACTAAACCTTACTGCGGTGACCGAAATGGAAAGAACATCGTCTTTTCTTGATGCAGACACATTTTTTAAATTAAATTTAAAAAATTAAATGTGTCAGCATTTTATTATGAATTCGCTTCTACACATATACATGTCAGGTTAATGATAAGTATGACTTTACTTTATTCACATCAATCTAGAGAGAAATTTAGAAACTAAAAAATAATAATAAAAAAGAAGAATCTGTCAAATAGTTTTTTTGTGATCTTCAAGGAAAATATGTATTTTTCAAACTTGAATAGGGCTTCTTTTTTTTAAAGTCACTAATAATTATATATTTTTGTACAAAATGTAAATCAACGTTCCTAAAGTTCTAGATTCAGTGAAAATGATGACGACAACCTTCTGACTGACATTTTAGTGTACCTCTTCTCTTTCCATACTGTACATTATTTATTGAGACAGATTTTGATGGTGGTGGTGTAGGTGTGGGGGGGGGGGGTGGGGTAGTATTATTTTGTATGTACTGAAGTAGGTGTGTGTACTTAGGAACATTACTCTTTGTCGTGTAAAGTCGTTTGTGTCAATTTCAGTGAAATATTATTCGTATGTTTTTATGGTGACATATTTAATACAATATTAAAAAGGTTGTTGATGGGACCACAGAGGGTCTGTCTAAATTTGATCAGAGTTGTGTGTGGATCTTTCATTCCTGAAGAAAGAAGAGCTATTCCTCTTTTGGGGAGAATGTTTAAAACACGCGTTTCTGAGACTAGATTCATTTCAGTAACTAAGCCAATCTGAGAGAAATGTGTTTTTTTATATGTGTGTGAGTAAAGGAATGTCAAACAGTAAATTCTACTAGCACTGTAGTCTGTGGTTTGATGCTGTATTGGGTTGAGATTGTCCTAGTATCCCTGTGATTTGTTAGGCTAAAGCCATGGTAATAACATTTTAAAAGGCACTACTACAGGTATTTGGAGTGCAAAGATAACTAACAGAGAGAGAGTGAGAGAGAGAGAGAGAGAGAGAGAGAGAGAGAGATTACCTGATGTTCATTGTAAGCACTCATGACCAAGCCAAAGAAAAGAGTTTATCAGTAGATACAAAAGGGTTTAGATACAGTATAACATGGTTTACTTTACAGTGTCTATTTGAAAGGGTTTAGATACAGTATAACATGGTTTACTTTACAGTGTCTATTTGAAAGGGTTTAGATACAGTATAACATGGTTTACTTTACAGTGTCTATTTGAAAGGGTTTAGATACAGTATAACATGGTTTACTTTACACTGTCTATTTGAAAGGGTTTAGATACAAACATGTAAAGTAGACAAGATCTTACACATAAGCCCTGTTTCCACCTGGTTCTAATTGTCCTGATCTTTTAAATCATCATTATCCCATCCTCTAAAATCATTGTCAGTTTTGCACCATTGACTGATTACAGCAATGTGTCTGACAATATATAAATGCATTATATTTTTAAAGAATAGATGTTAGGTAAAGGAACCAGGAAATCTGGTCGCAATGCAGACACAGTGAACAGTAACACATTTTAATGCCATGTGTAGAAACATTTCTGGAAATGTGGGCACGTTCAGGATGTAGGACAAGATCTGGACAAATGACCCATGTATAAATGGGGCCCTTCTGAAAGTTGACAACATTGAAAATACAGTCAATGGTCATGATTTATCACTGTGACGATGAACAGTCCATGTGATCAATGATGAATATTACCTTGTAATGGATCAATAACAATAATGGTTTTAAAAAAGGTGAAGTTAAGCTGTGATGTATGACGTCATATTTCTGTATAGCATTGACACAACTGTTGGTGTATACTCAGTGGAAAATTCCGTGTCAGAGGGTGCGTCCCAAATTGCACCCTTTTCTCACCTGACGACTCACCCTGTATTGAATTCCTCTGCTCCATCATCGCCACATACACTCAGTCTGAAACTGCCGTCCTAGCAGGCGTTTGTGTGAAATCAAAATGAGGGGCATTATACGAAGAAAAATAAATAAGCGGTTGGATTGTCTTGTCAGTCAGAGTAGCAAAGTTGATAACGTTAATCGTGTATGCCGGCTATGGCCCAACCAATCAGAACGATGGGTTCGTATTCTGCAAATCGTCGGGGAGGGAGGCAAATCTAAACTCATTGTGGATGAAGAAATGCTATTGGCCGGAGCGAAATGGATGGGAAGCCAGGCAACCATAATCCCTATAGGGCGCTTCTGTTGACTCGGGTCCAAAGTGGCTCTGGTCAAAAGTAGTGCACTATAGAGGGAATAGGATGTCATTTCGTCGGGGAGGAGGCAAATCTAAACTCATCGTGGATGAAGAAATGCTATTGGCCGGAGCGAAATGGATGGGAAGCCAGGCAACCATAATCCCTATAGGGCGCTTCTGTTGACTCGGGTCCAAAGTGGCTCTGGTCAAAAGTAGTGCACTATAGAGGGAATAGGATGTCATTTCGTCGGGGAGGGAGGCAAATCTAAACTCATTGTGGATGAAGAAATGTTATTGGCCGGAGCGAAATGGATGGGAAGCCAGGCAACCATAATCCCTATAGGGCGCTTCTGTTGACTCGGGTCCAAAGTGGCTCTGGTCAAAAGTAGTGCACTATAGAGGGAATAGGATGTCATTTGGAATGCACAGCAGTCCCTGTCTGAATAGTGTTGACTATGAGAGGGACACATGACTGTTGACTACAGGGCGACTTGCCTTGGTTTAACTGTTGAACTGTTTTTTTTCTTCTTTGTTTACAATATGCTGTCTTCTTGAAAAAGTGTTAATTGTTTCCTTCAATGTTTATGAATAAATCAATAATAAATCAAATAAAAAGACCGTTTCTGAAACATTTTTTTTTTTTTTTTACTTGTGTCATCATCAGGGGACAGCTACAGAGTATTATATACAACACTCACTCTCTACTTTGCCAACTGTCAAAATACATGAGCAAAGTATCAGTCAACCGAACTTAGTAAAACAAACAGACTGCTCTCTTTTCAATTAAAATGACGTAGATAGAACCTAAAGCGAAATATACAGGAGTCTGTATGAAGATGTGAAACAACAGAGAGATTGACACATAGTCTTCACTATTAACCTAATATAAAACCACATGGTGGAGGGGGGGGGGGTCATATTGTGTTTTACAGTAGTATGCCTTCCTACTCCTCACGTTATTGGCAAATAGATGTGAGAAGTGTTCTGACCAAGAGAAGTGAAGTTAGCTGTTCTTTGAAATAACTTTGTTACTGAGAACTTCAAACATACGCTCTTAGAAAAACAAGGTGTTGTCCAGAACTTATGAGTGTTCTTTGGCTGTCCCCATAAGAGAACCATTTGAAGAACCCCCTTTTAGGTTCCAGCTAGAACCATTTTGGTAGAAGGTTCTACATGGAACCCAAATGAGTTCTACCGAGAATCAAAAAAGGGTTCCCTTATATGGACAGCTGCAGAAACCTTTTGGAATGCAGCCAGACTATGTTAGACAATAATAACAGCCCCTACACCCTCTACCCTCTACTCTAGTGATAAATCTCATGGGATGTTGTTTGTGAGTCAGAAACTCGATTTAACTTCCCATCTGCCTGACAGCGTCTTCTGTAGAATAGGCTAGTGTCACTGTCTGCCACTGCAGTGGGTCCGGTCCACCCCATGCAGAACCGGAGCCAAGAAAACCTGCTGCTCTTAACACTCCTCATAGTGTCAATTTTAGTTTGATTGCAATTTTTGTGGTTATAAATGACTATGCTAAGGATGTCCATCCCTTTTGCAGATACTGTCAAGTCACCCCATGCTCCATAGACAGCCTTTGAATTTCCTATAAGAAGGGCCAATGCTTCCTGTAAACCACATGAAGCAATGGGGCTGGGTCATTCTGAAAGTAAAAGTCCCTCACAGTCACTGTTTACAGTCCAGTCAGTGTTGAAGTGTAATTTATGGGAAATCTACTGTCTGTCTGTCTGTCTGTCTGTCTGTCTGTCTGTCTGTCTGTCTGTCTGTCTGTCTGTCTGTCTGTCTGTCTGTCTGTCTGTCTGTCTGTCTGTCTGTCTGTCTGTCTGTCTGTCTGTCTGTCTGTCTGTCTGTCTGTCTGTCTGTCTGTCTGTCTGTCTGTCTGTCTGTCTGTCTGTCTGTCTGTCTGTCTGTCTGTCTGTCTGTCTGTCTGTCTGTCTGTCTGTCTGTCTGTCTGTCTGTCTGTCTGTCTGTCTGTCTGTCTGTCTGTCTGTCTGTCTGTCTGTCTGTCTGTCTGTCTGTCTGTCTGTCTGTCTGTCTGTCTGTCTGTCTGTCTGTCTGTCTGTCTGTCTGTCTGTCTGTCTGTCTGTCTGTCTGTCTGTCTGTCTGTCTGTCTGTCTGTCTGTCTGTCTGTCTGTCTGTCTGTCTGTCTGTCTGTCTGTCTGTCTGTCTGTCTGTCTGTCTGTCTGTCTGTCTGTCTGTCTGTCTGTCTGTCTGTCTGTCTGTCTGTCTGTCTGTCTGTCTGTCTGTCTGTCTGTCTGTCTGTCTGTCTGTCTGTCTGTCTGTCTGTCTGTCTGTCTGTCTGTCTGTCTGTGTGTGTGTGTGTGTGTGTGTGTGTGTGTGTGTGTGTGTGTGTGTGAGTCAGTGTTGAAGTGGAATTGAATGGACTGTGGGAGATTCCAAAACAACCTCACACTCAATTAGGGCAAATATGTACAAAAAGTATTTCAGCAGATTTTGTGCATTTTTGTGTGTCTTAAATCATGTGAACAGACACACATTTTTGTGCGACTTCATTCATAGAAAAATAAATACAAATTGTGGGGGGGGGCTAAAGTTATTAGAGCAATGCATGATGGGCAATGGTGTTCTACACTGCCTTTTTTTGTGTCCCACATTTATTTATATAAAAGCAAACGTGTTCGCGTCCTAATATTGTTAATCAACCAGGTTGTCACCAAAATAATTACAATATAATAGTAGTGTTGTTGTTGTTTTTGAAATGAATGCTAATACTTCCTTGTTTTCACTTTAATACTTTCAGACACCGTAGCACTTAGAGGCAGAAAGGTTTAGGCAAAAACAATTTTCTTCATAGCGCATTTAATATAAGGCGATGTTGAAAGATTGGAGAATAAAATACAGTTTTCTTTTGTGGTATCAAGGAACCTATTTGATTGGGAAATGGTGATACGTTTTTAGGACGGGAAACTTGTAATTAGAGGTCGACCGATAATGATTTTTTAACGCCGATACCGATGCCGAATATTGGAGGACCAAAAAAAAAACGATACCGATTAATTGGACGATTTTTTAAAATGTATTTATAATAATGTCAATTACAACGATACTGAATAAACACTTATTTTAACTTAATATAATACATCAATAAAATCAATTTAGCCTCAAATAAATAATGAAACATGTTCAATTTGGTTTAAATAGTGCAAAAACAAAGTGTTGGAAAATAAAGTAAAAGTGCAATATGTGCCATGTAAGAAAGCTAACCTTTCAATTCCTTGCTCAGAACATGAGAACATATGAAAGCTGATGGTTCCTTTTAACACGAGTCTTCAATATTCCCAGGTATGAAGTTTTAGGTTGTAGTTATTATAGGAATTATAGGACTATTTCCTTCAATACCATTTGTATTTCATTAACCTTTGACTATTGGATGTTCTTATAGGCACTTTAGTATTGCCAGTGTAACAGTATAGCTTCCGTCCATCTCCTCGCCCCTACCTGGGCTCGAACCAGGAACACATCGACAACAGCAACCCTCGAAGCATGCAGAGCAAGGGGAACAACCACTCCAAGTCTCAGAGCGAGAGACGTTTGAAACACTATTACAGCACACCCCGCTAACTAGCTAGCCATTTCACATCGTTAACACCAGCCTAATCTCGGGAGTTGATAGGCTTGAAGTGCAATGCTTGAAGCACAACGTAGAGCTGCTGGCAAAACGCACAAAAGTGCTGTTTGAATGAATGCTTATGAGCCTGCTGCTGCCTACCACCGCTCAGTCAGACTGCTCTATCAAATGATAGACTTAGTTATAACATAATAACACACGGAAATACGAGCCTTTGGTCGTTAATATGTTCGAATCCGGAAACTATCATTTCGAAAACAAGACGTTTATTCTTTCAGTGAAATACGGAACCGCTCCGTATTTTATCTAAGGGGTGGCATCCATCAGTCTGAATATTCCTGTTACATTGTACAACCTTAAATGTTATGTCATAATTACGTAAAATTCTGGCAAATGAGGTGGCCCAAACTGTTGCTTATACACTGATTCTGCGTGCACTGAACGCAAGAGAAGTGACACAATTTCACCTGGTTAATATTGCCTGCTAACCTGGATTTCTTTTAGCTAAATATGCAGGTTTAAAAAGATATGCTTCTGTGTATTGATTTTAAGAAAGGCATTGATGTTCATGGTTAGGTACACATTGGAGCAACGATACGCACTGCATCGATTATATTTAACGCAGGACACGCTAGATAAACTAATAATATCATCAACCATGTGTAGTTAACTAGTGAAAACAGATGAATACAGATTCTACTCCAATCTGGCAACCCTCATCAAATCCGACATAACACCATTATCGCAAATTATTAAGTGAAAACATGCATAGCAAACATCATTGGCATTAATATATATATTTTTAAACATTACTATTATAAGTATCTCTGTGACAACCTGGTTGATTAACACTATTGGGTTGTTAAAGCGTTTGTTTTTATACATAAAAAGCAGTGTAGAAAACACCATTGCCCAAAATGCATTGCTCTAATAACTTTTAAAAGATTTTTCCAAAGTTTGCCCCCCAAAAATGTATTTTCCTAGGAATTAAGACACAAAAACGCACAAAATCTGTTGAAATACTTTTTGGACATATTTTCACTAATTGAATGTGAAATTGTGCTGGAGATTCAGTGAGGGAGTGGATTTGAAAGGAAATCTACTGTCTGTGTGAAATTAATTGTTGGTGTGGAATTGAAGGGAAATCTACTGTCTACTATCTCTGTTTTATCATCATATTATCTCTGTTTTATCATCATATTATCTCTGTTTTATCACCATATTATCTCTGTTTTATCATCATATCATCTATGTTTTATCATCATATCCTCTCTGTTTTATCATCATATTATCTTCTCTGTTTTATCATCATATTATCATCTGTGTTGTATCACCATATTATCTCTGTTTCATCATCGTATTATCTTCTCTGTTTCATCATCATATTATCATCTGTGTTTTATCATCATATCCTCTCTGTTTTATCATCATATCATCTGTGTTTTATCATCATATCCTCTCTGTTTTATCATCATATTATCATCTGTGTTTTATCATCATATCATCTGTGTTTTATCATCATATCCTCTCTGTTTTATCATCATATTTATATTCTATATCCCATAAGTAGATGATTGTAGAGAGATTAGTGATTGTGTTGGTGTCGGGGGATGGGTAACTCTCTCTCTCTCTCTCTCTCTCTGTCTCTCTCTCTCTCTCTCTCTCTCTCTCTCTGTCTCCCTCTCTCTCCCTCTCTCTCTGTCTCTCTCTGTCTCTCTCTCTCTCTGTCTCTCTCTCTCCCTCTCTCTCCCTCTCTCTCTCTCTGTCTCCCTCTCTCTCCCTCTCTCTCTGTCTCTCTCTGTCTCTCTCTCTCTCTGTCTCTCTCTCTGTCTCTCTCTCTGTCTCTCTCTCTGTCTCTCTCTCTGTCTCTCTCTCTTCCCTCAGAGGGAGATGCCTTTCTACTTCTAAGCCATGTAGGGGCTGAGGTTCTGGCTCAGAACACCCTCCTAGCTCGTTCAGCTATGTTCCCTGCTACTTCCGCCCACATCCCCACGTCCCACACACCCATGGAAGACAGGAAGACTACGAGACTTTGTGTTCTGTTTCCAATAAGAAAAGCTTGCTTTCGTTCTCTGTTGCTAAATGTTTTGCTACGTTTAAGTGTGCATTAATGCTGTTTAGATACGACCATATTTTATTTTACAGTAGGGATGAGGTATTTTCTGCATATTGTTTTTTAGTAGGTCAAACCCACCGCTGGTAGGCGTGGCCTAAGAGCTCTGTGTTCTTGTCATGTGACCACAGCACCGCCTGGAGATTGATGAACGGCACCTGCCCTTGAATTGGAACCGGACTTATGGTCAGGTGACATGAAAATAGAGCTCTTTGGCCAAGCCTACCAGTGGTGGGTTCAGTGTTGGAAAAAAATCAGGCATATGCAGAGAAAAGCACCTCATACCAAAACTATGGTTGGTGGATCAGTGATAGTACGGGGCTATGTAGCTCCCACTGGTCCTGGGGACCGGTCAAGAGCATCGTGAACTTGGCTCAAGTACCAAGGCATTTTATCCGAAAGACTGTTTGACCTGTCTCTGTGAAATGACATCTCATTCTCTGAGCTATTGTATTAGTATAAAATAATATAATTTCCCCATTATGTTTTACATTAAATATAACTCAGGATTGTGTTATTTATTTTATTTATTTTATAGAGTCTTTGTTGTGCTCATCATCATTAAGGGTGCCAGTCATTATGCTTCTTCCTATGTCTAAAATCATAGTCCTAAAACCATAGTCCCTTTATGTAAAACGGTGATATTTATTTCTAGGTTGCTGTGTTCTCTTTAACGGCCGTTTAGAGTTCTCAGCTCGGGGGAATTCTCCAGCAGTGCTCCACCCACTTCACTCAAGATGTGTTGCTCTTAGAAAAAGTGACATATCCTTAACCTCCAACAACTCAATAATGTACACCGTATTCCCTATATAGTGCACTACTTTAGACCAGAGCCCTATGGAACCCTATTCCCTTTATAGTGCACTACTTTAGACCAGAGCCCTATGGAACCCTATTCCCTATATAGTGCACTACTTTAGACCAGAGCCCTATGGAACCCTATTCCCTATATATAGTGCACTACTTTAGACCAGAGCCCTATGGAACCCTATTCGCTATATAGTGCACTACTTTAGACCAGAGCCCTATGGAACCCTATTCCCTATATATAGTGCACTACTTTAGACCAGAGCCCTATAGAACCCTATTCCCTATATAGTGCACTACTTTAGACCAGAGCCCTATGGAACCCTATTCCCTATATAGTGCACTACTTTAGACCAGAGCCCTATGGAACCCTATTCCCTATATAGTGCACTACTTTAGACCAGAGCCCTATGGAACACTACTTTAGACCAGAGCCCTATGGAATTCCTATATAGTGCACTACTTTAGACCAGAGCCCAGGAACCCTATTGTTATAGTTACTTTACAGAGCCCTATGGAACCCTATTCCCTATATAGTGCACTACTTTAGACCAGAGCCCTATGGAACCCAAGAGATAATCCTGCAGCATCAGGAAATGTTAATTATTACGTGTATTATAATTATTAGACTTTTTTTTAAAGTCTGACATTTCAAAGTGTAAATTACAAACGTTTAGAAGCCTTTTTAAACCCTTACAAGTTTGCTGTTCAGGAACATTCTCAGCATCAAATGAAGATCCTACATGTGTAGTGCACTCTGTAGAGAATAGGTTACCATTTGGGACACAAGGTGCTGTACGATTTATTTCCCAAATCTGCTTCTTAACGGCTGAAGAATGTTGTTCCAAGAACATGGTTTTAAACTGAGAGTCCGTAGAGACACTGGGACAACAGATGTGAGTCTAAGTGTGTGTATCTCAAATGGAAACCTATTCCTATGGCCCTGGTCAATGTAGTACACTACCCTATGGGCCCTGGTCAATGTAGTACACTATCCTATGGGCCCTGGTCAATGTAGTACACTACCCTATGGGCCCTGGTCAATGTAGTACACTACCCTATGGGCCCTGGTCAATGTAGTACACTACCCTATGGGCCCTGGTCAATGTAGTACACTACCCTATGGGCCCTGGTCAATGTAGTACACTACCCTATGGGCCCTGGTCAATGTAGTACACTACACTATGGGCCCTGGTCAATGTAGTACACTACCCTATGGGCCCTGGTCAATGTAGTACACTACCCTATGGGCCCTGGTCAATGTAGTACACTACCCTATGGGCCCTGGTCAATGTAGTACACTACCCTATGGGCCCTGGTCAATGTAGTACACTACCCTATGGGCCCTGGTCAATGTAGTACACTACCCTATGGGCCCTGGTCAATGTAGTACACTATGGGCCCTGGTCAATGTAGTACACTACACTATGGGCCCTGGTCAATGTAGTACACTACACTATGGGCCCTGGTCAATGTAGTACACTACCCTATGGGCCCTGGTCAATGTAGTACACTACCCTATGGGCCCTGGTCAATGTAGTACACTACCCTATGGGCCCTGGTCAATGTAGTACACTACCCTATGGGCCCTGGTCAATGTAGTACACTACCCTATGGGTCCTGGTCAACAGCAGTTCACTACCCTATGGGTCCTGGTCAACAGTAGTGCACTACCCTATGGGACCTGGTCAACAGTAGTACACTACCCTATGGGACCTGGTCAACAGTAGTACGCTACCCTATGGGTCCTGGTCAACAGTAGTACACTACCCTATGGGTCCTGGTCAACAGAAGTACACTACCCTATGTGTCCTGGCTATGGGCCCTGGTCAACAGTAGTACACTACCCTATGGGTCCATGTCAACAGTAGTACACTACCCTATGGTTCCTGGTCAACAGTAGTACACTACCCTATGGGTCCTGGTCAACAGTAGTACACTACCCTGTCGGTCCTGGTCAACAATAGTACACTACCCTATGGGTCCTGGTCAACAGTAGTACACTACCCTATGGGTCCTGGTCAACAGTCGTACACTACACTATGGGTCCTAGCTATGGGTCCTGGTCAACAGTAGTACACTACCCTATGTGTCCCGGTCAACAGTAGTACACTACCCTATGGGTCCTGGTCAACAGTAGTACACTACCCTATGGGTCCTGGTCAACAGTAGTACACTACCCTATGGGTCCTAGCTATGAGTCCTGGTCAACAGTAGTACACACCCTATGGGTCCCTATGGGTCCTGGTCAACAGTAGTACACTACCCTATGGGTCCTGGTCAACAGTCGTACACTACCCTATGGGTCCTAGCTATGAGTCCTGGTCAACAGTAGTACACTACCCTATGGGTCCTGGTCAACAGTAGTACACTACCCTATGGGTCCTGGTCAACAGTCGTACACTACCCTATGGGTCCTAGCTATGAGTCCTGGTCAACAGTAGTACACTACCCTATGGGTCCTGGTCAACGGTAGTACACTACCCTATGGGCCCTGGTCAACAGTAGTACACTACCCTATGGGTCCTGGTCAACAGTAGTACACTACCCTATGGGCCCTGGTCAACAGTAGTACACTACCCTATGGGTCCTGGTCAACAGTAGTACACTACCCTATGGGTCCTGGTCAACAGTAGTACACTACCCTATGGGTCCTGGCTATGGGCCCTGGTCAACGGTAGTACACTACCCTATGGGTCCTAGCTATGAGTCCTGGTCAACAGTAGTACACTACCCTATGGGTCCTGGTCAACAGTAGTACACTACCCTATGGGTCCTGGTCAACAGTAGTACACTACCCTATGGGTCCTAGCTATGAGTCCTGGTCAACAGTAGTACACTACCCTATGGGTCCTGGTCAACAGTAGTACACTACCCTATGGGTCCTGGTCAACAGTCGTACACTACCCTATGGGTCCTAGCTATGAGTCCTGGTCAACAGTAGTACACTACCCTATGGGTCCTGGTCAACGGTAGTACACTACCCTATGGGCCCTGGTCAACAGTAGTACACTACCCTATGGGTCCTGGTCAACAGTAGTACACTACCCTATGTGTCCTGGTGGGCCCTGGTCCTGGTCAACAGTAGTACACTACCCTATGGGTCCTGGTCAACAGTAGTACACTACCCTATGGGTCCTGGTCAACAGTAGTACACTACCCTATGAGTCCTGGTCAACAGTAGTACACTACCCTATGTGTCCTGGTCAACAGTAATACACTACCCTATGGGTCCTGGTCAACAGTAGAACACTACCCTATGGGTCCTGGTCAACAGTAGTACACTAAAAGTAGTGCACTACCTTATGGGCCCTGGTCAATGTAGTGCACTACCCTATGGGCCCTCACTTCACATTCCTCATTGTTGTTGAATGTGTTGCTTCCTCACTTGGTGCATATTATCTAACCTCAATTATACATGTCACGCCCTGACCTTAGTTTGCTTTGTATGTTTCTGTGTTTTGTTTGGTCAGGGTGTGCTCTGAGTGGGCATTCTATGTTGTATGTCTAGTTTGTCTGTTTCTGTGTTTGGCCTGATATGGTTCTCAATCAGAGGCAGGTGTTAGTCGTTGTCTCTGATTGGGAACCATATTTAGGTTGCCTGTTTTGTCATTGTGGGTTGTGGGTGATTGTCTATGTTAGTTGCTTGTGTCAGCACATTTCGTTTTTAGCTTCACGGTCGTTGTTCGTTTATTGTTTTGTATAGTTCGTTCAAGTGTTCTCTGTTTATTAAATTCACGATGAACACATACCACGCTGCATTTTGGTCCTCCGATCCTTCCAACTACTCCTCCTCTCTATCTCCAGATGACAGCCGTGACAGAATCACCCACCAACCAAGGACCAAGCGGCGTGGTAACGGGAAGCAGCAGCAGCAGCAGCAGGAGAATCAACAATACTTGGAGAGATGGACTTGGGTGGAGATACTCAGCCAGGGGAATATTGCCGTTCAAAGGCAGACCTGGAGGCAGCGAAAGCAGAGAGGCGCTGGTATGAGGAGGCAGCACGGCGGCGCGGTTGGAAGCCTGAGAGGCAGCTATCAACTATACATATAATCTAACCTCAACTATACATATAATCTAACCTCAACTATACAGTACATATAATTCTACCTCAAATAAACAATAGACTAAAAGGTATAATGGATGTAATGGTTTATGATAAATATGTAATGTTTCAATTATTATTATGTTTTAATAATAATATAAGTACTTATAATATATCAGTTTACCTCAAGGATATAATTAAGCAATAAGGCCCGAGGGGGTGTGGTATGTGGCAAATATAGCACGCCTAAAGGGCTGTTCCTAGGCACGACGCAAGGCGGACTCCCGAGGTGCCTTATTGCCATATTATAAACTGGTTACCAACGTAGTTAGATCAGTAAAAAGTAATGTTTTGTCATACCCGTGGTATACTGTCTGATATACCACTGCTGTCAGCCAATCAGCAACCAGTTTATCAAGGTTTTCATGTTACATCCTTCTCGCTTTACTGTTACAATGTTATAGGTTGTAATAGTTTCTGATCAATCAGTTATAGGTTGTAATAGTAATTATTCAACATGCTGCGGGTGTCATAGCAACCGGAATCTTCCCCTATACATTCTCCAAAGAAGCGGTCTGCATTCGGAGTCTGGTAGGCTACGTGAAGTCAGAGGAAGAGAGGCTCAGACGTGATTGACAGAAGAGATAACCTACTGCTATGAAGAGGCTCAGACGTGATTGACAGAAGAGATAACCTACTGCTACGAAGGTGAATAATGACAGACTACGACTGAGTAGCTCTAATCCAAATCTCTGACAATCCAATCGGGCCAAACGGGAGGACAATTATCGTCATGTGCATCTACGAACATCAAGGTCATTTCTGGTTCTTATAAGGCCATTTTCAGACTGACAAGAGTTGAAGAGGAGTCTGAGGAGAAGCGTGGCGAAGAGATTTCTACTTTTTCAATATATATATATGACATATTTTACCTTACCTTTGATGTGGCTTGGTCGTCTGACACACTCCTATCACAAGTATTGGTTAGTAAGTATGGTACCAGTGTACATAAAGTTATTTGTATACCTATATAGTAAAGATGTATTACCGCAACAACACTGTAATCCTCCAGAGTCCATGCGTTTCATTTTTTGCCCCAACTATGTGTCAATCACATCTGTTTCTCACGATACCACCAAGGAATCCATTCAGATCTAATATACCAGCGAACAGATCCCTTAGAAGGGAGGGTTCGTTGTACATTTCACCTCTAAACCATCCTAACAACGTATCTCTGTGAAATTTGATTCCTCTGTGTCTGTAAGTTCAATTTGAATTTATATTTGTTTTAATTAAGAATATTGATTCAATTAGGGCTTCTACCACTGACATCACATGTGGAAGACAGCAGTTCTCTCTTCATGAAGTGCCTGTTGAATTGCCTCCCAAATAGCACCCTATTCCCTATATAGTGCACTTCTTTAGACCAGTGCCCTATGGAACCCTATTCCCTATATAGTACCATTTGGGAGGGAGATTTTGTTTTACTTCTAGCTTAGGTTATTTCAAGTGTTGTCTCGGTTTCCAGACAAACCTTGACTTGATAAAGCACTGCTATGTTATGTGTTTAGTCTTAAGAGTTGGAGTGGAGCAGTTTCTTTGGAGCAGTTGTACTGGAGCAGTTTCTCTGGAGCAGTTTCTCTTTGGAGAAGTTTCTCTTTGGAGCAGTTTTACTGGAGCAGTTTCTCTGGAGCAGTTTCTCTGGAGCAGTTTCTCTGGGACCGTTTGTCTGGAGCAGTTTCTCTGGAGCAGTTTCTCTTTGGAGCAGTTTCTCTGGAGCAGTTTCTCTTTGGAGAAGTTTTACTGGAGCAGTTTCTCTGGAGCAGTTTCTCTGGAGCAGTTTCTTTGGAGCAGTTTCTCTGGAGCAGTTTCTCTGGAGCAGTTTGTTTGGAGCAGTTTGTATGGAGCAGTTTCTCTGGAGCAGTTTCTCTGGAGCAGTTTCTCTTTGTAGCAGTTTGTCTGGAGCAGCTTCTCTTTGGAGCAGTTTCTCTTTGTATCAGTTTGTCTGGAGCAGTTTCTCTTTGTAGCAGTTTGTCTGGAGCAGTTTCTCTGGAGCAGTTTCTCTCTGGAGCAGTTTGTCTGGAGCAGTTTCTCTCTGGAGCAGTTAGTCTGGAGCAGCTTCTCTTAGGAGCAGTTTCTCTTTGTAGCAGTTTGTCTGGAGCAGCTTCTCCTTGGAGCAGTTTCTCTCTGGATCAGTTAGTCTGGAGCAGTTTGCCTGGAGCAGTTTGCCTGGAGCAGTTTGTCTGGAGCAGTTTTTCTGGAGCAGTTTGTCTGGGGCAGTTTGTCTGGAGCAGTTTCTATTTGGAGCAGTTTCTCTTTGTAGCAGTTTGTCTGGAGCAGTTTCTCTTTGGAGCAGTTTCTCTGGAGCAGTTTGTCTGGAGCAGTTTGTCTGGAGCAGTTTCTCTGGAGCAGTTTTTTTAACTAACTCATGGTGATTTGAAAAGTTGGATTTTAAATTAAATGTAGCCACTATAGCAAATAATGAAGTATGTAAATATGTTGTACTATAAATGTACAGTTACAGTTTGGTATATAATAGATGGTATATAATGGTATATAATATAATGGTATATAATATAATGGTATATAATAGATGGTATATAATATAATGGTATATAATATAATGGTATATAATAGATGGTATATAATATAATGGTATATAATAGATGGTATATAATGGTATATAATATAATGGTATATAATAGATGGTATATAATAGATGGTATATAATGGTATATAATATAATGGCCTATAATAGATGGTATATAATATAATGGTATATAATATATGGTATATAATATATGGTATATAATAGATGGTATATAATATAATGGGATATAATAGATGGTATATACTATAATGGTATATAATGATATATAATAGATGGTATATAATATAATAGTATATAATGGTATATAATAGATGGTATATAATGCTATATAATAGATGGTATATAATATAATGGTATATAATATAATGGTATATAATAGATGGTATATAATATAATGACCTATAATAGATGGTATATAAAATAATGGCCTATAATAGATGGTATATAATATAATGGTATATAATAGATGGTATATAATATAATGGTATATAATAGATGGTATATAATATAATGGTAAATAATAAATGGTATATAATATAATGGCCTATAATAGATGGTATATAATGGTATATAATGGTATATAATAGATGGTATATAATATAATGGTATATAATATAATGGTATATAATATAATGACCTATAATAGATGGTATATAATATAATGGCCTATAATAGATGGTATTTAATATAATGGTATATAATGGTATATAATAGATGGTATATAATATAATGGTATATAATAGATGGTATATAATATAATGGCCTATAATAGATGGTATATAATATAATGGTATATAATGGTATATAATAGATGGTATATAATAGATGGTATATAATATAATGGCCTATAATAGATGGTATATAATAGATTGTATTTAATATAATGGTATATAATAGATGGTATTTAATATAATGGTATATAATAGATGGTATTTAATATAATGGTATATAATGGTATATAATAGATGGTATATAATATAATGGCCTATAATAGATGGTATTTAATATAATGGTATATAATGGTATATACTATAATGGTATTTAATATAATGGTATATTTATTTTATTTATTTTTATTTCACCTTTATTTAACCAGGTAGGCTAGTTGAGAACAAGTTCTCATTTACAACTGCGACCTGGCCAAGATAAAGCATAGCAGTGTGAACAGACAACAGAGTTACACATGGAGTAAACAATTAACAAGTCAATAACACAGTAGAAAAAAAAGGGGAGTCTATATACAATGTGTGCAAAAGGCATGAGGAGGTAGGCAAATAATTACAATATTGCAGATTAACACTGGAATGATAAATGATCATGTACAGGTAGAGATATTGGTGTGCAAAAGAGCAGAAAAGTAAAGAAATAAAAACTGTGGGGATGAGGTAGGTGAAAATGGGTGGGCTATTTACCAATAGATTATGTACAGCTGCAGCGATCGGTTAGCTGCTCAGATAGCTGATGTTTGAAGTTGGTGAGGGAGATAAAGGTCTCCAACTTCAGCGATTTTTGCAATTCGTTCCAGTCACAGGCAGCAGAGTACTGGAACGAAAGGCGGCCAAATGAGGTGTTGGCTTTAGGGATGATCAGTGAGATACACCTGCTGGAGCGTGTGCTACGGATGGGTGTTGCCATCGTGACCAGTGAACTGAGATAAGGCGGAGCTTTACCTAGCATGGCCTTGTAGACGACCTAGAGCCAGTGGGTCTTGCGACGAATATGTAGCGAGGGCCAGCCGACTAGAGCATACAAGTCGCAGTGGTGGGTAGTATAAGGTGCTTTAGTGACAAAACGGATGGCACTGTGATAAACTGCATCCAGTTTGCTGAGAAGAGTGTTGGAAGCAATTTTGTAGATGACATCGCCGAAGTCGAGGATCGGTAGGATAGTCAGTTTTACTAGGTAAGCTTGGCAGCGTGAGTGAAGGAGGCTTTGTTACGGAATAGAAAGCCGACTCTTGATTTGATTTTCGATTGGAGATGTTTGATATGGGTCTGGAAGGAGAGTTTGCAGTCTAGCCAGACACCTAGGTACTTATAGGTGTCCACATATTCAAGGTCGGAACCATCCAGTGTGGTGATGCTAGTCGGGCATGCGGGTGCATGCAGCGATCGGTTGAAAAGCATGCATTTGGTTTTACTAGCGTTTAAGAGCAGTTGGAGGCCACGGAAGGAGTGTTGTATGGCATTGAAGCTCGTTTGGAGGTTAGATAGCACAGTGTCCAATGACGGGCCGAAAGTATATAGAATGGTGTCGTCTGCGTAGAGGTGGATCAGGGAATCGCCCGCAGCAAGAGCAACATCATTGATATATACAGAGAAAAGAGTCGGCCCGAGAATTGAACCCTGTGGCACCCCCATAGAGACTGCCAGAGGACCGGACAGCATGCCTCCGATTTGAAACACTGAACTCTGTCTGCAAAGTAATTGGTGAACCAGGCAAGGCAGTCATCCGAAAAACAGAGGCTACTGAGTCTGCCGATAAGAATATGGTGATTGACAGAGTCGAAAGCCTTGGCAAGGTCGATGAAGGAGGCTGCACAGTACTGTCTTTTATCGATGGCGGTTATGATGTCGTTTAGTACCTTGAGTGTGGCTGAGGTGCACCCGTGACCGGCTCGTAAACCAGATTGCATAGCGGAGAAGGTACGGTGGGATTCGAGATGGTCAGTGACCTGTTTGTTGACTTGGCTTTCGAAGACCTTAGATAGGCAAGGCAGAATGGATATAGGTCTGTAACAGTTTGGGTCCAGGGTGTCTCCCTTTGAAGAGGGGGATGACTGCGGCAGCTTTCCAATCCTTGGGGATCTCAGACGATATGAAAGAGAGGTTGAACAGGCTGGTAATAGGGGTTGCGACAATGGCGGCGGATAGTTTCAGAAATAGAGGGTCCAGATTGTCAAGCCCAGCTGATTTATACGGGTCCAGGTTTTGCAGCTCTTTCAGAACATCTGCTATCTGGATTTGGGTAAAGGAGAACCTGGAGAGGCTTGGGCGAGGAGCTGCGGGGGGGGCCGGAGCTGTTGGCCGAGGTTGGAGTAGCCAGGCGGAAGGCATGGCCAGCCGTTGAGAAATGCTTGTTGAAGTTTTCAATAATCATGGATTTGTCGGTGGTGACCGTGTTCCCTAGCCTCAGTGCAGTGGGCAGCTGGGAGGAGGTGCTCTTGTTCTCCATGGACTTCACAGTGTCCCAGAACTTTTTGGAGTTGGAGCTACAGGATGCAAACTTCTGCCTGAAGAAGCTGGCCTTAGCTTTCCTGACTGACTGCATGTATTGGTTCCTGACTTCCCTGAACAGTTGCATATCGCGGGGACTGTTCGATGCTATTGCAGTCCGCCACAGGATATTTTTGTGCTGGTCGAGGGCAGTCAGGTCTGGAGTGAACCAAGGGCTGTATCTGTTCTTAGTTCTGCATTTTTTGAACGGAGCATGCTTATCTAAAATGGTGAGGAAGTTACTCTTAAAGAATGACCAGGCATCCTCAACTGACGGGATGAGGTCAATAATATATATATGTATATAATAGATGGTATTTAATATAATGGTATATAATAGATGGTATTTAATATAATGGTATATAATATAATGGTATTTAATATAATGGTATATAATAGATGGTATTTAATATAATGGTATATAATAGATGGTATTTAATATAATGGTATATAATAGATGGCATTTAATATAATGGTATATAATATAATGGTATATAATATATGGTATATAATAGATGGTATTTAATATAATGGTATATAATATAATGGTATATAATAGATGGTATTTAATATGATGGTATATAATATAATGGTATATAATAGATGGTATATAATATATGGTATTTAATATAATGGTATATAATATAATGGTATATAATAGATGGTATATAATATAATGGTATATAATAGATGGTATATAATAGATGGTATATAATAGATGGTATATAATAGATGGTATATACTATAATGGTATATAATATATGGTATATAATATCATGGTATATAATATAATGGTATATAATATATGGTATATAATATAGTGGTATATAATGGTATATAATATTATGGTATATCATACATGGTATATAATAGATGGTATATAATAGATGGTATATAATAGATGGTATATACTATAATGGTATATAATATATGGTATATAATATAGTGGTATATAATGGTACATACTATAATGGTATATCATACATGGTATATAATATAATTGTATATAATATATGGTATATAATATAATGGTATATAATATAATGGCCTATAATAAATGGTATATAACATAATGGTATATAATAGATGGTATATAATGGTATATAATGGTATATAATATATGGTATATAATATATGGTATATAATATAATGGTATATAATATAATGGTATATAATAGATGGTACATAATGTAATGGTATATAATTTAATGGTATATAATAGATGGTATATAATTTAATGGTATATAATAGATGGTATATAATATAATGGTATATAATAGATGGTATATAATTTAATGGTATATAATAGATGGTATATTATTTAATGGTATATAATAGACGGTATATAATTTAATGGTATATAATAGATGGTATATAATTTAATGGTATAAAATAGATGGTATATAATTTAATGGTATATAATATATGGTATATAATTTAATGGTATATAATAGATGGTATATAATTTAATGGTATATAATAGATGGTATATAATATAATGGTATATAATAGATGGTATATAATTTAATGGTACATAATATTATGATATATAATAGATAGATGTCTATATTGCAAATAAAATCCTTATCCAATAAACCATCCTATCGAGGAATCAATACGTAAATTATCAATGAGGCAATTCAAGAATGTAGGGATGTTTCTTACAATATATGTTAATAGAAATATACATATGTTCATTTTCATTAACTACATCATGTCCTCTAGTAGTACTATGATTACTAATTAGGTTTGTGAGACATCTTGTCCGGTGTTGATCAAGAGACATATTGGGAACTGTCC
>NC_088222.1:4761017-4853145 GCF_036934945.1 Oncorhynchus masou masou | reverse complement strand
CCAGGCTCTCCAGGCCCCCCTCCCCAGGCTCTCCAGGCCCCCCCCCCGGCCCCAGGCTCTCCAGGCCCCCCCCCCGGCCCCAGGCTCCCCAGGCCCCCCCCTGGCCCCAGGCTCCCCAGGCCCCCCCTGGCCCCAGGCTCCCCAGGCCCTCCCTGGCCCCCCCCGTCCCCAGGCTCTCCTGGCCCCCCGTCCCCAGGCTCCCCAGGCCCCCCCTGGCCCCAGGCTCTCCAGGCCCCCCGGCCCCAGGCTCTCCAGGCCCCCCCCAAGGCCCCAGGCTCTCCAGGCCCCCCCCTGGCCCCAGGCTCTCCAGGCCCCCCGTCCCCAGGCTCTCCAGGCCCCCCCCCGGCCCCAGGCTCTCCAGGCCCCCCCGTCCCCAGGCTCACCAGGCCCCCCCCCCCAGGCCCCAGGCTCCCCAGGCCACCCAGGCTACCGGCTCCCCAGTCTCTTTCTCAATTTAGATTTATTTATTTTTAATTCCTTGCGTCCTCTTTCCTCTGACTTTTGAGATAGAGTTAAGGACAGAGGATGCAAGGGATGGAGGAAAGATGAACAGAGCCTCTGTCTGTAAGGACGCCCACCTGCTCCAGTGTAGCAGCGAAGCCCTGTCTGTCGGCCACATAGGGAAGGCCATGAACCAACCCCACCTTCTCTGTCATCTGATTGGCCATATCGGTCAGAGTGTCCGGTTTCACTGGGGAGGAACAGGTACAGATCAATCTATCAATGTATATAGAAAGCCCATTGTTCATTTTAATTAAAATCAGCAGTTTACAGATCAGGCAATGGAACCTAACGTATCGTTTTCAGAAAATATTTTTCATCCAACTACAATACTTGAATATAGGTGAATAAAATAAACGTTGATAGCTTTACATACAAACATAACGTCTGGTTTATCTAGGTTCAGTTTATTTGTTCAAGGTTCAAAACTAGAATACATAAGATAGTCTCTCTATTATCTAACGGGTGTGAGTCAGTGATAAGAACGAAAACAGAGACCGCTGACTGATTTGTAACAGTGTAGCTGATTCATTCTGTTACGATTCAGGATCAGAGTAAAGGAAACGTCCCCAAATGCCACCACAATCCCTACGTAGTGCACTACTCTTGACCAGGGCAGTGCACAACGTAGGGAATAAAAAGGTTTGGGATACAAGCAAAGTGAAGTTTCCTACCTCGTATTCCGCTGTCGCAGATCCACACGAGGTCATACTTGGCCCCTTCATAACCAGGCATCAGGTTATTAATCTTGGGGTTGATGCCGACCTTCTTTCCTCCTGCAACAGAACATTCGTTCAGTGACTTGACTAGGACCAAGACTGTGTTGTAAAAACCAAGAGATTCTCTTCAACCTTTACAGACAGTTTCACATCCCTTTAGCCTTTTCATCCAGCAGGGACCCCATTTTGTGCGAGGCCTTATATGGGACTCGCAGGTCACGGCAGATAATGACACAGCCTGGGATCTTCCCAATTCATTACATTTTAATCTCGAAGACAACCAATACATACATTTACTCAATAAAAATGTGTTTTTAAATGATCTGTCTCAATAAATTTAGAATTATGTTCCTATCAAAATAAATCAGTAGTTCATTCAGCTCCCCAAAAAAAACAAATTGTGAACGTATTCATTGTATTTTTTTAAATGATCTGTCTCAATAAAGTTACAATATTCAAAATAAATCAGTAGTTCATTATGCCCCCCAAAAACTAAATGTGAACGTATTCATTGTATTTTTTAAATGATCTGTCTCAATAAAGTTAGAATATTCAAAATAAATCAGTAGTTCATTATGCCCCTCAAAAACTAAATGTGAACGTATTCATTGTAATTTTTGGCGACTGCGGAGGAAATTGCCATAAACTTCATGAGGAGGAAGGACGTCTGACATTTGTATCACTTCTTCATTTTTTGGGGTGATGAAAATGGACGTTTTTGACAGATTTAAAACCTACAAAATGCCTTCCAGTCAGAACCTATGATCCGTACATGATACAGACAACATCTTGGTGTCATTTTACTCTTTATTATTGTGCTGTAAAATAAGGTCCTTATTGTCTAGATTCTGAAATACAATGTTTCACATTCATTTATTGAAAATTAGAAATATTCTCTCAAAAGTACCCTTTTTTGACAATAAAATGTTTTCTTATTTTTAGACATGTTGTTTGGAACAATATAATCTTCAAAACACGTCACCTTTCCCGAGTGGCTCTCCAGTACTGTTAATGATAAGACCCATTTTATACATAGAAAATGACATTACATCATCATACATCATTAACGAATCACAGTCCTCCTCCAGTTCCTTTTGAATCCATTTTCCCATTCACTGTGTTGGTGGTGCTCCTAAAATTGATTATAAAACGCCAAAATCAGTAGCGAGCCCACTCTGGAAATGTGATGTACTTGTAGAGCATATTGTTCCAAACAATGTCTAAAAATAGTATAAATGAAATTGAGTACTTTTGAGATATTAATAACAATATTTATTAAATATGAACTCCATGTTTTACAGAACAGTAGTATAATGAAAGCAATATATGGACACTCCTTCAAATGAGTGGATTCAGCTATTTCAGCCACACCTGTAGCTGACAGGTATATCAAACCGCCATGCAATCTCCATAGACAAACATTGGCAGTAGAATGACCTTACCTTAGAGCTCAGTGAGTTTCAACGTGGCACCG
Organism: Oncorhynchus masou masou; assembly: GCF_036934945.1. NCBI lineage: Eukaryota > Metazoa > Chordata > Actinopteri > Salmoniformes > Salmonidae > Oncorhynchus > Oncorhynchus masou. The sequence goes on along the minus strand of NC_088222.1, from coordinate 4,850,451 downwards.
TCATAGGACGCCAACTTTCCAACAAGTCAGTTTGTCAAATCCCTGCTTTGCTCGAGCTGCCACGGTCAACTAGTAAGTGCTGTTATTGTGAAGTGGAAACGTCTAGGAGCAACAACGGCTCAGCCACGCAGTGGTAGGCCACACAAGCTCACAGAACGGGTTTCCATGGCCGAGCAGCCGCACACAAGCCTAAGATCACAATAAGCAATGCCAAGAGTCGGCTGGAGTGGTGAATAATGCTGGCAGACTACAGACGAATCTGGGTTTGGGGGATGCCAGGAGAACACTACCTGCCCGAATTCATAGACCCAACTGTAAAGTTTGGTGGAGGAATAATGGTGTGGGGCTGTTTTTCATGGTTCGGGCCCCTTAGTTCGAGTGAAGGGAAATCTTAATGCTACAGCATACAATGACATTCTAGACGATTCTGTGCTTCCAACTTTGTGGCAACAGTTTGGGGAAGGCCTATTTCCTGTTTCAGCATGACAATGCCCCCGCGCACAAAGCGAGGTCCATACAGAAATGATTTGTCCAGATTGGTGTGGAAGAACTTGGCTGATCTGCACAGAACCCTGACCTCAACCCCATCGAACACCTTTGGGTTGAATTGGAACGATGACTTCGAGCCAGTCCTAATCACCCAACATCAGTGACCAACCTCACTAATACTCGTGGCTGAATGGAAGCAAGTCCCTACAGCAATGTTCCAACATCTAGTGGAAAGCCTTCCCAGAGGAGTAGAGGCTGGTATATCAGGAAATGGGGGACCAACTCCATATTAATGTCCATGATTATGGAATGAGATGTTTGATGAACAGGTGTCCACATACTTTTGGTCAAGCAGTATATGTGGTCAGTGTAATGTCGGGTTCAGAGGTCAGAGGGTCTTACAGGAGGCATGTATAGGTCTAACAAAAGGGGCATAAAAATGTCCACTTTCAAAATGATTTAAAAATAAATACGTGACAAAGATGTAACACGTCAAAACGTCCTTCCTCCCGAATAAATTTATATGTGAGAATTGCCAGAACAATCTTAGATGGCAAAAATACATGTTCCATCCAGCCACGCTCAAAAAGGAATTGGCTAACTGTGTATTGTTGTTTAGTCCGTCTCTTTGTACCGACAGGCCACCGTACTGAGCAGACACGTTTCTCTACTTACAACTACACATGTTAACATATTTATTAGACAGATCTTAGAATAGCAGAACATGAGATATGAATATTAATTAACAGTTGTTCAAAGAATTCATCAACCAGACTCTTACCTATAAATAACCGAGCATCAACGTTGGGATATTTTCCTAGAAGCTTTTTACAAACATCAATGGCTGGGTCGTCATGGTCCTGTACACAGAGTAGGATCTCAAACTGGGCAGAGAGAGAGAGAGACAGACAGACAAAACGTCAGTTCAATACTGTAGAGAGAAAGTTCAAGCCACGAGGCATTTATTCAATTCATTTGTTTAACTTCAACTGTGTTCCACTCTGACCCCTCCAGCTGTGTTCCACTCTGACCCCTCCAGCTGTGTTCCACTCTGACCCCTCCAGCTGTGTTCCACTCTGACCCCTCCAGCTGTGTTCCACTCTGACCCCTCCAGCTGTGTTCCACTCTGACCCCTCCAGCTGTGTTCCACTCTGATCCCTCCAGCTTTGCTCCACTGGCCCTCTGACCCCTTCAGCTGTGTTCCACTCTGACCTCTCCAGCTGTGTTCCACTCTGACCCCTCCAGCTGTGTTCCACTCTGACCCCTCCAACTGTGTTCCACTCTGATCCCTCCAGCTTTGCTCCACTGGCCCTCTGACCCCTTCAGCTGTGTTCCACTGGCCCTCTGACCTCTCCAGCTGTGTTCCACTCCCTCTGACCCCTCCAGCTGTGTTCCACTCCCCTCCAGCTGTGTTCCACCCCCCTCCAGCTGTGTTCCACTCTGACCCCTCCAGCTGTGTTCCACTCTGACCCCTCCAGCGGTGTTCCACTCTGACCCCTCCAGCGGTGTTCCACTCTGACCCCTCCAGCTGTGTTCCACTCTGCCCTCTCCAACTGTGTTCCACTCCAGCCCTCCAACTGTGTTCCACTCTGATCCCTCCAGCTTTGCTCCACTGGCCCTCTGACCCCTTCAGCTGTGTTCCACTCTGACCTCTCCAGCTGTGTTCCACTCTGACCCCTCCAGCTGTGTTCCACTCTGACCCCTCCAGCTGTGTTCCACTCTGACCCCTCCAGCTGTGTTCCACTGGCCCTCTGACCCCTCCAGCTTTGCTCCACTGGCCCTCTGACCCCTCCAGCTTTGCTCCACTGGCCCTCTGACCCCTCCAGCTGTGTTCCACTGGCCCTCTGACCCCTCCAGCTGTGTTCCACTCTGACCCCTCCAGCTGTGTTCTACTGGCCCTCTGACCCCTCCAGCTGTGTTCCACTCTGACCCCTCCAGCTGTGTTCCACTGGCCCCTCCAACTGTGTTCCACACTGACCCCTCCAGCTTTGCTCCACTGGCCCTCTGACCCCTCCAGCTGTGTTCCACTGGCCCCTCCAGCTGTGTTCCACCCCCCTCCAGCTGTGTTCCACTGGCCCTCTGACCCCTCCAGCTTTGTTCCACTGGCCCTCTGGACCCCTCCAGCTTTGCTCCACTGGCCCTCGACCCCTCCAGCTTTGCTCCACTGGCCCTCTGACCCCTCCAGCTGTGTTCCACTTGTGTTCCACTCTGACCCCTCCAGCTGTGTTCCACTCTACCCCTCCAGCTGTGTTCCCTCTGACCCCTCCAGCTGTGTTCCACTCTGACCCTCCAGCTGTGTTCCACTCTGACCCCTCCAGCTGTGTTCTACTGGCCCTCTGACCCCTCCAGCTGTGTTCCACTCTGACCCCTCCAGCTGTGTTCCACTCTGACCCCTCCAGCTGTGTTCCACTCTGACCCCTCCAGCTGTGTTCCACTCTGACCCCTCCAACTGTGTTCCACTCTGACCCCTCCAGCTGTGTTCTACTGGCCCTCTGACCCCTCCAGCTGTGTTCCACTCTGACCCCTCCAGCTGTGTAAATCAGAGGCGTATTCTGAATAATACTACTCACTACTTTGGACCAGGTGCCCTACAGTGCATTTGGAAACTTTTCAGACCCCTTGACACATTGTTACAACCTTATTCTAGAATTGATAAAAAATAGTTTTTTCACCCCTCAATCTACACCCTATAATGACAATGCAAAAACTGTTTGTTTTTTAAATCAATTTTAGCAACAAAATTAAAAATATCACATTTACATAATTATTCAGACCTTTTACTCGGCACTTTGTTGAAGCACCTTTGACAACAATTACAGCCTCGAATCTTGGGTATGAGGCTACAAGCTTGGCACACCTGTATTCTCTGCAGATCCTCTCAAGTTGTCAGGTTGAATGGGGAGCGTCGCTGCACAGCTATTTTCAGGTCTCTCCAGAGATGTTCGATGGGGTTAAAGTTCAGGCCACTCAAGGACATTGAGACTTGTCCCAAAGCCACTCCTGTGCTGTCTTGGTTCACCGTAGGGATGGTGCCAGGTTTCCTCCTGATGTGACAGTTGGCATTCAGGCCAAAGAGTTCAATCTTGGTTTCATCAGAACAGGGAATCATGTTTCTCATGGTCTGAGCGTCCTTTAGGTGCCTTTTGGCAAACTCCAAGCGGGCTGTCATGTGCCTTTTACTGAGGAGTGGCTTCCGTCTGGTCAGTCTACTACAAAGGCCTGATTGTTGGAGTGCTGCAGAGATTGTTATCCTCCTGGAATGTTCTCCCATCTCCCTGAACAAGGCCCTTCTCGCCAGATTGCTCAGTTTGGCCAGGCGGCAAGGTCTAGGAAGAGTCTTGGTGGTTCCAAACTTTCTTCCACTTAAGAATGATGGAGGCCACTGTGTTCTTTGGGACCTTCAATGCTGCAGACATTTGTTGGTACCCTTCCCCAGATCTGTGCCTCTTCACAATCCTGTCTCGGAGCTCTACAGACAATTTCCTCTACCTCATGGCTTGGTTTTTGCTCTGACGTGCACTGTCAATTGTAGGACATGATATAGACAGTTGTGTGCCTTTGAATTTACCACAGGTGGACTCCAATCAAGTTGAAGAAACATTGTAATGATGATCAACGGAAACAGGATGCACCTGAGCTCAATTTAGAGTCTCATAGCAATTTAGCAAACATTTTTTATTATTATAATTTCTCACTTGTCATTATGGGGTAATATGTGTAGATTGATGAGGCAACATTTTTTTATTAATCCATTTTAAAATCAGGCTGTAAGGTAAAAATAAATGTGGGAACAAGTCAAGGGGTCTGAATACTTTCAGAATGTGATGTATCTGTAATACCCGTGATGACTTACTGGCACGGCGTTTCTGACTGTCTGGCACCGCGTTTCTGACTGTCTGGCACCGCGTTTCTGACTGTCTGGCACGGGGTTTCTGACTGTCTGGCACGGGGTTTCTGACTGTCTGGCACGGGGTTTCTGACTGTCTGGCACGGGGTTTCTGACTGTCTGGCACGGGGTTTCTGACTGTCTGGCACGGGGTTTCTGACTGTCTGGCACAGGGTTTCTGACTGTCTGGCACAGGGTTTCTGTCTTACTGGCACAGGGTTTCTGACTGACTGGCACAGGGTTTCTGTCTTACTGGCACAGGGTTTCTGACTGTCTGGCACAGGGTTTCTGACTGTCTGGCACAGGGTTTCTGACTGTCTGGCACAGGGTTTCTGACTGTCTGGCACAGGGTTTCTGTCTTACTGGCACAGGGTTTCTGTCTTACTGGCACAGGGTTTCTGTCTTACTGGCACAGGGTTTCTGACTGTCTGGCACAGGGTTTCTGACTGTCTGGCACGGGGTTTCTGACTGTCTGGCACAGGGTTTCTGACTGTCTGGCACAGGGTTTCTGACTGTCTGGCACGGGGTTTCTGACTGACTGGCACAGGGTTTCTGACTGTCTGGCACAGGGTTTCTGTCTTACTGGCACAGGGTTTCTGACTGTTTCTGGCTGGCACAGGGTTTCTGACTGTCTGGCACGGGGTTTCTGACTGACTGGCACGGGGTTTCTGACTGTCTGGCACGGGGTTTCTGACTGTCTGGCACGGGGTTTCTGACTGTCTGGCACGGGGTTTCTGACTGTCTGGCACGGGGTTTCTGACTGTCTGGCACGGGGTTTCTGACTGTCTGGCACGGGGTTTCTGACTGTCTGGCACGGGTTTCTGACTGTCTGGCACTGTCTGGCAGTTTCTGACTGTCTGGCACCGGGTTTCTGACTGTCTGGCACCGGGTTTCTGACTGTCTGGCACAGGGTTTCTGACTGTCTGGCACAGGGTTTCTGACTGTCTGGCACAGGGTTTCTGACTGTCTGGCACGGGGTTTCTGTCTGTCTGGCACAGGGTTTCTGACTGTCTGGCACAGGGTTTCTGTCTTACTGGCACAGGGTTTCTGACTGTCTGGCACAGGGTTTCTGTCTTACTGGCACAGGGTTTCTGACTGTCTGGCACAGGGTTTCAGTTAGATTATTCATCATGTTTCACAGCTATTACTGAACATGAAAAGATAAGGACATAGTGAACCTGTAGAGACATGTTGGTTAGGGCTTGTTGTAATCGAGTATCACCCGAGGAAGGTAAGGCAGGGCGTTTTAAATACCTCTCAGTCATCCCGAACCTCACGTCCTATCCAGGTAACGGCAAAGTCCCTGCATGCATTTAAGACAGTTGTGAAAGGCGATCGCCAGCGTCAATCATCTGGTGTGGTTGATAACACGCACCGACGTCATGGATATGTTGCGTAATGCTTCCCTTTACAGTATAGAACACGTCGTTCTATAGGAAGCAGGTACTTCTGGCTTGCTACACTCTAATGCAATACTATGACGTGTCCAACTGTATTGGAACATTATCTATAGCAGTAGACTGATAGTTACTAACAAACAGTGTGGTGGGTAAGCCTGGGCAGTATACCATGTAAACACACACACACACACACACACACACCAGGGTACTTGGAAAGCCATGGGATTATTCTTCCATACCGTCAAAAACAATTTATTTTAAGTTACTCAATAAATTAGCATATTTGAAGCTACTTTTTAAAGTTATTGCCTGCAGTCACCTTGTGCAATACGCCGGGAGACAAAGCAGACTGTGTTCTTCATTACGTCATGAAGCTTACAGTAGTTCCTCAGAACAGTTGAGGCCGTCACGTGATTTGTTTGTAAAATATCACAACCGGAGAAAGCGTGAGTCAGTGAGTTCCGCTTTCTAGATCTATCAGTGAGTCTTAGTTGTAACGGTGCACATGAGATGACTAAGTTACACTTGTACGCAATTCACTACTAAATATATTTGCCATGAAGCTGGTTGAGAGAATGCCAAGAGGGTGCAAAGCTGTCAAGGCAAAAGGGTGGCTACTTTGAAGAACCTCAAATATAAAAAAATATATTTAGATTTGTTTAACATTTTTTGGAGTTAATACATGATTCCATATTTGTTATTTCATAGTTGAGGTCTTCACTATTATTCTACAATGTAGAAAATAGTAAAAAAATAAATAAAAACCCTTGAATGAGTAGGTGTCCAAACTTTTGATTGGGTACTGTATGTCAATATTTATCTTCAGAAATTAGCATGGCATTTAGCCCATTAATATAATGCAGCTTTGGACCCCGTCTCAAAACCACAAAGACCGTTTGGAATTTTACAGAGAGCCATTAGCCTATTAGTTCAGGGCTAAGCCTACCTCTCGTTGACGCAAGCAGCCGTGTCTCCCATACTGTGCACACACAGTTGTTATCTGACAGTTAAGTCCTGTTGACATTACATCTGAGCAGTCCACTGCAGAGCGCCGGATGCAAAACAGCATAAATACATTTTAAAAATACTGAAAACAGCTTCAAGCGTAAGCTTAAAATTACTAAAAAGTATGTAGAAAAGATAATGGATCTATACATTTTTTCATAAAATCATTGAGAACTAACAAATACTCAAATAAAAGCTAGACAGTAAGAGAATTGAAAATTCCAAAAACAAATGAATTTAGCAGCAGCAGTAATATATATATATATATATATATATATATAGTTAATATGTTTGAGCAAAAGAACACAGCATTAGCCATGAGAAAAATAAAATATCAGCTCTATGGAGAAATGTGTTGAATTACAGGAAATTGCCTTAAAAATGTTAGTTTCCGTACAGCTATATAAAATTCTCTAAAAGACAACCGCCTTGCCACACCCATTAATTCACGTCACTGGGGACCATCCGGGGTGGTGTCGCAGCACCCCCATGCAGTTGAAAGCTACGTTGCCAAACGAATGCCGCATACCTTACATTTTTAACATACTTCACATTTTTCCAAACATTGCGTTTGTCATTAATGCAGCCAGAGTCTGTCAATGGAAAAGGAAGTTACCAAACCACACAACAAGATGAAAATGTGTTCTTCGAGCAATAGTTAGTTAGCAACATGTAAACAATTAACCATTCCTATAAGTCAGTACTATTTAAATGTTAAAATAACACACATTGGCTGTTAAATCTTATGGATAGGGGGCAGTATTTTCACATTTGGATGAAAAGCATCCCCAGAGTAAACTGCCTCCTACTCAGTCCCAGATGCTAATATATGCATATTATTAGTAGTATTGGATAGAAAACACTCTGACGTTTCTAAAAGTGTTTGAATGATGTATAACAGAACTCATATGGCAGGCAAAAACCTGAGGAAAAGAATCCAACCAGGAAGTGGGAAATCTGAGGTTTGTAGTTTTTCAAGTCATTGCCTATCGAATACACAAGGGGATATGGGTAATCTTGCACTTCCTAAGGCTTCCACTAGATGTCAACAGTCTTTAGAACGTTGTTTCAGGCTTTTACTGTGAAGGGGGGCCGAATGAGAGGGGAATGAGTCAGAGGTCTGCCAGCAGCCTCGGTCTCGTGATGTGCGGTCATGAGAAAGTTACCTCTCGTTCCATTGCTTTTCTACAGACAAATTCATTCTCCGGTAGGGACATTATTGAACATTTATGATAAAAACATCCTAAAAGATTGATTCTATACATCGTTTGATTTGTTTCTACGACCAGTAATATAACTTTTAGGGATTTGTCAGACATTTCCGCTGGACTTGCCTGCGCCTCGGGAGTTTCGATTTGTTTACTAAACGCCCTAACAAAAGGAGGTATTTGGACATACATTATGGACTTTATGGAACAAATCAAACATTTATTGTGGAACTGGGATTCCTGGGAGTGCATTCTGACGAAGATCAAAAAGGTAAGTGAATATTTATGCTATTTCTGAATTATGTTGACTCCAACATGGCGGATATATTCTTGAGTTGTGTATGCCGTCTGAGCGCCGTACTCAGACTATTGCATGGTTTGCTTTTTCCGTAAAGTTTTTGAAATCTGACACAGCGGTTGCATTGAGCAGAAGATTATCTTTAAATCTGTGAATAACACTTGCATCGTGTATTAATGTTGATTATGAGTATTTCTGTGATTTGATGTGGCTCTGTGCGAATTCACAGGATGTTTTGGAGGCAAAGTCAAATGTCAACTGAGTTTATTAAAGATGAATATAAACTTGATTGAACAAAACATACATGTATTGTGTAACATGTTGTCCCGGGAGTGTCATCTGATGAAGAATATCAAAGGTGAGTGATTCATTCTATTTCTGCTTTTTGTGACTCCTCTCTTTGGTTGAAAATTCGCTGTATGCTTTCTGTGACTAGTTGCTGACCTAACATAATGATATGTTCTGCTTTCGCCTAAATGCTTTTTTGAAAATCGGACACTGTGGTTGGATTAACGAGAATGTTATCTTTAAAATGGTGCCTAATACTTGTATGTTTGAGAAAATGTAATTATGAGACTTCTGTTGATTGAATTTGGCGCCCTGCAATTTCATTGGCTGTTGGCGAGGGGTTCCACTAGCGGAACGGGGTTGTTGCCTACCGTTTTAGTTTATTGTGATGATAAAGAGAATTTGTTTTTGATGATAATTATTAGTTGGTGGTTGCTAGCAACAATTATACAGTCAACCTAGCCTGGCTTTTAGCTAACTGCTCGGTAAGCTAGCTTGACTTGCTAGAAAGTTTAAAAAATATATATATATTTACTATAGTTACTCAACGAAACACTGTTTTATTATCACCTGAATCAATGTTTCATCTGTCTTGAATGAAACTGTACTAAATCTCCCAAAATAAATGCGATATTTGACAGACTAGGTTTCTCAATCTTGTTTTGAAACACTGTGTTCTCATCCAGTAGCGAAACGTGATTTACGTGAAGGTGACGTATGGCGTAATGAACTTCGCTATGATGTCATACGTAGTTAAATGCATAGGCTATGGAACTGATGGCGGGAGCATCAAGTCAGTCACAACAGATAGATATTTTTAAAGTCAGATATTTTTAAAGTCAGATATTTTAAGAGTGAAAACTACTAAAGTGAACCGGTGAATCATAACGTTTGTAACTGGGTTCCTGACCGATGCTTCATTTGGATCGACTTGGGCTCCCGCAGACAGATATTTTTTATTTATTTCACCTTTAACCAGAACACCTTTATTTAACCAGGTAGGCTAGTTGAGAACACCTTTATTTAACCAGGTAGGCTAGTTGAGAACACCTTTATTTAACCAGGTAGGCCAGTTGAGAACACCTTTATTTAACCAGGTAGGCCAGTTGAGAACACCTTTATTTAACCAGGTAGGCTTGTTGAGAACACCTTTAAATAACCAGGTAGGCTAGTTGAGAACACCTTTATTTAACCAGGTAGGCTAGTTGAGAACACCTTTATTTAACCAGGTATGCTAGTTGAGAACACCTTTATTTAACCAGGTAGGCTAGTTGAGAACACCTTTATTTAACCAGGTAGGCTAGTTGAGAACACCTTTATTTAACCAGGTTTAACACATTTAACCAGGTAGGCTAGTTGAGAACACCTTTATTTAACCAGGTAGGCTAGTTGAGAACAAGTTCTCATTTACAACTGCGACCTGGCCAAGATAAAGCAAAGCAGTTCGACACAAACAACACAGAGTTACACATGGAGTAAAAACAAACATACAGTCAATAATACAGTAGAAAAATAAGTCTAGATATGATGTGCGCAACTGAGGTGAGATAAGGGAGGTAAAGGCAAAAAAAGGCCATGATGGCAAAGTAAATACAATATAGCAAGTAAAACACTGGAATGGTAGATTTGCAGTGGAAGAATGTGCAAAGAAGAACTAGAAATAATGGGGTGCAAAGGAGCAAAAAATAAAAATACAGTAGGGGAAGAGATAGTTGCTTGGGCTAAATTATAGATGGGCTATGTACAGGTGCAGTAATCTGTGAGCTGCTCTGACAGCTGGTGCTTAAAGCTAGTGAGGGAGATAAGTGTTTCCAGTTTCAGAGATTTTTGTAGTTCGTTCCAGTTATTGGCAGCAGAGAACTGGAAGGAGAGGCGGCCAAAGGAAGAATTGGTTTTGGGGGTGACTAGAGAGATATACCTGCAGGAGCGCGTGCTACAGGTGGGTGCTGCTATGGTGACCAGCGAGCTGAGATAAGGGGGGACTTTACCTAGCAGGGTCTTGTAGATGGCCTGGAGCCAGTGGATTTGGCAATGAGTATGAAGCGAGGGCCAGCCAACAAGAGCGTACAGGTCGCAGTGGTGGGTAGTATATGGGGCTTTTGTGACAAAACGGATGGCACTGTGATAGACTGCATCCAATTTATTGAGTAGAGTGTTGGAGGCTATTTTGTAAATGACGTTGCCGAAGTCGAGGATCGGTAGGATGGTCATTTACATTTGAACAAGGGACTGATTTGTATCGGTAAATCGTTACATCCCTAATATAGAACAAGTAGTACCTTGGAGGGATAGGGTATAGGACATAGATATGTAGCATATAGAACAAGTAGTACCTTGGAGGGATAGGGTATAGGACATAGATATGTAGCATATAGAACAAGTAGTACCTTGGAGGGATAGGATATAGGACATTATTGATATGTTGGGGTCATATAGAACAAGTAGTACCTTGGAATGGAGATAGGGCTATTCAGGAGATAGATACACAGCATATAGACACAAGTAGTACCTTTAGGGATAGGGTAATAGGGACATTTCCAGATATGTTGAGCATTTGATAGAACAAGTAGTACCTTGGGGTAGACTTCACAGGTTGTTTTCAAAGACAAGGCATCCAGGTTATTGATAAGATAAGTTGGGGTCCTACTCATCTCACTTCAGATCCCAACAGTAAAGAGAGACCCCTTTACAAACTTGGACTGTAGGGCTGTCTTGTTGAAGCCTAATTATCTGCATTTAATGAGATCATGACCGACTCGGATTCCACATTCTGAGGGGCCTGAGACAGACAACACAGAAAGAGAGGGCTTGCATCAAATGGCAAACGTCTAGTGCATACTTCAGAACCCAATGGGCTAGTCCAAAATAGTACACTTGTTAGGGTGGTCATGTTGCCCTAGTAATCTTAGAATGGACACATTTCCAACACGATTAGCCAAAATTGAGGCAACTTTGAATAGACACAACCACAAACGCTGGTATAAATGGCTTTTTTTATTTTTAAAAATGACTTCACAGGTTGTTTTCCCGAAGACAAGGCATCAAAAGTGGTGTTTATGTTGTGATAAGATAAGTCCATGCTACGGCCTTTACAGGCCTAGTCTACATCTCACTCTCAATCCCAACAGGAAAGAAAAGCACCGCCTACAAACGATGGAATTAGACTGTCTGTCCAACCATTGGGGTTGAAGCCTAATTATCTGCATTTAATGCCATCGATCATGTGACCGACTCGACATTCCACAATCTCTGAGGTGGCCTGAATGAAACGCCTTTGTTTCTGAGTGAATCACACAAATGCTTTCATGGGGGCTTGCATCCCAAATGGCACCCTATATATAGTCTAGTGCACTACTTTTCACCAGAACCCAATGGGCCCTAGTCCAAAATAGTACACTATGTGGCCTAGGGTGGTCTAGTGGTCTAAGCCACAGCCCTCAGTGCACATATACCGCTGCAGCACGAGTTCCAATACTTCCCTCATTTCACTACTCTCCTTCATCCAATCCCGTCCACTGCTCATTTCACTGCTCTCCTTCATCCAATCCCGCCCACTGCTCATTTCACTGCTCATTTCACTGCTCATTTCACTGCTCATTTCACTGCTCATTTCACTGCTCATTTCACTGCTCATTTCACTGCTCTCCTTCATCCAATCCCGCCCACTGCTCATTTCACAGCTCTCCTTCATCCAAGCCCTCCCACTGCTCATTTCACTACTCTCCTTCATCCAATCCCGCCCACTGCTCATTTCACTACTCTCCTTCATCCAAGCCCTCCCACTGCTCATTTCACTACTCACCTTCATCCAAGCCCTCCCACTGCTCATTTCACTACTCTCCTTCATCCAATCACGCCCACTGCACATTTCACTACTCTCCTTCATCCAATCACGCCCACTGCACATTTCACTACTCTCCTTCATCCAAGCCCTCCCACTGCTCATTTCACTACTCTCCTTCATCCAATCCTGCCCACTGCTCATTTCAGCACACTCTCCAACTTTCCCACAGTCTCTCTATCCAATAAAAGCATAAAAATGCCATGAAAAAAAAATATATATATAAAAAAAAAATCTAAAAAGTAGTGCACTATATTTGGAATTCTCTGCTACTGTCTCCCCGCTGAACATGAAGGTGTGTTCCCTGAAGCAGTAATTATGACGATATGGGGAAGGAAGGTGTAGAAACTGGCAGAAACAGGGTGTTGGCTACGTGGAAAAGTAATGTTGCAACAGAGTACAACTATCAACCAGTAAAACTGGGAAATCTCTTTTCGATCCCAACAAAAACAATGACCAGCACGCCAATCTGGGGGAAGGGGGACTCATGTACAGAATTTAATTCCACTGCTCCCATCTATCACTAGGCTAAATATACAGAGCTTTCAGAAAGTATTCACACTCCTTGACCTTGTTCACATTCTGTTGTGTTACAGCCTCAATTTAAAATGGATTAAATTGGTGTGTGTGTGTGTGTGGCCAGACACACAATACCCCAATAAAGGTCAGTGGAATTATGTTCTTTGAAATGTTCACAAATTAATTAAAAATTAAAAGCTGAAATGTCATAAGTCAATGAGAATTCCGTCCCTTTGTTATGACAAGCCTAAATGAGTTCAGGAGTAAAAATGTGCTTAACAAGTCACATAATAAGTTGCATGGACTCACTCTGTGTGCAATAAACATGATTTAAAAATGACTACCTCATCTCTGTACCCCACATACAATAATCTGTAAAGTCCCTCAGTAGAGCAGTGAATTTCAAACAGATTCAACCAAAGACCAGGGAGGTTTTCTAATGCCTCGCAAAGAAGGGTACCGATTGGTAGATGGGTAAAAATAAATTAAAAGCAGCCGTTAAAAATATCCTTTTTGAGCATGGTGAAGTTATTAATTACACTTTGGATGTTGTATCAATACACCCAGTCACTATAAAGATACAGGCGTCCTTCCCAACTCAGTTGCCGGAGAGGAAGGAAACCGCTCAGGGATTCCATCATGAGGCCAATGGTGACTTTAAAACAGAGGTTAATGGCTGTGATAAGAGACTACTGAGGATGGATCAACAACATTGTAGTGAGGTGTCCTTTTGAACACAGAAAATAAGTTAAATGCAACCAAACATTTTTTTTTTAAACCAGGTAAACTACGTATGCTGTGAGAAATGCACCATAAGCAATGTTTCAAGACTAAGCTTCACTCAGGCAGAGGGACATTAGCCTACAATTTAATTCCTACAGAAACAGGCCTCAGAGGAATGTACAGAAGGCTGTTTATCACATGTATCCTTTATAGGGCACTACTTTTGACCAGGCCCATTACACTATATAGGGAATAGGGTGCTATTTGTGACACAGTCCATGTCACCTGGCATGGAGGGATGCCATTCTGGAGATTACTCACACCCTCCTGTTAGAACAGCAGGAGCTGAACAAACTACTTGTTTTGTCTTCACTTTCACTAAGGAAGCTTCGCTTCAAGTGTGTTGTTTGTTGTCGTTTTGTTGCTGTGATCATCTCTCTAAAAACATAGATTAACTAGGCCCAACGATTGGTGGCAAGAAGCTGGGTCGTATTCATTAGTGCACACCGTAGCATAAAACGGTTTGACACAGAAAAACAAGTTCCTCCCTGTTTCAGTCTGCTCTCCTCCGTTTTAGTGAGTAAAGAATACGACCAAACAACAAGGCAATTAGTGATTGTCAGCAAGCCAAGAGGCATCCCACGTTTGAAATTCATCCATCTATAGCATAGAACAAGTTGGCCTTCTGCCAGTGATTTTTTAAAATTGTATTTCACCTTTATTTAACCAGGTAGGCAAGTTGAGAACAAGTTCTCATTTACAATTGCGACCTGGCCAAGATAAACAAAGCAGTTCGACACATACAACGACACAGAGTTACACATGGAGTAAAACAAACATACAGTCAATAATACAGTAGAAACAAGTCTATATACGATGTCAGCAAATGAGGTGAGATAAGGGAGGGAAAGGCAAAAAAAGGCCATGGTGGCGAAGTAAATACAATATAGCAAGTAAAACACTGGAATGGTAGATTACATCTTGCCTGACAACAACGAGAGGGGAATATTTAAAATACTATATAAAGAGGTAGGGTTTCAGGTGCTTTCAGAAGATGGGCAGGGACTCTGCTGTCCTAGTTTCAGGGGGGAGCTGGTCCCACCAAATGGGGTGCTAGGACAGAAGAGCTTGGACTGGGCTGAGCGGGAGCTGACCCCCCCCGCTGGGGTGGGAGGCCCAAGAGACCAGAGGTGGCAGAACAGAGTGCTCAGTGTTGGGGTGTAGGGTTTGATCATCACCTGAAGGTAGGGAGGCCCAAGAGACCAGAGGTGGCAGAACAGAGTGCTCAGTGTTGGGGTGTAGGGTTTGACCAGAGCCTGAAGGTAGAGAGGGACAAGAGACCAGAGGTGGCAGAACAGAGTGCTCAGTGTTGGGGTACTGATTTCTTGAGCTACACTACATGGTCAAAAGTATGTGGACACCCCTCCATCGACAAACATTGGCAGTAGAATGTAGAATAGAACGGAACTGAAGAGCTCAGTGACAATCAATGTGGCACAGTCATAGGATGCCACCTTTCCAACAAGTCAGTTGGTCAAATTTCTGCCCTGTTAGAGCTGCCCCGGTCAACTTTAAGTGCTGTTATTGTGAAGTGGAAACTTCTAGGAACAACAATGGCTCAACCATGAAGTGGTAGGCCACACAAGCTCACAGAACGGGACCGCAGAGTGCTGAAGAGAGTAAACATAGTCTGTCCTCGGTTGCAACACTCACCACTGAGTTCCAAACTGCCTCTAGAAGCAACTTGGGCGCAGAAACTATTCATCGGGAGCTTCATGAAATGGGTTTCAATGGCCGAGCAGCTGCACACAAGCCTAAGATCACCATGCGCAATGCCAAGCGTCGGCCGTAGTGGTGTAAAGCTCGCCGCCATTAGACTCTGGAGCAGTGGAAACACGTTCTCTGGAGTGATGAATCACACTTCACCATCTGGCTATGACTGATGGACAAATCTGGGTTTGGCAGATGGCAGGAGACCGCTACCTGCCCCAATGCGTAGTTCCAACTGTAAAGCTTGGTTGGAGGAGGAACAATAGTCTGGGGCTGTTTTTCATGGTTCGGGCCCCTTAGTTTCAGTGAAGGGAAATCTTAACGCTACAGCATACAATGACATTCTAGAGGATTCTGTGCTTCCAACTTTGTGGCAACAGTTTGAGGAAGGCCTTTTTCTGTTTCAGCATGACAATGCACAAAGCATCCCGTGCACAAAGCGAGGTCCATACAGAAATAGTTTCTCCAGATCGGTGTGGAATAACTTGATTGGCCTGTACAGGGCCCTGACCTCAACCCCATCAAAAACCGTTCAGATTAAATGGATGCCGACTGCGAGCCAGGCCTAATCGCCCAGCATCAGTGCCCGACCTCACCAATGCTCTTGTGGCTGAATGGAAGCACATTCCCGCAGCAATGTTCCAACATCTAGTGGAAAGTCTTCCCAGAAGAGTGGAGGCTGTTATAGCAGCAAAAGGGGGGGGGTACCAACTCCATATTAATGCCCATGATTTTGGAATGAGATGTTGGACAAGAAATTGTCCACATACTTTTGTAGTGTATCTTAGATTCGTTCTGACTATCTTGAGGAAGCGTAAACTGCCCACAGCCTCTCAAGATGGACAACAAGTACTATCGTCGCTTTTAGGGGAGTATGCTTGGCTCGGCGCCAGCCCAACTGACGCATGCTGACACCTTTAATGCCCAGAGCATGCAGGACCCCCAGCCAGCAAACAATGACCTAAAAACTCAAAAAGAAGCATGATTCTACACACCTCTCATTCACCATTGGGGAGCTTATTGGAGCTGTTATCTGTGACTGAAACACAAAAGCAGTGCTTCCATTTCAAACAGTCTAATTTGTGATTGCTAAGCAAACAAATAAGATGATTTATTGAAACCTTTGAAACAAGGTCTACTTGCGGCCGCAACCGACATGATTGTGAAGTGAATGAAATTGCTTGACTGCTTGCGCAATAGGATATCCTTCGCAAACTGCAGAAGCCACACAAAAGATTTGTTCTCAAGTTCAAGTGTTGATCAGGAGGCAGGCGGAGCATGTTCTGGTTCTACAAAGCTATGTCAATCGATAACATTCAATAATAAAATGTATTGCATTCATTCTTGCACCATATCAATCATTTATCAACATGTACTTTCCACTTTTTGTAGAATTCCTTGAAACCAGCAAGTCAAACTAACAAATGAAATGACTCATTAGAAAAATCATGACTCGAGTCAGTCTACACTTCGCTATTCCTCGTTGGTGTGCCAGTCGGAGCTAGGCAACATGTCTGACCAGCTAGATGGTTGAACACCGCAGCTGTACCACCACAACAAGTCAGAAAGGTCTCAGGTGTGCGGAGAACACTCCACAGCCAATTAGCACAGGTGTGCGGAGAACACTCCACAGCCAATTAGCACAGGTGTGTGGAGAACACTCCACAGCCAATTAGCACAGGTGTGTGGAGAACACTCCACAGCCAATTAGCACAGGTGTGTGGAGAACACTCCACAGCCAATTAGCACAGGTGTGTGGAGAACACTCCACAGCCAATTAGCACAGGTGTGTGGAGAACACTCCACAGCCAATTAGCACAGGTGACCCGCCTATGTCTAACGTTAACAAACCGCGTAACACGGCCGTGTGGGAACACTAACCCTATAAAAAAGGTGTAGTAATTTAACCGTTTTTAGGGATGTATTTATTGCCGATATGAATGATACGTTCATATATTTCGAAACCCGTAGCATAACCAATCCTTTTCAACTTTCAGGACGAGTGTCGGAAGATCTTAAAACGAACCCGAGCAGAAGAGACCGTCAAATATGCACTAAAAGCAGTTATCGTCTTTGACTGGGGTACAAGATAACTAGCTAACTCAATGAACTAAACGGTGTAATTGATTGGGCTATAAGAACTTGTTAATTAACAAGTTATCGTCTCACTATCATCGTGACCATGTCATAGGTGTTCAGTCAAACCCCAAAAATACCATGCCGACATTACCGATGTCTAGGCTGTATCACAGCATCAACAACAACGTCAGCTAACGTAAAATCCGTAACAAAATAAACTGATATCCAATTGTGTCTGTGCCAGTAACGTTAGCGAACTAGCTAAATACAAGGGAACGATGAAAAACCAGTTTAGCCATTTAAACAAAAAAACGAAACAATAACGCGTTAGACAGTGACTAACAATTGAATGGTATTCAAGAGACACATTACTTTACTTAGCTAGCTAAACATCGATTAGTTTACTAAAAATCATGTGAGGTCATTTCAGTCTATCGACATAGATAGCTAACTAGCTGACGTTAAATTTGACATCATGCTAACGTTAGCTTGAGACATACTTTAGCTAGCTAACGTAGTGGTGTCACTAGCTAATTTGATAGGTAATACTTACACATAGACGATGGACATGAAATGCATAAACCAGAGTACCAGAAATAGAATGAATCCAAATATAGAGAAACCTTGCATGGCAAGATCCAGAAGAGCCATCATTGTGGCTAAGCTGCTACGTTAACAACACCGGCGGTGTAAATATCCAGGCGGACTGGCGAGTCTGGGCGGGGTATGGCACTTCCGCCCTGTCTTTTCTTCTTCTGTGGATTTTACATATGTCAGTTGGCAATCAACTTTACAGTGCATTGCCGCCACCAACTGGACTGGAGGGTGGTCTAAATCTGAGGAAACCTTTTCTTTTTTTTTTTTCTTTTTTTTAAATGTAAACCATTATTTAACTAGGCAAGTCATTTAAAGAACAACTATTTATTTACATTGACAGCCTACCGACGCTGGGTAAATTTTGTGCTGCCCTATGGGACGCACAATTAGCCCAGCGTTGTCCGGGTTTGGTCGGGGTAGGCCGTCAATATAAATAAGAATTTGTTCTTAACTGACTTGCCTAGTTAAATAAAGGTAGAAAATAATTTCAACATTAGGATGCTTTAAGATTCTGCTTGGAGATAATATCCACCTCCTCGTTCCCCTCTACTCCCACATGAGCTGGTACCCAGAGGAACATCAGAAATACACCCCCTGTCTGTTTCACCCTGTACAAGCACTGCAAAACATACAATACATCCTGTCTGCTCTGAGACACAAATGCATTTAAGCTCATCAGTGCTGCAGTATCAAGCTAGATAACATGGGGGTTGGAGGATGGTTTTTTTGTGCTGCACAGTAATCAGAGTAGATCACTACTCTGTCTGGCCTCAACCTCCTCCACCCACTCTGCAGCCAATAGAAAGGCCGACAACTCCATTGTGTAAACAGATAAATGATCCATTGTTCTTTTCGTAACTGCCACCTTAAACTCAGGAACACACAAAGCTGCTCCTGTCCTCGTTTTAGGGTCCTTAGATATGTGTATATATTCAAGAAAGCGTAGTATTGTGTTCTAAAATGTTCACTTACAACTGAATGGGGCGGCAAGTAGCCTAGTGGTTGGAGTGTTGGGCCAGTAAACAAAATGGTTGCTCGATCGAATCCCTGAGCTGACAATGTAAAACTCTGTCGTTCTGCCCCTGAACAGGCAGTTAACCCACTGTTTCTAGGCTGTCATTGAAAATAAGTATTTGTTCTTAACGGACTTGTCTAGTAAAATAAAGGTTTAAATAAAATACAAATCTACTCTTTCCTCAACATCTCTTACCCTCTCAAGCAACCCTAGATCTATCACTGTCTGAGGGAGAAACCAAGGTGGGACACCAGGAAGAACCACAGAGGGGCTCAACTCCCTCCCAAACAACCCCATCTCTCTCGCCATGCCATTACCTATCCACCCAAAGCTTGTATTCAGATTTTGTTCATATTCCCAGCATCCTAGTTGTACTTTTTGTTGTTGGATGTGTGACCTTATGACCTGTAGATTTACCCAATATGTCATGGTTGGCTGTTGACTTATTAACTCTAACGACATCTTTCCCAACCATACCTTTTTATTTATTTTTTTATTTCACCTTTCTTCCACCTTTATTTAAGCAGGCATTTATATATAACCCTAACCCTTTATTTAACCAGGTTGGCTAGTTGAGAACAAGTTCTCATTTACAATTGTGACCTGGCCAAGATAAAGCAAAGCAGTTCGACACATACAACGACACAGAGTTACACATGGAGTAAAACAAACATACAGTCAATAATACAGTATAAACAAGTCTATATACGATCTGAGCAAATGAGGTGAGATAAGTGAAGTAAAGGCAAAAAAAGGCCATGGTGGCAAAGTAAATACAATATAGCAAAACACTGGAATGGTAGATTTGCAGTGGAAGAATGTGCAAAGTAGAGATAGAAATAATGGGGTGCAAAGGAGCTAAATAAATAAAATAAATACAGTAGTGAAAGAGGTAGTTGTTTGGGCTAAATTATAGGTGGGCTATGTACAGGTGCAGTAATCTGTGAGCTGCTCTGACAGCTGGTGCTTAAAGCTAGTGAGGGAGATAAGTGTTTCCAGTTTCAGAGATTTTTGTAGTTCGTTCCAGTCATTGGCAGCAGAGAACTGGAAGGAGAGTCACCAGGGAGGTCCTGATTGCTCCACAACTTATTCTTAGGGCTTGAGCCTGGATGACATCTAGCTTTTTAAAGATGTTTGAGTTGCTTATCCTTGCCTAGTTTAAATAAAAGTGAAAAAAATATATATATACCCATATGCTACACTTCCATAATCCAGTGATGACCTTAGCAGTGCAATATATAGCATGACCTCTCAATATCAGGTCTCACCTGGGAGAATACATTGTCAATCATAATGGAGAACAACAAAGGACAAATGACAATTCTCTGGGGGGTGCCATTATCTACCTCATATCTTTCTGACATAGAGCCCCCCCCACACTCCTTCACTTGTATTGATCACCCAAAAAGAAAATCCTTCAACCAGTTAAAATCCATCCTCCATCCCCCATGTTACCATCCCCCATGTTACCATCCCCCATGCTACCATCCCCCATGTTACCATCCCCCATGCTACCATCCCCCATGCTACCATCCCCCATGTTACCATCCCCCATGTTACCATCCCCCATGTTACCATCCCCCATGCTACCATCCCCCATGTTACCATCCCCCATGCTACCATCCCCCATGCTACCATCCCCCATGTTACATCCCCCCATCCCCCATGTTACCATCCCCCATGTTACCATCCCCCATGCTACCATCCCCCATGCCATCCCCCATGCTGCATCCCCCATGTTATCCCCCAGCTTCCCCCATGCTACTCCCCCATGTCCCCTATGCCATCCCCCATTCCTCCCCCATCCCATCCCCCATGTTACATCCCCCATATCCCCCATTCTCCCCCATGTTACCATCCCCCAACCATCCCCCATGCTAATCCCCCATGCTAATCCCCCATGCTACCATCCCCCATGTTACCATCCCCCATGCTACAATCCCCCATTGCCATGTGCCTTCCCCCAGTATGACTGATCCCCCATGTCAAGGCCCATGTACCAGGATCCATCCCCCCTGTGGTCCACCCTGCCTTTCCTGAACCATCTGGTGATATTAGTCCTCTACTCTACAGAAAGAGTCATCATTTCCATACGTTTACATACATCAGATGTCAATGCTATCGGCCTATAGCTTAAAGGACAGGCTGCTTCCAACATCCAGGCAGTTTCCCTTCCTGCCACACCTTATTGTAAAGTTCCAATACTTTCCCCTTTCTTCCATAGATTTGTAAGTCGCTCTGGATAAAGAGGCTGTCTGCCAAAGTGACTTCCTGCCAAATGTAAATGTAAATGTTACCCAGTAATTACACAACTTCCGGAGGACATCCTATCAGAGCTCTTGCAGCACAAACTGACATGTTGTCCACCCAATCAAAGGATCAGAAAATGAATCTAGTACTGAAAGCATATGCTACAGCTAACTAGCACTGCAGAGCATAACATGGTGAATCTAGTACAGAAAGTATATGCTACAGCTAGCTAGCACTGCAGAGCATAACATGGTGAATCTAGTACTGAAAGCATAAGCTACAGCTAGCTAGCACTGCAGAGCATAACATGGTGAATCTAGTACTGAAAGCATATGCTACAGCTAGCTAGCACTGCAGAGTATAACATGGTGAATCTAGTACTGAAAGCATATGCTACAGCTAGCTAGCACTGCAGAGCATAACATGGTGAATCTAGTACTGAAAGCATAAGCTACAGCTAGCTAGCACTGCAGAGCATAACATGTGGTGAGTAGTTGACTCAAAGAGAAAGACAATAGTTTAACAGTTTTGAACAAATTATTTCCTCCAAAATTAAGAAGAAGCAAGAGAGAGAGCTTGCTATATTTGGTTGCATTTTTTAAACGTTCACTTAGCTAGCAAATGCAGCTAGCTAGTTT
Organism: Oncorhynchus masou masou; assembly: GCF_036934945.1. Classification (NCBI taxonomy): domain Eukaryota; kingdom Metazoa; phylum Chordata; class Actinopteri; order Salmoniformes; family Salmonidae; genus Oncorhynchus; species Oncorhynchus masou. Next base: position 4,828,445 of record NC_088222.1, on the reverse strand, counting down.
AGCATACTTAAACATCCGGCTCAAACAGAGAGGGATGTTATGTTAGCTAGCTGGCTATGGCTATCCAACAGAGAGGGATGCTATGTTAGCTAACTGGCTATGGCTATCCAACAGAGAGGGATGCTATGTTAGCTAACTGGCTATGGCTATCCAACAGAGAGGGATGCTATGTTAGCTAACTGGCTATGGCTATCCAACAGAGAGGGATGCTATGTTAGCTAGCTGACTATGGCTATCCAACAGAGAGGGATGCTATGTTAGCTAACTGGCTATGGCTATCCAACACTGGAACTCTTCCAAGTCAAGGTTAGCTTTTGGTTTTATTAATTTATTTCCACCTGGGCCCACCGGTGTAACTGCTAAACTGTACACTGTACTGGGTTTACTAACACGTTAGTTCTAGTAGCTATGTTGACTATGACGTGACAACGATGTAGGCTGTGTGTAGCGGTTACAATATGAAGGTTTGGCTTGGAAAGTTTTTTTTTCTCCTGGTCACAGACAGCTGATGTGTTGTACACTGAAGTCCAGAAGGAAAAGGTGAGAGGAGCAGAACGTGTAGATAGTTGATCATGATGTTTGTATGTGGCTGCTGTGAAAGTGAGCTGTTTGCATGTGATCGGGGGTGTATTCATTCTGTCGATTCTGTTGAAAAACGTTTCTTAAACGGAAGCAAAGGGAACAAAACGGGGATAAACATACCAGAATTTGTCCAATAGTTTGTAACTGTTGGACTAATGATTACACCCTAGATCAGCTAGATGCAGGCAAGAGTGTTCAAGGTGGTATTGAATGCGTCACTGTCTGTCACCTTTATTACAAAGAATTATCGCGACCTGTGAACCTACGTTGTAAACTTTCATTCATAGGCTAGGTTGTAACAACCTCATGATGGGTATAGGGAAAATTTTAGATTTACCATGAATTGGCTTTAAGTGCCTATACTACGAATCAAGTTTCAATTAATCAAATCAAAGTTAATTGGTTGCGTATACAGTTTAGCAGATGTTATAGTGGATGCAGTGAAAATGTTTGTTACTATCTCCTAACAGGGCAGTAACATGTTTGTTACTATCTCCTAACAGGGCAGTATAATGTTTATCTTACTATCTCCTAACAGGGCAGTAAAATGTTTATGTTACTATATCCTAACAGGGCAGTAAAATGTTTATGTTACTATATCCTAACAGGGCAGTAAAATGTTTATGTTACTATATCCTAACAGGGCAGTAAAATGTTTGTTACTATCTCCTAACAGGGCAGTAAAATGTTTATCTTCCTATCCCCTAACAGGGCTTCACGCCTGGAGAAAACCTGGTACCATCCCTACAGTGAAGCATGGTGGTGGCAGCATCATGCTGTGGGGTTGTTTGTCAACGGCAGGGACTGGGAGACTAGTCAGGATCGAAGGAAAGATGAATGGAGCAAAATACAGAGAGATCCTTGATGAAAACCTGCTCCAGAGTGCTCAGGACTTCAGACTTGGAAGAAGGTTCACCTTCCAACAGGACAACGACCCTAAACACACAGCCAAGACAACGCAGGAGTGGCTTCGGGACAAGTCTCTGAATGTCCTTGAGTGGCCCACCCAGAGCCCAGACATGAACCTGGTCGAACATCTCAGGAGAGACCTGAAATTAGCTGTGCAGCAACACTCCTCATCCAACCAGACAGAGCTTGAGAGGATCTACAGAGAAGAATGGGAGAAACTCCCCAAATACAGGTGTGCCATCACAGCCCGCTTGGGGTTTGTCAAAAGGCACCTAAAGACTCTAAGACCATGAAAAACAAGATTCTCTGGTCTGATGAAACCAATGAAGAATGGGAGAAACATTTATAAAAACCTGTTTTTGCTTTGTCATTGTGGGGTATTGTGTGTAGATTGATGAGGGGGAAACAAAACAATTCAATCCATTTTAGAACAAGGCTGTAACGTAAAAACATGGAAAAAGTCAAAGGATCTGAATTCTTTCAAAATGCCTTGTAAATAAATAGTGTGAAAAACAGTATAAAATAACAGTCCAGTATTTAATGTTTCTAGAAATTATACATGGGACATCAATCAGCATTGTGTGTGTGTGTGTGTGTGTGTTTCCTACTACTGGCTGTTAAGTAGTCTGACGGCTTGGAGAAGCTGTTTCTCAGTCTCTTGGTCCCAGCTTTGATACACCTGTACTGTCTCTGTCTGCTAGATGCTAGCAGGGTGAACAGACCATGACTCAGGTGGCTGAGGTCCTTGATGATCTTCTTAGCTTTCCTTCGACACAAGTTTTTTAAATGTCCTGGAGTGCAGGCAGTGTGTGTGTGTGTGTGTGTGTGTGTGTGTGTCCCCCCCCTTCTGACTCGCCCATAGCTCACCTTCTGACTCGCCCATAGATTGATGTTTCAGCAATGAAGAGTTCTGACTCACCCATAGATTGACATTTCAGCATTATCTCAATGAAGAGTTCGGCGGTTCGGTTCGGCGGTTCGACTAGCCATGTGTGACGTGCGCTTAGTGACAAGCCTGCGACTGGTTAACAGCAGGCGGACGAGCAATATCCACCGTCGTAATAGGGGAGAGTGGGGTAAGTTGAGCCACTTTTTACATTCAGTATCACTAGGTCAAAGAAAAGAAAATAGTATTCTGTCTAACAAAATGCATCTACATAAATACTGTATCTACATATATTTCAGGATGTTGTGTATCCCGGGAAATAATTCATGTAAACAAATGTTTTAATAACATAGGTTGTCCTAACAAGTGGTTTCCTGTCACAAATGACCCGGGTATTACATTGGGACAGGGTGCTGAGCATTGGGACAGGGTCAGGGAGTTGAGTATAGGGTCAGGGAGTTGAGCATTGGGACAGGGGGAGTTGAGTATAGGGACAGGGAGTTGAGTATAGGGTCAGGGAGTTGAGTATAGGGACAGGGAGTTGAGCATTGGGACAGGGGGAGTTGAGTATAGGGACAGGGAGTTGAGTATAGGGACAGTGAGTTGAGTATAGGGACAGTGAGTTTAGTATAGGGACAGGGAGTTTAGTATCGGGACAGGGAGTTTAGTATCGGGACAGGGAGTTGAGTATGCGGACAGGGGGAGTTGAGTATAGGGACAGGGAGTTGAGGATAGGGACAGGGGGTTGAGTATAGGGACAGGATTGGTTGAGTATAGGGACAGGGGGAGTTGAGTATTGGGACAGGGACAGAGTCTCTGGAGGTATGCAAACGCACATTTGGACAAGCCAGCTTCATTTTGGAATAAGGTGCTGTGGACTGATGAAACAAAGACTGAGTTATTTGGTCATAACAAGGGACGTTATGCATGGCGGCAAAAGAACACAGCGTTCCAAGAAAAACACTTGCTACCCACAGTAGAATGGGGGTCCCATCATGCTGTGGGGCTGTGTGGCCAGTGCCGGTACTGGGAATCTTGTTCAAGTTGAGGGTCGCATGGATTCCACTCAATATCAGCAGATTCTTGGGAATAATGTTGAAGAATCAGTCACAAAGTTGAAGTTACGCCGGGGCTGGATATTTCAACAAGACAACGACCCAAAACACTGCTCAAAATCTACCCGGGCATTTATGCAGAGGAACAATGTTCTGGAATGGCCATCTCAGTCCCCAGACCGGAATATCATTGAGAATCTGTGGGATGATTTGAAGCGGGCTGTCCATGCTCGGCAACCATCAAACCTAACTGAACTGGAGATGTTCTGTAAGGAGGAATGGTCCAAAATACCTTCATCCAGAATCCAGACACTCATTAGAGGCTGTGGGAAGGAACTAGAGGCTGTTATTTTAGCAAAAGGAGGCTCTACTAAAGACTACTACCTGTCTAATTTAGTTTTGATGCATATCGCACATTTTCTGTTAATCCAATAAACCTCATTTCATGAAATATTACTGTGTCCATCAGTTATTTGATAGATCAAAATGAAATTGCTGATCCAAACACCCAATTATTTATACATGGAAATCATGTAAATTGCCAGGGGCTGCCCAAACCTTTTCATACGACTGTAATTAGGAATGTACTTTAGCAATTCTTGTATCCGTTGGGAGTTTCCAAACACGCCCCCTCTCTCACACACACACACACACACACACATATATATTTACCTAGGCAAGTCAGTTAAGAACAAATTATTATTTTCTATGACAGCCTAGGAACAGTGGGTTAACTGCCTGTTCAGGGGCAGAACGACAGATTTGTACCTTGTCAGCTCGGGGATTTGAACTTGCAACCTTCCGGTTACTAGTCCACCACTCGAACTACTAGGCTACCCTGCCACCCCATATACACACACACACACACACACACACACACACACACACACACACACACACACACACACACACACACACACACATTTATATACACACACACATTTATATACACACACACACACACATATAAACACACACACATATATATATATATACACACACATACACACACACACACACACATATATATATATATATATACACACACATGTATATACACACACATATACACACACACACAATGACTTCCTCGTGTGTGTTGTATGACTTCAGAGAGATTGTCCGTGAGAGAGAGTGAGGCAATACTCAGCGTGTCATAGATGTTGCCATAATAAGTATCGGTGGAAACTGCCAGAGAATGAGCTCAGGTCACGTGACACCACGAGGACACTTATGCAGGTCACATGACGCCATGAGGTCACATATCTATTGGTGGTGACAGGTGACTTCACATTAGTCATAGGCTATGATGTGGGTGTGTTGGGGGGGAAGTTCGTCCACTCAGTACACTTTATCAACGTTACCACAATAGGTCTGTATACCATCAATAGAAATCATTTCAGGTCATTTCACATAAGTAGCTAATCAAACACATTTTGGTTAAACATGATTTTATTAATTTACACACAGACAGGCCACATGTGAAACAAAAGCATGTTATTATTGAGTTTTAGACATATTTTAAAATTCAACAGAGCACAAGATGAAAGATTGAAAGATACCAAACAGACGGGTAACAAGCAACCAAAATTAATCTGTGCAGCACGTTGGTCTGTTTACTAAACATTTGGCTTTCTGGCGCACTTAAAACAACCTCTAGAAATCGCTGACTGCTGTACATCTAGCAACACTCAAGACTATGTCCTCCTGTAAAATAATGTCCTGTCTTCATCTGGTTTAATTTCATCCAGTAATGTCTGTTTTACAGTTTTACAGTAATGTCTGTTTTACAGTAATGTCTGTTTTACAGTTTTACAGTAATGTCTGTTTTAGTTTTACAGTAATGTCTGTTTTACAGTAATGTCTGTTTTACAGTAATATCTGTTTTACAGTTTTACAGTAATGTCTGTTTTACAGTAATGTCTGTTTTACAGTAATGTCTGTTTTACAGTAATGTCTGTTTTACAGTTTTACAGTAATGTCTGTTTTACAGTAATGTCTGTTTTACAGTAATGTCTGTTCTTCACCAGGATGGACATACTAATATACAACTATATGACGGAACAGCACCATACATACTGTAGTAACCTAGCGCCTTTAAGGGGTAGCAAGTGTTTTGTGATACTAAAGGTGTCCATCTTGTGGTGAATTGAAAGGGTTGCAGAATTTTCCATTTATCTGGTAACTGACCTGGTAAGAAGAAAAAAAGGTATATTGTTTTGAAGGAGGGGCCTGCATTTGAAAAAAATAACATCCTTTAAATACACAGAGAAAACCACTTAAAACCGAACCCGGTGGAGGAAGTTTATGAATGACCTTGGCCTATAGGGAGGAGGTCAGAGAACTGGCAGTGTGGTGCTAGGACAACAACCTCTCCTTCAATGTGAGCAAGACAAAAGGAGCTGATCATGAACTACAGGAAAAGGAGGTTCAAACAAGCCCCCATTAACATCAACGGGGCTGTAGTGGAGCAGGTTGAGAGCTTCAAGTTCCTTGGTGTCCACATCACCCAACGAACTATCATGGTCCAAACACACCAAGACAGTCGTGAAGAGGGCACGACAAAACCTATTCCCCCTCAGGAGACTGAAAAGATTTGGCATGGGTCCCCGCTCGGCGTCTGACCATAAGGTGCTACAGAGGGTAGTGCGAACGGCCCAGTACATCACTGGGACCAGGCTTCCTGCCATCCAGGACCTGTATAATAGGTGGTGTCAGAGGAAAGCCCATAAAATTATCAGAGACTCCAGTCACTCAAGTTATAGACTTTTCTCTGCTACAGCACGGCAAGCGGTACCGGAGAGCCAAGTCTAGGACCAAAAGGCTCCTCAACAGCTCCTATCCCCAAGACATAAGAACAATGAATAACATTTCCACCGGACAATTTACATTGACCCCCCCCCCCCTCCCTTTTTGTACACGGCTGCTACTCACTGTTTATTACCTATGCATAGTCACTTCACCCCCAACCAACATGTACAAATTACCTCAACTAGCCAGTACCCCTGCACATTGACTCTGTACCAGTACCCCCTGTATATAGTCTCCACATTGACTCTGTACCGGTATCCCCTGTATATAGCCTCCACATTGACTCTGTACCGGTACCCCCTGTATATAGCCTCCACATTGACTCTGTACCGGTACCCCCTGTATATAGCCTCCACATTGACTCTGTACTGGTACCCCCTGTATATAGCCTCCACATTGACTCTGTACTGGTACCCCCTGTATATAGCCTCCACATTGACTCTGTACTGGTACCCCTGTATATAGCCTCCACATTGACTCTGTACCGGTACCCCCTGTATATAGCCTCCACATTGACTCTGTACCGGTACCCCCTGTATATAGCCTCCACATTGACTCTGTACCGGTATCCCCTGTATATAGTCTCCACATTGACTCTGTACCGGTACCCCTGTATATAACCTCCACATTGACTCTGTACCGGTACCCCCTGTATATAGCCTCCACATTGACTCTGTACCGGTACCCCCTGTATATAGCCTCCACATTGACTCTGTACCGGTACCCCCTGTATATAGCCTCCACATTGACTCTGTACTGGTACCCCCTGTAAATAGCCTCCACATTGACTCTGTACCGGTACCCCCTGTAAATAGCCTCCACATTGACTCTGTTCCGGTACCCCCTGTATATAGCCTCCACATTGACTCTGTACCAGTACCTCCTGTATATAGCCTCCACATTGACTCTGTACCAGTACCTCCTGTATATAGCCTCCACATTGACTCTGTACTGGTACCCCCTGTATATAGTCTCCACATTGACTCTGTACCGGTACCCCCTGTATATAGCCTCCACATTGACTCTGTACCGGTACCCCTGTAAATAGCCTCCACATTGACTCTGTACCGGTACCCCTGTATATAGCCTCCACATTGACTCTGTACCGGTACCCCCTGTATATAGCCTCCACATTGACTCTGTACCGGTACCCCTGTAAATAGCCTCCACATTGACTCTGTACTGGTACCCCCTGTATATAGCCTCCACATTGACTCTGTACTGGTACCCCCTGTATATAGCCTCCACATTGACTCTGTACCGGTACCCCCTGTATATAGCCTCCACATTGACTCTGTACCGGTACCCCCTGTATATAGCCTCCACATTGACTCTGTACTGGTACCCCCTGTAAATAGCCTCCACATTGACTCTGTACCGGTACCCCCTGTAAATAGCCTCCACATTGACTCTGTGCTGGTACCCCCTGTATATAGCCTCCACATTGACTCTGTACCGGTACCTCCTGTATATAGCCTCCACATTGACTCTGTACCAGTACCTCCTGTATATAGCCTCCACATTGACTCTGTACTGGTACCCCCTGTATATAGTCTCCACATTGACTCTGTACCGGTACCCCCTGTATATAGCCTCCACATTGACTCTGTACCGGTACCCCCTGTAAATAGCCTCCACATTGACTCTGTACCGGTACCCCCTGTATATAGCCTCCACATTGACTCTGTACCGGTACCCCCTGTATATAACCTCCACATTGACTCTGTACCGGTACCCCCTGTATATAGCCTCCACATTGACTCTGTACCGGTACCCCCTGTATATAGCCTCCACATTGACTCTGTACCGGTACCCCTGTATATAGCCTCCACATTGACTCTGTACCGGTACCCCTGTATATAGCCTCCACATTGACTCTGTACCGGTACCCCCTGTATATAGCCTCCACATTGACTCTGTACCGGTACCCCCTGTATATAGCCTCCACATTGACTCTGTACCGGTACCCCCTGTATATAGCCTCCACATTGACTCTGTACCGGTACCCCCTGTATATAGCCTCCACATTGACTCTGTACCGGTACCCCCTGTATATAGCCTCCACATTGACTCTGTACCGGTACCCCCTGTATATAGCCTCCACATTGACTCTGTACCGGTACCCCTGTATATAGCCTCCACATTGACTCTGTACCGGTACCCCCTGTATATAGCGTCCACATTGACTCTGTACCGGTACCCCCTGTATATCGCCTCCACATTGACTCTGTACCGGTACCCCCTGTATATAGCCTCCACATTGACTCTGTACCGGTACCCCCTGTATATAGCCTCCACATTGACTCTGTACCGGTACCCCCTGTATATAGCCTCCACATTGACTCTGTACCGGTACCCCCTGTATATAGCCTCCACATTGACTCTGTACCGGTACCCCCTGTATATAGCCTCCACATTGACTCTGTACCAGTACCCCCTGTATATAGCCTCCACATTGACTCTGTACCGGTACCCCCTGTATATAGCCTCCACATTGACTCTGTACTGGTACCCCCTGTATATAGCCTCCACATTGACTCTGTACCGGTACCCCCTGTATATAGCCTCCACATTGACTCTGTACCGGTACCCCTGTATATAGCCTCCACATTGACTCTGTACCGGTACCCCCTGTATATAGCCTCCACATTGACTCTGTACCGGTACCCCCTGTATATAACCTCCACATTGACTCTGTACCGTAATACCCTGTATATAGCCTCCACATTGACTCTGTACCGGTACCCCCTGTATATAGCCTCCACATTGACTCTGTACCGGTACCCCCTGTATATAACCTCCACATTGACTCTGTACCGGTACCCCCTGTATATAGCCTCCACATTGACTCTGTACCGGTACCCCCTGTATATAGCCTCCACATTGACTCTGTACCGGTACCCCCTGTATATAACCTCCACATTGACTCTGTACCGGTACCCCCTGTATATAGCCTCCACATTGACTCTGTACCGGTACCCCCTGTATATAGCCTCCACATTGACTCTGTACCAGTACCCCCTGTATATAGCCTCCACATTGACTCTGTACCGGTACCCCCTGTATATAGCCTCCACATTGACTCTGTACCGGTACCCCCTGTATATAGCCTCCACATTGACTCTGTACCGGTACCCCTGTATATAGCCTCCACATTGACTCTGTACCGTAATACCCTGTATATAGCCTCCACATTGACTCTGTACCGGTACCCCCTGTATATAGCCTCCACATTGACTCTGTACCGGTACCCCCTGTATATAGCCTCCACATTGACTCTGTACTGGTACCCCCTGTATATAGCCTCCACATTGACTCTGTACCGGTACCCCCTGTATATAGCCTCCACATTGACTCTGTACCGGTACCCCCTGTATATAGCCTCCACATTGACTCTGTACCGGTACCCCCTGTATATAGCCTCCACATTGACTCTGTACCGGTACCCCCTGTATATAGCCTCCACATTGACTCTGTACCGGTATCCCCTGTATATAGCCTCCACATTGACTCTGTACCGGTGCCCCTGTATATAGCCTCCACATTGTCTCTGTACCGGTACCCACTGTATATAGCCTCCACATTGACTCTGTACCGGTACCCCCTGTATATAGACTCCACATTGACTCTGTACCGGTACCCCCTGTATATAGCCTCCACATTGACTCTGTACCAGTACCCCTGTATATAGCCTCCACATTGACTCTGTACCGGTACCCCTGTATATAGCCTCCACATTGACTCTGTACCGGTACCCCTGTATATAGCCTCCACATTGACTCTGTACCAGTACCCCCTGTATATAGCCTCCACATTGACTCTGTACCGGTACCCCCTGTATATAGCCTCCACATTGACTCTGTACCGGTACCCCCTGTATATAGCCTCCACATTGACTCTGTACCGGTAACCCCTGTATATAGCCTCCACATTGACTCTGTACCGGTACCCCCTGTATATAGCCTCCACATTGACTCTGTACCGGTACCCCCTGTATATAGCCTCCACATTGACTCTGTACCGGTACCCCTGTATATAGTCTCATTACTACCAGTACCCCCTGTATATAGCCTCCACATTGACTCTGTACCGGTACCCCCTGTATATAGCCTCCACATTGACTCTGTACCGGTAACCCCTGTATATAGCCTCCACATTGACTCTGTACCGGTAACCCCTGTATATAGCCTCCACATTGACTCTGTACCGGTACCCCCTGTATATAGCCTCCACATTGACTCTGTACCGGTACCCCCTGTATATAGCCTCCACATTGACTCTGTACCGGTACCCCCTGTATATAGCCTCCACATTGACTCTGTACCGCTGCCCCCTGTATATAGCCTCCACATTGACTCTGTACCGGTACCCCCTGTATATAGCCTCCACATTGACTCTGTACCGGTACCTCCTGTATATAGCCTCCACATTGACTCTGTACCGGTACCCCCTGTATATAGCCTCCACATTGACTCTGTACCGGTACCCCCTGTATGAAGCCTCCACATTGACTCTGTACCGGTACCCCCTGTACATAGTCTCCACATTGACTCTGTACCGGTACACCCTGTATATAGCCTCCACATTGACTCTGTACTGTAACACCCTGTATATAGCCTCCACATTGACTCTGTACTGTAACACCCTGTATATAGCCTCCACATTGACTCTGTACCGGTACCCTCTGTATATAGCCTCCACATTGACTCTGTACCGGTACCCCCTGTATGAAGCCTCCACATTGACTCTGTACCGGTACCCCCTGTATATAGCCTTCACATTGACTCTGTACCGGTACCCCCTGTATATAGCGTCCACATTGACTCTGTACCGGTACCCCCTGTATATAGCCTCCACATTGACTCTGTACCGGTACCCCCTGTATATAGCGTCCACATTGACTCTGTACCGGTACCCCCTGTATATAGCCTCCACATTGACTCTGTACCAGTACCCCCTGTATATAGCCTCCACATTGACTCTGTACCGGTACCCCTGTATATAGCCTCCACATTGACTCTGTACCGGTACCCCCTGTATATAGCCTCCACATTGCCTCTGTACCGGTACCCCCTGTATATAGCCTCCACATTGACTCTGTACCGTAACACCCTGTATATAGCCTCCACATTGACTCTGTACCGGTACCCCCTGTATGAAGCCTCGTTATTGTTATTCTTATTGTGTTACTTTTTATTATGACTTTTTTATTTTAGCCTACTTGGTAAATATTGTCTTAACTCTATTTCTTGAACTGCACTGTTGGTTAAAGGGCTTGTAAGTAAACATTTCACTGCGAGGTCTACTACACCTGTTGTATTCAGCATTTCACTGTAAGGTCTACTACACCTGTTGTATTCAGCATTTCACTGTAAGGTCTACTACACCTGTTGTATTCAGCATTTCACTGTGAGGTCTACTACACCTGTTGTATTCAGCATTTCACTGTGAGGTCTACTACACCTGTTGTATTCAGCATTTCACTGTGAGGTCTACTGCACCTGTTGTATTCAGCATTTCACTGTGAGGTCTACTACACCTGTTGTATTCAGCATTTCACTCTAAGGTCTACTACACCTGTTGTATTCAGCATTTCACTGTAAGGTCTACTACACCTCTTGTATTCAGCATTTCACTGTAAGGTCTACTACACCTGTTGTATTCAGCATTTCACTGTGAGGTCTACTACACCTGTTGTATTCAGCATTTCACTGTAAGATCTACACTTGTTGTATTCGGCACGTGACAAATAAAGTTTGATTTGCTCCCGAAAAAGCAGAAGTAAGTCAGTGTTTTCTGTTGAGGTGTAACCAGGCTGTTAACAAGAAAAATGTTACGTGAGCGTTAAGTGAGGGTATGTATCAGCAGACATGTTCAAATGATACCACCCGCTCTTCATCTGACGATGACAAACAACTGGGAAACCACTAATAACAATCATTAATGAGGGAATCTGGGATTCACAGGACAATGGCTATATGCCAATATATATATTTTTTAATAATGAAAATGCAACAATCCCAGATTGCCCCTTTTTTTTAGAAGCCTGATGAAGTTTTTCCACTCGGAGAACGGAAGAGGCGAGGGCAATAATGAGTGTGTTTGTAATGTTTGTGTGCATGTTAGGTCTCCTTGCGAAACAGACCTTGGTCCCTGGACCCACGACTGCCGCTCGTGTCAAACAGGATATGGCAAAATAACACTGTGTCTCAAATGGCTCCCTATTCCCTATGTAGTGCACTACTTTAGACCAGAGCCCTATGGAACCCTATTCCCTATATAGTGCACTACTTTAGACCAGAGCCCTATGGAACCCTATTCCCTATATAGTGCACTACTTTAGACCAGAGCCCTATGGAACCCTATTCCCTATATAGTGCACTACTTTAGACCAGAGCCCTATGGAACCCTATTCCCTATATAGTGCACTACTTTAGACCAGAGCCCTATGGAACCCTATTCCCTATATAGTGCACTACTTTAGACCAGAGCCCTATGGAACCCTATTCCCTATATAGTGCACTACTTTAGACCAGAGCCCTATGGAACCCTATATAGTGCACTACTTTAGACCAGAGCCCTATAGAACCCTATTCCCTATATAGTGCACTACTTTAGACCAGAGCCCTATGGAACCCTATTCCCTATATAGTGCACTACTTTAGACCAGAGCCCTATGGGCAATAAGGTGCCATTTGGGACACAACCTAAGTTAAAGGGAAGTCACAGTAACATCCTGTGGTCAGGGGCTGACACTGGGCGGTGGTGGAAGCATATGTCTATGGGTGGAAAGTGCTTTCCTCGGTATCAGTTACAGCTTCTCCACGACGCTAAAAGAAACCGATCGAGTTCAGTCCGTGGCTGCCCCCCCCCCCCCTGTCTCAGCACAACATCTTGTACGTTGTGAATGAACTGGAAGTAACTGGAATGTGAATTATTAAGTATCTCTGGTGGGTTTAAACAGGAAGACCTAGCTTCCTGTCACTGACTATAAGCGGTTTCCATTAAACATCGACGTCTCAACAACAGGAAAGGAAGGAGTTTAACGATTCCGAGGCAGTTTCGAGTCCCCCCCCCACCCCGACTTAAAACATCTCTTCAGTTTAAGATGATGCAATGCAAAACAATTACCAAAGAACAATGTAACAATGTAATTACTGCATTACACCCTCCTGAATAAGATCAAGTTTATATTAAATGTTACCAAACTTGTAAAAAAAAAAAAAAAACATTAAAACTTTGGGACTAAAAATACTAACATTCAAGAAACAAATGTAAAAAATGAGCTCCAATATACAAACCTATTATTACTTCATATAATATATATTATTAAAGAAACCTGACAAAGCCACATGGCACAAGAGAAAACATATATCTCTCAAATGAATGCAGCCTGGTCACTTTTTCATCGTAAGTTTTCTTCTGCATGACTCCGCCATTTTTGTGTCCTGTCCTGCAAAAAAACACAACATACATATATATATATATATATATATATACATACACATATATACACACATATATATATATATTTAAAAAGGAGGACAGAAAGTGCTGTAGCCCTTTGGAGGTGGAAGTTGCTCTTGGGTTAAAGGGTTCATTGGTCATCAAAAACAAGGACCAAGCCAGAAGGCATTTCATCATATTTAGTTGTATTTCCCCTCTCAGAGGAACCCGCAGGCCCCTGCATAGGTCCCCCAGCCTAGACCCTGGTCCCCTGCATAGGTCCCCCAGCCTAGACCCTGGTCCCCTGCATAGGTCCCCCAGCCTAGACCCTGGTCCCCTGCATAGGTCCCCCAGCCTAGACCCTGGTCTAAAGTGGTGCACTTTATAGGGAATAGGGTTCCTTCCATAGGGCTCTGGTCTAAAGTAGTGCACTTTATAGGGAATAGGGTTCCTTCCATAGGGCTCTGGTCTAAAGTAGTGCACTTTATAGGGAATAGGGTTCCTTCCATAGGGCTCTGGTCTAAAGTGGTGCACTTTATAGGGAATAGGGTTCCTTCCATAGGGCTCTGGTCTAAAGTAGTGCACTATATAGGGAATAGGGTTCCATAGGGCTCTGGTCTAAAGTAGTGTACTATATATAGGGAATAGGGTTCCATAGGACTCTGGTTTAAAGTAGTGTACTATATAGGGAATAGGGTTCCATAGGGCTCTGGTCTAAAGTAGTGCACTATATATAGGGAACAGGGTTCCATAGGGCTCTGGTCTAAAGTAGTGTACTATATATAGGGAATAGGGTTCCATAGGGCTCTGGTCTAAAGTAGTGCACTATATATAGGGAATAGGGTTCCTTCCATAGGGCTCTGGTCTAAAGTAGTGTACTATATAGGGAATAGGGTTCCATAGGGCTCTGGTCTAAAGTGGTGCACTATATAGGGAATAGGGTTCTGGTCTAAAGTGGTGCACTATATAGGGAATAGGGTTCCATAGGGCTCTGGTCTAAAGTGGTGCACTATATAGGGAATAGGGTTCCATAGGGCTCTGGTCTAAAGTGGTGCACTATATAGGGAATAGGGTTCCATAGGGCTCTGGTCTAAAGTAGTGCACTATATAGGGAATAGGGTTCCATAGGGTTCTGGTCTAAAGTAGTGCACTATATATAGGGAATAGGGTTCCATAGGGCTCTGGTCTAAAGTAGTGCACTATATAGGGAATACGGTTCCATAGGGCTCTGGTCTAAAGTAGTGCACTATATAGGGAATAGGGTTCCATAGGGCTCTGGTCTAAAGTAGTGCACTATATAGGGAATAGGGTTCCATAGGGCTCTGGTCTAAAGTGGTGCACTATATAGGGAATAGGGTTCCTTCCATAGGGCTCTGGTCCAAAGTAGTGCACTATATAGGGAATAGGGTTCCTTCCATAGGGCTCTGGTCTAAAGTAGTGTACTATATAGGGAATAGGGTTCCATAGGACTCTGGTTTAAAGTAGTGTACTATATAGGGAATAGGGTTCCAAAGGGCTCTGGTCTAAAGTAGTGCACTATATAGGGAATAGGGTTCCATAGGGCTCTAGTCTAAGTAGTGTACTATATAGGGAATAGGGTTCCATAGGACTCTGGTTTAAAGTAGTGTACTATATAGGGAATAGGGTTCCATAGGACTATGGTCTAAAGTAGTGCACTATATAGGGAATAGGGTTCCTTCCATAGGACTCTGGTCTAAAGTAGTGCACTATATAGGGAATAGGGTGCCATAACGAGATGCAACACAGACAAGAGTTTAGTACCTTAGAACAGGTTACAGGACCGTGGTTCTCTGAAGGGGTTGGAGCCTGTCGGAACCCCGACCAGCAGAGCATCTTTAGCCGCATTCTGGTGGCAGTACTGCTGGAGCTCTGCCGCTGCCTGAGACACCTGGGGGTACAATTAGTGGTGAAATGCTTAAAGAGGGGCCTGTGAAGTCCAACATCGATGTTCCTATCATGTTTTGTTTCATATCTGTACAGCAGCTGATGAAACTAACAGTTCAAGTGTGTGTGTGGGGGGGGGGGGGGGGGGATACGATCAGTGTTAATTTCCTGATGGTGTCCTATTGATCTTAAACCAGAAACTGAATCATTACTCTATTGGCATTTATTTTACCTGCAGTGACCCGTTTAATATCATCAAGCAATAATTCCATATAGTTAATGAGACGGCAGACAATGAATGAATGAATGATATAGTACCATGGCGAATCAATTTTTAATTAGGAAGTATCAAGGCCAATTTTGGTCGACTCAATTTCTAAACGGAATTAACGAATCTTTTCACAGCATCAGTCACATCAGTCAGACCACATAAGAGCTGTCTGAAACAGATACTGTAGACTAAATTAAATGCCATTATCACCCACACGTTTACATTCATCGTTTCAAATGACATTGCAAAAAATACACCTCAAAATCTATCCTATGCAAAAGCTTCTGCCCGTCTTTCTTTAAAATGTTCTTTCCGTTTACCTTAATCCGTTCCAAACTGGCTTCGAGTTTCAGTTGTTCAACAAGTCGACGCATGTTGGACACGTTGGAATTAGACGTCATGTTTTGTTGATTTTCTTTCTTGATTTTTTTTGTCAAATAGTTTGAGGACTATTCGAGATATGGACGGGAAACGGCGCTTTCTGGACTGGTAAAAAAAAAGAAGAAAAAAAATTAACTTCCCAAACTTTTGAAGCAGGAAGCCACATCCTCAGATGGGGAGGACCAGGGGCGTCATGCAACTCGCAAATCTGAGGGGGCACAAAGTAGGAGGATGCAGAAAGAAGCATGGTGCTCGTTTTCCTTTTTTTTTTTAAACAACATTTATTTATTACTAGACACCTAGCAATTGTATGAAGTTAGCTAGCAAGCCCAGATAGGTTCCCAATCTCCCATCCTCATAACTAGCTTCCAAAAAGCCATTTCAGGCTATAAATCAATTTAGAATAGCTAGTTTGTCTAACTATCTTAGCTGGCATGTCTGCTGGCAAGTTTGGTAGACTTTAGAAAAGCAAGCAATAACTAAATGAACTGAATGAGACACATTCCTTTACGTTTTTTTTTTTTACCCTGAACGGAATTTGCAAAAATGCAACAACAAAAAAACGTCTTTAAACTGTATAGCTGATCAATGCACCATCATACCAGGTCATTGAATGCTTAAAAACAAAACAAAATTGTATGAATAAGATATTTGGCCAAAGAAGTGCCTTTTCTTACTGATCTCTACAGCTTCCGTTCAAAACAAATCCTGTGAAATGACGTCAACAAATACTGGAAGAGTTACTGGCTAGCTTAGCTAACAAACTAGCTAGGTCGGTTGCGATGTGCATTACCAGAATGAGACGTCAACGAACCCCCAAAGGCACACCCCAATATTTGTTAGAAAATTGAGAAAAGGGTGGAGTTGGACAGTTTTTTTGTGTGTGCCCAAATTCAAACTTTAACGGCTAAATTCTGAGGGGGCATTTGCCCTTGTGCCCATGCTCTCTATGGCTATTCGATCTCCAGACCCAAAAATAAAATCAGGCTCTCAGAGGCCCGCAGCTGCAGTGTTGGCACTACATTTGCATTGGCATCTTTATGTTTTGCATCTGGCAGGTACAGTTGAAGTCGGAAGTTTACATACACTTAGGTTGGAGTACTTAAAACTCGTTTTTCAACCACTTCACAAATGTCTTGTTAACAAACTATGCCTGTGGATGTATTTCAAGGCCTACCTTCAAACTCAGTGCCTCTTTGCTTGATATCATGGGAAAATCAAAAGAAATCAGCCAAGACCTCAGAAAAAAAATTGTGGACCTCCACAAGTCTGGTTCATCCTTGGGCGCCATTTCCAAACACCTGAAGGAACAACGTTCATCTGTTCAAACAATAGTACGCAAGTATAAACACCATGGGACCACGCAGCCATCATACTGCTCAGGAAGGAGACACATTCTGTCTCCTAGAGATGAACGTACTTTGGTGCGAAAAGTGCAAGTCAATCCCAGAACAACAGCAAAGGACCTTGTGAAGATGCTGGAGGAAACAGGTACAAAAGTATCTATATCCACAGTAAAACGATTCCTATATTGTCATAACTTGAAAGGCCGCTCAGCAAGGAAGAAGCCAATGCTCCAAAACTGCCATAAAAAAAGCCAGACTACAGTTTGCAACTGCACATGGGAACAAAGATTGTACTTTTTGGAGAAATATCATCTGGTCTGATGAAACAAAAATAGAACTGTTTGGCCATAATGACCATCGTTACGTTTGGAGGGAAAAGGGGGAGACTTGCAATCCGAAGAACACCATCCCAACCGTGAAGCACGAGGGTGGCAGCATCATGTTGTGGAGGTGGCTTGCTGCACTTCACAAAATAGATGGCTTCATGAGAAAGGAAAATTATGTGGATTTATTGAAGCAACATCTCAAAACATCAGTCAGGACGTTAAAGCTTGGTCACAAATGGGTCTTCCAAATGGACAATGACCCCGAGCATCCTTCCAAAGTTGTGGCAAAATGGCTTTAAGGACAACTAAGTCAAGGTATTGGAGTGGCCATCACAAAGCCCTGACCTCAATTCTATAGAAAATGTGTAGAAAATGTGTGGGCAGAACTGAAAAAGCGTGTGCGAGCAAGGAGGCCTACAAACGTGACTCAGTTACACCAGCTCTGTCAGGAGGAATGGACCAAAATTCACCCAACTTATTGTGGGAAGCTTGTGGAAGGCTACCCAAAACGTCTGACCCAAGTTAAACAATTTAAAGGCAATGCTACCAAATACTAATTGAGTGTAGGTAACTTCTGACCCACTGGGAATGTGATGAAAGGAATAAAAGTGAAATAAATCATTCTCTCTACTATTATTCTGACATTTCACATTCTTAAAATGAAGTGGTGATCCTAACTGACCTAAAACAGGGAATTTTTACTAGGATTAAAAGTCAGGAATTGTAAAAAAAAAAAAAAAAAAAAAAAAAAAAAAAAAAAACAGAGTTTAAATATATTTGGCTAAGGTGTATGTAAACTTCGGACTGTATATGAAAAAAACATCCACAGTTATAATATATAATTTTTAATATTTTAGGAGGGGTTATGAATACTTTGTATAATTGTGTGTACCGGTACTTTCAACTGTGATTCAAAACAGTAAGACAATGTCATTCAGATTACGGGGAGGTTTGCCTGACCCAGATGAAGACCGTTCCTTTATTTAACTAGGCAAGTCAGTCAAGAACAAATTCTTATTTACAATGAAGGCTTACACCGGCCAAACCCTAACCAGGACGACACTGGGGTCAATAGTGTGTCGCCTTATGGGACTTCCAATCACGGCCGGTTGTGATACAGCCCAGGATTGAACCAGGGTCTGTAGTGACGCCCTCTAGCACTGCGATGCCTTAGACCGCTGCGCCACTTGGGATGGTTCACGGACCAACGGAGACCAGAAGTAGAGCTCATCTGGGTCTGATGGCATGACAGACCAGAGACAGACGAGCAGCTACAACGGACTGTAAACCTGGGGTTGTGTTCCAGATACAGTAGGCTTCGTAGTAAGAGCAGCTCCTTCAGGCAGGTTTCTGATACAGGCAGAACGCTGAAAGACCATTTTATGAAAGGCAGCACCAGCAGTGAGTACACTGCAAAAAGATTCCATATACCTTAAAAGCTATAAAAATACCGTTCATCTTAAAATGTCCCCAATCCATTAAAAAAAATGATAATTTGAAGTACTACGACATCTTAATAAATGAGTATAGAAGACTTATGACCGTAGAGATATACTAGAGCTCATCTTTTACCTTTGTTAAGTGTGCCCTCTATCCAACTAAATGCTCATGCACAATAACAGAGAGCAACAGTGTGAGGAAATCTGATGAGGCAACACTTCAAGCAGCGGTTTGAAAACGAGAAGCTACGATATAGACTCCACTTGTGTCTTCTATCAAAGAGGAGTTGTTATCCCTCGCCAAACTCTGTCCAAAATAAGCCTAATGCATTTCTATGGGCTTAAGCAGACCAAAGATTATTGCCTGTCGGGACAACGACTCCTGTCGTTAGGGCGGAGACATGAGCGTCTCATCATTATATAAAAGATCTCTGTCCCGATAGAATATCTCTTGAAAATAATGTTACCATTCCGTACAAAAAGGAATTATTGTTAAGCGTCTGTATAAACATCATCGGTAGATTTATTCACAAATACACAGGTATACAAACACAGTGTGACTGTACAACAGGCACAAGTCAGGTGTGATTATTGATCGGCATGTTGTCAATCGTCAATAAAAGTGAGCCGTCCAGGTCCTTCATTCTTCATCCACCGTCGGTACCTCTTCCACCTGGGGTCCAGGGCCATCTTCGTCTTCATCTCTTCCTCCTGTTCTTCCTTGTACACCTGTACAACAATGGAAAACAACAGAACTGTAGAAACACATTCAGAAATCATTTGGGGTTTTAAATCTGTAACCATTTCCCATTAGTGTCTGTTTCTGCCCCCCTATGCCAAACATGGAGTTGGCAAAACACCTATATGTTGTGATCACGTCATAATACATGGGGCAAAGCTTCACACTGTTACTATTATTACTACTACTACAACTATACAGCTACAACTACACTGCTGCAACTACAAATTTCATAACTATACTGCTACAACTACTACAACCATACTACTACAAATATCATACTACTACACTACTGCTACCACAAATATCATACTACTACAGTACTGCTACTACAACCATACTACTACAAATATCATACTACTACAGTACTGCTACTACAACTATACTACTACAAATATCATACTACTACAGTACTGCTACTACAACTATACTACTACAAATATCATACTACTAAACTACTGCTACCACAAATATCATACTACTACAGTACTGCTACTACAACCATACTACTACAAATATCATACTACTACAGTACTGCTACTACAACTATACTACTACAAATACACTACTACTACAGTACTGCTACTACAACCATACTACTACAAATATCCTAATACAACTATACTACTACTAGCTAATACAACTACACAACTACTACATACTATTACTGCTACTAATACTGCTACAGTGTTACTACTACAACTATACCAGTGATACTACTACAACTACTACTACTACTATTATACAACAACTCCTGTCGTCCCCCCACCACTACTACTATAATACTACAACAACTCCTGCCCCCCCCACCACTACTACTATAATACTAGATACTATAATACTACAAGCTACATTAATACTACAACAACTTCTGCCGTCCCCCCCACTACTACTATAATACAAGATACTAGATACTATAATACTACAACAACTTCTTCCGCCCCCCCACCACCACAACTATAATACTAGATACTATAATACTAGATACTATAATACTACAACAACTTCTTCCGCCCCCCACCACCACAACTATAATACTAGATACTATAATACTAGATACTATAATACTACAACAACTTCTTCCGCCCCCCCACCACCACAACTATAATACTAGATACTATAATACTAGATACTATAATACTACAACAACTTCTTCCGCCCCCCACCACCACAACTATAATACTAGATACTATAATACTAGATACTATAATACTACAACAACTTCTACCGCCCCCCCCCACCACCACAACTATAATACTAGATACTATAATACTAGATACTATAATACTACAACAACTTCTGCCGCCCCCCCCACCACAACTATAATACTACAACAACTTCTGCCGTCCCCCCACAACTACTACTACTATAATACTACAACAACTTCTTCCGCCCCCCACCACCACAACTATAATACTAGATACTGTAATACTAGATACTATAATAATACAACAACTTCTACCGCCCCCCCCACCACCACAACTATAATACTAGATACTATAATACTAGATACTATAATACTAGATACTATAATACTACAACAACTTCTACCCCCCACCACCACAACTATAATACTAGATACTATAATACTACAACAACTTCTACCGCCCCCCCCACCACCACAACTATAATACTAGATACTATAATAATACAACAACTTCTACCACCCCCCACCACAACTATAATACTAGATACTATAATACTAGATACTATAATAATACAACAACTTCTACCGCCCCCACCACCACAACTATAATACTAGATACTATAATAATACAACAACTTCTACCGCCCCCCACCACAACTATAATACTAGATACTATAATACTAGATACTATAATACTAGATACTATAATAATACTATAATAATACAACAACTTCTACCGCCCCCCCACCACCACAACTATAATACTAGATACTATAATACTAGATACTTTTATACTACAAGCTACTTTAATACTACAATAACTTCTTCCGCCCCCCCCCCCACTACTACTATAATACTAGATACTATAATACTAGATACTATAATAATACAACAACTTCTACCGCCCCCCCACCACCACAACTATAATACTAGATACTATAATAATACAACAACTTCTACCGCCCCCCCACCACAACTATAATACTAGATACTATAATACTAGATACTATAATACTAGATACTATAATAATACAACAACTTCTACCGCCCCCCCACCACCACAACTATAATACTAGATACTATAATAATACAACAACTTCTACCGCCCCCACCACCACAACTATAATACTAGATACTATAATACTAGATACTTTTATACTACAAGCTACTTTAATACTACAATAACTTCTTCCGCCCCCCCCCACCACTACTACTATAATACTAGATACTATAATACTAGATACTATAATAATACAACAACTTCTACCGCCCCCCACCACCACAACTATAATACTAGATACTATAATAATACAACAACTTCTAATACGCCCCCCACCACAACTATAATACTAGATACTATAATACTAGATACTATAATACTAGATACTATAATAATACAACAACTTCTACCCCCCCCAAACCACCACAACTATAATACTAGATACTATAATAATACAACAACTTCCGCCCCCCCCCCCACCACCACAACTATAATACTAGATACTATAATACTAGATACTATAATAATACAACAACTTCTACCCCCCCCCCACCACAACTATAATACTAGATACTATAATAATACAACAACTTCTACCGCCCCCCACCACAACTATAATACTAGATACTATAATACTACAACAACTTCTACCGCCCCCCCCACCACCACAACTATAATACTAGATACTATAATAATACAACAACTTCTACCGCCCCCCCCCACCACAACTATAATACTAGATACTATAATACTAGATACTATAATACTAGATACTATAATACTACAACAACTTCTACCGCCCCCCCCACCACCACAACTATAATACTAGATACTATAATAATACAACAACTTCTACCGCCCCCCCACCACAACTATAATACTAGATACTATAATACTAGATACTATAATACAACAACTTCTACCGCCCCCCCACCACCACAACTATAATACTAGATACTATAATAATACAACAACTTCTACCGCCCCCCACCACCACAACTATAATACTAGATACTATAATAATACAACAACTTCTACCGCCCCCCCACCACTACAACTATAATACTAGATACTATAATAATACAACAACTTCTACCGCCCCCCCACCACAACTATAATACTAGATACTATAATACTAGATACTATAATACTAGATACTATAATACTAGATACTATAATAATACAACAACTTCTACCGCCCCCCACCACCACAACTATAATACTAGATACTATAATAATACAACAACTTCTACCGCCCCCCACCACACCACAACTATAATACTAGATACTATAATACTAGATACTATAATACTACAACAACTTCTACCGCCCCCCACCACCACAACTATAATACTAGATACTATAATACTAGATACTATAATACTAGATACTATAATAATACAACAACTTCTTCCGCCCCCCCACCACCACAACTATAATACTAGATACTATAATACTAGATACTATAATACTACAACAACTTCTTCCGCCCCCCACCACAACTATAATACTAGATACTATAATACTAGATACTATAATACTACAACAACTTCTACCGCCCCCCACCACAACTATAATACTAGATACTATAATACTAGATACTATAATACTACAACAACTTCTTCCGCCCCCCCACCACAACTATAATACTAGATACTATAATACTAGATACTATAATACTAGATACTATAATACTACAACAACTTCTACCGCCCCCCCACCACCACAACTATAATACTATAATACCTGATACTATAATAATACAACAACTTCTTCCGCCCCCCCACCACAACTATAATACTAGATACTATAAAACTAGATACTATAATACTACAACTGCTGCCGTCCCCCCCACCACTACTACTATAATACTAGATACTATAATACTACAACAACTGCTGCCGTCACCCCACCACTACTACTATAATACTGCAACAACTCCTGCCGTCCCCCCACCACTACTACTACAATACTAGATACTATAATACTAGATACTATAATACTGCAACAACTCCTGCCGTCCCCCCACCACTACTACTACAATACTAGATACTATAATACTAGATACTATAATACTACAACTCCTGCCCCCCCACCACTACTACTATAATACTAGATACTATAATACTACAATACTACAACAACTGCTGCCGTCCCCCACCACTATTACTATAATACTAGATACTATAATACTAGATACTTTTATACTACAAGCTACTTTAATACTACAATAACTTCTTCCGACCACTACTACTATAATACTAGATACTATAATACTAGATACTATAATACCACAACAACTTCTGCCGTCCCCCCACCACCACAACTATAATACTAGATACTATAATACTAGATACTATAATACTACAACAACTTCTGCTGCCCCCCCACCACCACCACCACTACTACTACTACTACTGCTGCTGCCGCCCCCCACTACTACTACTATAATACTAGATACTATAATACTACAACAACTTCTGATGACTACTATAATACTAGATACTATAATACTACAACAACTTCTGCCGCCCCCCACTACCACTACTACAATACTAGATACTATAATACTACAACAACTTCTACTGCCCCCCCCCCACTACTACTACTACAACTGCTGCCGCCCCACTACTACTACTACTATAATACTAGATACTATAATACTAGATACTATAATAATACAACAACTTCTACCGCCCCCACCACCACAACTATAATACTAGATACTATAATAATACAACAACTACCGCCCCCACCACCACAACTATAATACTAGATACTATAATAATACAACAACTTCTACCGCCCCCCACCACCACAACTATAATACTAGATACTATAATAATACAACAACTTCTACCGCCCCCCCACCACAACTATAATACTAGATACTATAATACTAGATACTATAATACTAGATACTATAATACTAGATACTATAATAATACAACTTCTACCGCCCCCCCCACCACCACAACTATAATACTAGATACTATAATAATACAACAACTTCTACCGCCCCCCCACCACAACTATAATACTAGATACTATAATACTAGATACTATAATACTACAACAACTTCTACCGCCCCCCCCACCACCACAACTATAATACTAGATACTATAATACTAGATACTATAATAATACAACAACTTCTACCGCCCCCCCCACCACAACTATAATACTAGATACTATAATACTAGATACTATAATACTACAACAACTTCTTCCGACCACAACTATAATACTAGATACTATAATACTAGATACTATAATACTAGATACTATAATACTACAACAACTTCTACCGCCCCCCCCCACCACAACTATAATACTAGATACTATAATAATACAACAACTTCTACCGCCCCCCACCACAACTATAATACTAGATACTATAATACTAGATACTATAATACTACAACAACTTCTACCGCCCCCCCACCACCACAACTATAATACTATAATACCTGATACTATAATAATACAACAACTTCTTCCGCCCCCCACCACAACTATAATACTAGATACTATAAAACTAGATACTATAATACTACAACTGCTGCCGTCCCCCCACCACTACTACTATAATACTAGATACTATAATACTACAACAACTGCTGCCGTCACCCCACCACTACTACTATAATACTGCAACAACTCCTGCCGTCCCCCACCACTACTACTACAATACTAGATACTATAATACTAGATACTATAATACTGCAACAACTCCTGCCGTCCCCCCACCACTACTACTACAATACTAGATACTATAATACTAGATACTATAATACTACAACTCCTGCCGTCCCCCCACCACTACTACTATAATACTAGATACTATAATACTACAATACTACAACAACTGCTGCCGTCCCCCACCACTATTACTATAATACTAGATACTATAATACTATATACTTTTATACTACAAGCTACTTTAATACTACAATAACTTCTTCCGCCCCCCACCACTACTACTATAATACTAGATACTATAATACCACAACAACTACCACCACAACTATAATACTAGATACTATAATACTACAACAACTTCTGCCCCCCCCACCACCACCACCACCACTACTACTACTACTGCTGCTGCACCACTACTACTATAATACTAGATACTATAATACTACAACAACTAGATGACTACTATAATACTAGATACTATAATACTACAACAACTTCTGCTGACTACTATCATACTAGATACTATAATACTACAACAACTTCTGCCCCCCACCACCACCACTAC
Source organism: Oncorhynchus masou masou (assembly GCF_036934945.1). Classification (NCBI taxonomy): domain Eukaryota; kingdom Metazoa; phylum Chordata; class Actinopteri; order Salmoniformes; family Salmonidae; genus Oncorhynchus; species Oncorhynchus masou. Next base: position 4,801,934 of record NC_088222.1, on the reverse strand, counting down.
TACAATACTAGATACTATAATACTACAACAACTGCTGCCGTCCCCCCACTACCACTACTACAATACTAGATACTATAATACTACAACAACTGCTGCCGTCCCCCACCACTTCTACTATAATACTACAACTTCTTCCGCCGCCCCCACCACTACTACTATAATACTAGATACTATAATAATACAACAACTTCTACCGCCCCCCACCACAACTATAATACTAGATACTATAATACTAGATACTATAATACTAGATACTATAATACTACAACAACTTCTACCGCCCCCCCCACCACCACAACTATAATACTAGATACTATAATAATACAACAACTTCTACCGCCCCCCCCCCACCACAACTATAATACTAGATACTATAATACTAGATACTATAATACTAGATACCATAATAATACAACAACTTCTACCGCCCCCCACCACCACAACTATAATACTAGATACTATAATAATACAACAACTTCTACCGCCCCCCCCCACCACCACAACTATAATACTAGATACTATAATAATACAACAACTTCTACCCCCCCCCACCACCACAACTATAATACTAGATACTATAATAATACAACAACTTCTACCGCCCCCCCCACCACAACTATAATACTAGATACTATAATACTAGATACTATAATACTAGATACTATAATACTATAATAATACAACTTCTACCGCCCCCCACCACCACAACTATAATACTAGATACTATAATAATACAACAACTTCTACCGCCCCCCCCCACCACAACTATAATACTAGATACTATAATACTAGATACTATAATACTACAACAACTTCTACCGCCCCCCCACCACCACAACTATAATACTAGATACTATAATACTAGATACTATAATACTAGATACTATAATACTAGATACTATAATACTAGATACTATAATAATACAACAACTTCTTCCGCCCCCCCCACCACAACTATAATACTAGATACTATAATACTAGATACTATAATACTACAACAACTTCTTCCGCCCCCCACCACAACTATAATACTAGATACTATAATACTAGATACTATAATACTACAACAACTTCTACCGCCCCCCACCACAACTATAATACTAGATACTATAATACTAGATACTATAATACTACAACAACTTCTTCCGCCCCCCACCACAACTATAATACTAGATACTATAATACTAGATACTATAATACTAGATACTATAATACTACAACAACTTCTACCGCCCCCCACCACAACTATAATACTATAATACCTGATACTATAATAATACAACAACTTCTTCCGCCCCCCCCCCCCCACCACAACTATAATACTAGATACTATAAAACTAGATACTATAATACTACAACTGCTGCCGTCCCCCACCACTACTACTATAATACTGCAACAACTCCTGCCCCCCCACCACTACTACTACAATACTAGATACTATAATACTAGATACTATAATACTGCAACAACTCCTGCCGTCCCCCCACCACTACTACTACAATACTAGATACTATAATACTAGATACTATAATACTACAACTCCTGCCGTCCCCCCACCACTACTACTATAATACTAGATACTATAATACTACAACAACTGCTGCCGTCACCCCACCACTACTACTATAATACTGCAACAACTCCTGCCGTCCCCCCACCACTACTACTACAATACTAGATACTATAATACTAGATACTATAATACTGCAACAACTCCTGCCGTCCCCCCACCACTACTACTACAATACTAGATACTATAATACTAGATACTATAATACTACAACTCCTGCCGTCCCCCCACCACTACTACTATAATACTAGATACTATAATACTACAATACTACAACAACTGCTGCCGTCCCCCCACCACTATTACTATAATACTAGATACTATAATAATAGATACTTTTATACTACAAGCTACTTTAATACTACAATAACTTCTTCCGCCCCCCACCACTACTACTATAATACTAGATACTATAATACCACAACAACTTCTGCCGTCCCCCCACCACCACAACTATAATACTAGATACTATAATACTAGATACTATAATACTACAACAACTTCTGCTGCCCCCCCCCCCCACCACCACCACTACTACTACTACTACTGCTGCTGCCGCCCCCCACTACTACTACTATAATACTAGATACTATAATACTACAACAACTTCTGCCGCCCCCCATGACTACTATAATACTAGATACTATAATACTACAACAACTTCTGCCGCCCCCATGACTACTATCATACTAGATACTATAATACTACAACAACTTCTGCCCCCCCCACTACCACTACTACAATACTAGATACTATAATACTACAACAACTTCTGCCGTCCCCCCACTACCACTACTACAATACTAGATACTATAATACTACAACAACTTCTGCTGCCGCCCCCCCCACTACTACTACTACTACTACTACAACTGCTGCCGCCCCCACTACTACTACTATAATACTAGATACTACAATACTAGATACTATAATACTACAACAACTTCTGCCGCCCCCCCACTACTACTACTACTACTACTACTACAACTGCTGCCGCCCCCCACCACCACAACTATAATACTAGATACTATAATAATACAACAACTTCTACCGCCCCCCACCACCACAACTATAATACTAGATACTATAATAATACAACAACTTCTACCGCCCCCCCACCACCACAACTATAATACTAGATACTATAATAATACAACAACTTCTACCGCCCCCCACCACAACTATAATACTAGATACTATAATACTAGATACTATAATACTAGATACTATAATACTAGATACTATAATAATACAACAACTGCCGCCCCCCACCACCACAACTATAATACTAGATACTATAATAATACAACAACTTCTACCGCCCCCCACCACAACTATAATACTAGATACTATAATACTAGATACTATAATACTACAACAACTTCTACCGCCCCCCCACCACCACAACTATAATACTAGATACTATAATACTAGATACTATAATAATACAACAACTTCTACCGCCCCCCCCCACCACAACTATAATACTAGATACTATAATACTAGATACTATAATACTACAACAACTTCTTCCCCCCACCACAACTATAATACTAGATACTATAATACTAGATACTATAATACTAGATACTATAATAATACAACAACTTCTACCGCCCCCCCCACCACCACAACTATAATACTAGATACTATAATACTACAACAACTTCTACCGCCCCCCCCCACCACCACAACTATAATACTATAATACCTGATACTATAATAATACAACAACTTCTTCCGCCCCCCCCCCCACCACAACTATAATACTAGATACTATAAAACTAGATACTATAATACTACAACTGCTGCCGTCCCCCCACCACTACTACTATAATACTAGATACTATAATACTACAACAACTGCTGCCGTCACCCCACCACTACTACTATAATACTGCAACAACTCCTGCCGTCCCCCCACCACTACTACTACAATACTAGATACTATAATACTAGATACTATAATACTGCAACAACTCCTGCCGTCCCCCCACCACTACTACTACAATACTAGATACTATAATACTAGATACTATAATACTACAACTCCTGCCGTCCCCCCACCACTACTACTATAATACTAGATACTATAATACTACAATACTACAACAACTGCTGCCGTCCCCCCACCACTATTACTATAATACTAGATACTATAATACTAGATACTTTTATACTACAAGCTACTTTAATACTACAATAACTTCTTCCGCCCCCCCCCCACCACTACTACTATAATACTAGATACTATAATACCACAACAACTTCTGCCGTCCCCCCCACCACCACAACTATAATACTAGATACTATAATACTACAACAACTTCTGCTGCCCCCCCACCACCACCACCACTACTACTACTACTGCTGCCCCCCCCACTACTACTACTATAATACTAGATACTATAATACTACAACAACTTCTGCCGCCCCCCCATGACTACTATAATACTAGATACTATAATACTACAACAACTTCTGCCGCCCCCCCATGACTACTATCATACTAGATACTATAATACTACAACAACTTCTGCCCCCCCACTACCACTACTACAATACTAGATACTATAATACTACAACAACTTCTGCCCCCCCCCACTACCACTACTACAATACTAGATACTATAATACTACAACAACTGCTGCACCCCCCACCACTTCTACTATAATACTACAACTTCTTCCGACCACTACTACTATAATACTAGATACTATAATACTACAAGCTACTTTAATACTACAACAACTTCTGCTGTCCCCCCACCATTACTACTATAATACTAGATACTATAATACTACAATAACTTCTTCCGCCCCCCCCCCCACTACTACTATAATACTACAACAACTTCTTCCCCCCCCACCACTACTACTATAATACTAGATACTATAATACTAGATACTATAATACGACAAGCTACTTTAACACTACAATAACTTCTTCCGCCCCCCCACCACCACTACTACTATAATACTAGATACTATAATACTACAACAACTTCTGCCGTCCCCCCCCACCACCACTACTATAATACTAGATACTTTAACACTACAATAACTTATTCCGCCCCCCACCACTACTACTACTATAAAACTAGATACTATAATACTACAACAACTGCTGCCGCCCCCCACCACTACTACTACTATAATACTAGATACTATAATACTAGATACTATAATAATACAACAACTTCTACCGCGCCCCCCCACCACCACAACTATAATACTAGATACTATAATACTAGATACTATAATACTAGATACTATAATACTAGATACTATAATACTAGATACTATAATAATACAACAACTTCTACCGCCCCCCCCACCACCACAACTATAATACTAGATACTATAATAATACAACAACTTCTTCCGCCCCCCCCCACCACCACAACTATAATACTAGATACTATAATACTAGATACTATAATAATACAACAACTAGATACTATAATACTAGATACTATAATAATACAACAACTTCTACCCCCCCCCCCCACCACAACTATAATACTAGATACTATAATACTACAACAACTTCTACCGCCCCCCCACCACCACAACTATAATACTAGATACTATAATAATACAACAACTTCTACCGCCCCCCCACCACAACTATAATACTAGATACTATAATACTAGACTATAATACTAGATACTATAATACTAGATACTATAATACTACAACAACTTCTGCCGCCCCCCCCCCATGACTACTATAATACTAGATACTATAATACTACAACAACTTCTGCCGCCCCCCCCATGACTACTATCATACTAGATACTATAATACTACAACAACTTCTGCCGTCCCCCCATGACTACTATAATACTAGATACTATAATACTACAACAACTTCTTCCCCCCCACCACTACTACTATAATACTAGATACTATAATACTACAACAACTTCTTCCCCCCCCCACCACTACTACTATAATACTAGATACTATAATACTACAACAACTGCTGCCGTCCCCCCACCACTTCTACTATAATACTACAACTTCTTCCGCCCCCCCCACCACTACTACTATAATACTAGATACTATAATACTACAAGCTACTTTAATACTACAACAACTTCTGCTGTCCACCCCACCATTACTACTATACTACTAGATACTATAATACTACAATAACTTCTTCCGCAACCCCCCCCCCCCACCACTACTACTATAATACTAGATACTATAATACTACAACAACTTCTTCCCCCCCCACCACTACTACTATAATACTAGATACTATAATACTAGATACTATTGTCGCTATTGTCGTTCTTTTAACGTAACGTTACGTAATCAACACTGCTAGCTAGCCAGTTAGCCCCCGAATAGCAGCACTGTAGAAACTATTACACTCGACGGAACGACTTGATTAGTGTAGTGTCAACAACGTAGCCACTGCCAGCTAGCCTACTCCAGCAGTACTGTATCATTTCAATCATTTTAGTCAATAAGATTCTTGCTACGTAAGCTTAACGTTCTGAACATTCGATAAGTGTAGTCCACTTGTCATTCCAATCTCCTTTGCATTAGCGTAGCCTCTTCTGTAGCCTGTCAACTATGTGTCTATCTATCCCTGTTCTCTCCTCTCTGCACAGACCATACAAACGCTCCACACCGCGTGGCCGCGGCCACCCTAATCTGGTGGTCCCAGCGCCACGACCCACGTGGAGTTCCAGGTCTCCGGTAGCCTCTGGAACTGCCGATCTGCGGCCAACAAGGCAGAGTTCATCTCAGGCTATGCCTCCCTCCAGTCCCTCGACTTCTTGGCACTGACGGAAACATGGATCACCACAGACAACACTGCTACTCCTCTCTCTTCGTCCGCCCACGTGTTCTCGCACACCCCGAGAGCTTCTGGTCAGCGGGGTGGTGGCACCGGGATCCTCATCTCTCCCAAGTGGTCATTCTCTCTTTCTCCCCTTACCCATCTGTCTATCGCCTCCTTTGAATTCCATGCTGTCACAGTTACCAGCCCTTTCTAGCTTAACATCCTTATTATTTATCGCCCTCCAGGTTCCCTCGGAGAGTTCATCAATGAGCTTGATGCCTTGATAAGCTCCTTTCCTGAGGACGGCTCACCTCTCACAGTCCTGGGCGACTTTAACCTCCCCACGTCTACCTTTGACTCATTCCTCTCTGCCTCCTTCTTTCCACTCCTCTCCTCTTTCGACCTCACCCTCTCCCCCTACTCACAAGGCAGGCAATACGCTCGACCTCATCTTTACTAGATGCTGTTCTTCCACTAACCTCATTGCAACTCCCCTCCAAGTCTCCGACCACTACCTTGTATCCGTTTCCCTCTCGCTCTCATCCAACACTTCCCACACTGCCCCTACTCGGATGGTATCGCGCCGTCCCAACCTTCGCTCTCTCTCCCCCGCTACTCTCTCCTCTTCCATCCTATCATCTCTTCCCTCTGCTCATACCTTCTCCAACCTATCTCCTGATTCTGCCTCCTCAACCCTCCTCTCTTCCCTTTCTGCATCCTTTGACTCTCTATGTCCCCTATCCTCCAGGCCGGCTCGGTCCTCCCCTCCCGCTCCGTGGCTCGACGACTCATTGCGAGCTCACAGAACAGTGCTCCGGGCAGCCGAGAGGCAATGGAGGAAAACTCGCCTCCCTGCGGACCTGGCATCCTTTCACTCCCTCCTCTCTACATTTTCCTCCTCTGTCTCTGCTGCTAAAGCCACTTTCTTCCACTCTAAATTCCAAGCATCTGCCTCTAACCCTAGGAAGCTCTTTGCCACCTTCTCCTCCCTCCTGAATCCTCCTCCCCCTCCCCCCTCCTCCCTCTCTGCAGATGACTTCGTCAACCATTTTGAAAAGAAGGTCGACGACATCCGATCCTCGTTTGCTAAGTCAAACGACACCGCTGGTTCTGATCACACTGCCCTACCCTGTGCTCTGACCTCTTTCTCCCCTCTCTCTCCAGATGAAATCTCGCTTCTTGTGACGGCCGGCCGCCCAACAACCTGCCCGCTTGACCCTATCCCCTCCTCTCTTCTCCAGACCATTTCCGGAGACCTTCTCCCTTACCTCACCTCGCTCATCAACTCATCCCTGACCGCTGGCTACGTCCCTTCCGTCTTCAAGAGAGCGAGAGTTGCACCCCTTCTGAAAAAACCTACACTCGATCCCTCCGATGTCAACAACTACAGACCAGTATCCCTTCTTTCTTTTCTCTCCAAAACTCTTGAACGTGCCGTCCTTGGCCAGCTCTCCCGCTATCTCTCTCAGAATGACCTTCTTGATCCAAATCAGTCAGGTTTCAAGACTAGTCATTCAACTGAGACTGCTCTTCTCTGTATCACGGAGGCGCTCCGCACTGCTAAAGCTAACTCTCTCTCCTCTGCTCTCATCCTTCTAGACCTATCGGCTGCCTTCGACACTGTGAACCATCAGATCCTCCTCTCGACCCTCTCCGAGTTGGGCATCTCCGGTGCGGCCCACGCTTGGATTGCGTCCTACCTGACAGGTCGCTCCTACCAGGTGGCGTGGCGAGAATCTGTCTCCTCGCCACGCGCTCTCACCACTGGTGTCCCCCAGGGCTCTGTTCTAGGCCCTCTCCTATTCTCGCTATACACCAAGTCACTTGGCTCTGTCATAACCTCACATGGTCTCTCCTATCATTGCTATGCAGACGACACACAATTAATCTTCTCCTTTCCCCCTTCTGATGACCAGGTGGCGAATCGCATCTCTGCATGTCTGGCAGACATATCAGTGTGGATGACGGATCACCACCTCAAGCTGAACCTCGGCAAGACGGAGCTGCTCTTCCTCCCGGGGAAGGACTGCCCGCTCCATGATCTCGCCATCACGGTTGACAACTCCATTGTGTCCTCCTCCCAGAGCGCTAAGAACCTTGGCGTGATCCTGGACAACACCCTGTCGTTCTCAACTAACATCAAGGCGGTGGCCCGTTCCTGTAGGTTCATGCTCTACAACATCCGCAGAGTACGACCCTGCCTCACACAGGAAGCGGCGCAGGTCCTAATCCAGGCACTTGTCATCTCCCGTCTGGATTACTGCAACTCGCTGTTGGCTGGGCTCCCTGCCTGTGCCATTAAACCCCTACAACTCATCCAGAACGCCGCAGCCCGTCTGGTGTTCAACCTTCCCAAGTTCTCTCACGTCACCCCGCTCCTCCGCTCTCTCCACTGGCTTCCAGTTGAAGCTCGCATCCGCTACAAGACCATGGTGCTTGCCTACGGAGCTGTGAGGGGAACGGCACCGCAGTACCTCCAGGCTCTGATCAGGCCCTACACCCAAACAAGGGCACTGCGTTCATCCACCTCTGGCCTGCTCGCCCCCTACCACTGAGGAAGTACAGTTCCCGCTCAGCCCAGTCAAAACTGTTCGCTGCTCTGGCCCCCCAATGGTGGAACAAACTCCCTCACGACGCCAGGACAGCGGAGTCAATCACCACCTTCCGGAGACACCTGAAACCCCACCTCTTCAAGGAATACCTAGGATAGGATAAAGCAATCCTTCTCACCCCCCTTAAATGCTGATTTAGATGCACTATTGTAAAGTGGCTGTTCCACTGATGTCAGAAGGTGAATTCACCAATTTGTAAGTCGCTCTGGATAAGAGCGTCTGCTAAATGACTTAAATGTAATGTAAATGTAATACTATAATACGACAAGCTACTTTAACACTACAATAACTTCTTCCGCCCCCCCCCCCACCACCACTACTACTATAATACTAGATACTATAATACTACAACAACTTCTGCCGTCCCCCCCCACCACCACTACTATAATACTAGATACTTTAACACTACAATAACTTATTCCGCCCCCCCACCACTACTACTACTATAAAACTAGATACTATAATACTACAACAACTGCTGCCGCCCCCCACCACTACTACTACTATAATACTAGATACTATAATACTAGATACTATAATACTACAACAACTTCTGCTGCCGCCCCCCCACTACTACTACTATAATACTAGATACTATAATACTACAACAACTTCTGCCGCCCCCACTACTACAACAACTTCTGCCGCCCCCACTACTATAATACTAGATACTATAATACTACACAACTTCTGCCGCCCCCCACTACTACTACAATACTACAACAACTTCTGCCCCCCCCCCCCACCACCACTACTACTATAATACTAGATACTATAATACTACAACAACGTCTTCTGCCCCCCCCCCCCCCACTACTACAACTTCTGCCCCCCCCCACTACTACAGACCTCATAGTTGTCTTTGATCCAGAGCTGCCTCTCCAGTAACGTGTCTCTCTGCTCCGCCTCCAGACTGTCGAACTGAGACTGAGACATCTCCATGTTCCTCCTGATGATGTAGAGCTTCTCCTCGTCTCCGTACTCTTCTCTGCAGACGGTGAACCTGTAGATCCACTTACAGTACCAGACCACATAGGCACACAGGCAGTAAGGGAACAGGACAATCTGACAGAGCAGGATGTCCAAGATTTTAGGCTTCTGGTAGCCTCCCTTGATGTCGATCTTGTTCTTGATGATGTCACGGATGACCTCTTCTTCCTGTTCCCGGATCTCCTCTTTGGACCGACGGTTCTTGCCCTTCTCTTTAGTCTTGTTCAGGAGACCCAGCTGCTTGGCTATCTCTGTCGCCTGGATACGAAACTTGGGGACCGTTGATAGGTAGTTGATGGCTTCAGTGTAGCTGGCCCACCAACTGTAGTACTGAAGGAAGAAAAGTGTTAGAATGTTTCCCAAATGGCAACCTATTCCCTATTCAGTGTACTTCTTTGGACCAGAGCCCTATGGACATGAAATAGGTTGCCACATGGGGACTATTTGGGTTTTAGTGTGGAAACAATTTCCATTGAAATATATAATTGCATTTAAGCCAAGAGACTTTTGAGAGTACGTGAAGATACGACTGTACCTGGAAGATGGATATAGCAACCACGGTGACCAGAATGACAATCCGTACGTCCACTTTAGGTGCCAGTCGTCTCCTGTAGTAGGTGTAGTAGTGGCTGTAGTACTCTTCAGGGTGGTCCAGCATGTAGTCGTAGTCTCTACGGGAGTCCTCATCCTGATACACAGGAGGAAATGGCCCTTATTTTCACCTTCCTTTAACAAACTATAACAACCACTAGAAAATAGGCCTAGTAACAAGACGACTAGAAGATTATTTAAAAATATATATTACCTTTATTTAACTAGGCAAGTCAGTTAAGAACAAATTCTTATTTTTAATGACGGCCAGGAACAGTGGGTTAACTGCCTGTTCAGAATGACAGATTTTTTTCTTGTCAGTTCGGGGATTTGATCCAGCAACCTTTCGGTTACTAGTCCAAGGATACCTGCTGGTTATTGGCCCAACGCTCTAACCACTAGGCTCCCTGCTGGTTACTGGCCCAATGCTCTAACCACTAGGCTCCCTGCTGGTTACTAGTCCAACGCTCTAACCACTAGGCTGCCTGCTGGTTACTGGCCCAACGCTCTAACCACTAGGCTGCCTGCTGGTTACTGGCCCAACGCTCTAACCACTAGGCTCCCTGCTGGTTATTGGCCCAACGCTCTAACCACTAGGCTCCCTGCTGGTTACTGGCCCAATGCGCTAACCACTAGGCTCCCTGCTGGTTACTAGTCCAACGCTCTAACCACTAGGCTCCCTGCTGGTTACTGGCCCAACACTCTAACCACTCGGCTTCCTGCTGGTTACTGACCCAACACTCTAACCACTCGGCTTCCTGCTGGTTACTGACCCAACACTCTAACCACTAGGCTCCCTGCTGGTTACTGACCCAACGCTCTTACCACTAGGCTACCTGCTGGTTATTGGCCCAACGCTCTAACCACTCGGCTGCCTGCTGGTTACTGGCCCAACACTCTAACCACTCGGCTGCCTGCTGGTTACTGGCCCAACACGCTAACCACTAGGCTACCTGCTGGTTACTAGTCCAACACGCTAACCACTAGGCTACCTGCTGGTTACTGGCCCAACACTCTAACCACTCGGCTCCCTGCTGGTTACTAGTCCAACACGCTAACCACTAGGCTCCCTGCTGGTTACTAGTCCAACACGCTAACCACTAGGCTCCCTGCTGGTTACTGGCCCAACGCTCTTACCACTCGGCTCCCTGCTGGTTACTGGCCCAACGCTCTTACCACTCGGCTGCCTGCTGGTTACTAGTCCAACACGCTAACCACTAGGCTCCCTGCTGGTTACTGGCCCAACACGCTAACCACTAGGCTCCCTGCTGGTTACTAGTCCAACACTCTAACCACTAGGCTCCCTGCTGGTTACTGGCCCAACGCTCTTACCACTCGGCTCCCTGCTGGTTACTGGCCCAACGCTCTTACCACTCGGCTGCCTGCTGGTTACTAGTCCAACACGCTAACCACTAGGCTCCCTGCTGGTTACTGACCCAACTCTCTTACCACTAGGCTACCTGCTGGTTATTGGCCCAACGCTCTAACCACTCGGCTCCCTGCTGGTTACTGGCCCAACGCTCTTACCACTAGGCTGCCTGCTGGTTACTGACCCAACACTCTAACCACTAGGCTCCCTGCTGGTTACTAGTCCAACACGCTAACCACTAGGCTGCCTGCTGGTTACTAGTCCAACACGCTAACCACTAGGCTGCCTGCTGGTTACTAGTCCAACACTCTAACCACTCGGCTGCCTGCTGGTTACTAGTCCAACACGCTAACCACTAGGCTCCCTGCTGGTTACTAGTCCAACACTCTAACCACTAGGCTCCCTGCTGGTTACTAGTCCAACGCTCTAACCACTAGGCTCCCTGCTGGTTACTAGTCCAACACGCTAACCACTAGGCTCCCTGCTGGTTACTGGCCCAACGCTCTAACCACTAGGCTCCCTGCTGGTTACTAGTCCAACACTCTAACCACTAGGCTCCCTGCTGGTTACTAGTCCAACACGCTAACCACTAGGCTCCCTGCTGGTTACTAGTCCAACACTCTAACCACTAGGCTACCTGCTGGTTACTGGCCCAACACGCTAACCACTAGGCTCCCTGCTGGTTACTAGTCCAACACTCTAACCACTCGGCTACCTGCTGGTTACTAGTCCAACACTCTAACCACTAGGCTCCCTGCTGGTTACTAGTCCTGCTGGTTAACGCTCTAACCACTAGGCTCCCTGCTGGTTACTGGCCCAACACGCTAACCACTAGGCTCCCTGCTGGTTACTAGTCCAACACTCTAACCACTCGGCTACCTGCTGGTTACTGACCCAACGCTCTAACCACTAGGCTCCCTGCTGGTTACTAGCCAACGCTCTAACCACTAGGCTCCCTGCTGGTTACTAGTCCAACACTCTAACCACTCGGCTACCTGCTGGTTACTGACCCAACGCTCTAACCACTAGGCTCCCTGCTGGTTACTAGTCCAACGCTCTAACCACTAGGCTGCCTGCTGGTTACTAGTCCAACACGCTAACCACTAGGCTGCCTGCTGGTTACTAGTCCAACACTCTAACCACTAGGCTCCCTGCTGGTTACTAGTCCAACACGCTAACCACTAGGCTGCCTGCTGGTTACTAGTCCAACACGCTAACCACTCGGCTGCCTGCTGGTTACTAGTCCAACACGCTAACCACTAGGCTCCTGCTGGTTACTAACCCAACACGCTAACCACTAGGCTCCCTGCTGGTTACTAGTCCAACGCTCTAACCACTAGGCTCCCTGCTGGTTACTAGTCCAACACTCTAACCACTAGGCTCCCTGCTGGTTATTGGCCCAACGCTCTAACCACTAGGCTGCCTGCTGGTTACTAGTCCAACGCTCTAACCACTAGGCTGCCTGCTGGTTACTGGTCCAACACTCTAACCACTAGGCTCCCTGCTGGTTACTAGTCCAACGCTCTAACCACTAGGCTCCCTGCTGGTTACTAGTCCAACACGCTAACCACTAGGCTCCCTGCTGGTTACTAGTCCAACACGCTAACCACTAGGCTCCCTGCTGGTTACTAGTCCAACACGCTAACCACTAGGCTCCCTGCTGGTTACTAGTCCAACACGCTAACCACTAGGCTCCCTGCTGGTTACTGGCCCAACGCTCTAACCACTAGGCTCCCTGCTGGTTACTAGTCCAACACTCTAACCACTAGGCTCCCTGCTGGTTACTGGCCCAACGCTCTAACCACTAGGCTCCCTGCTGGTTACTAGTCCAACACTCTAACCACTAGGCTGCCTGCTGGTTACTGGTCCAACACTCTAACCACTAGGCTCCCTGCTGGTTACTGGCCCAACGCTCTAACCACTAGGCTCCCTGCTGGTTACTAGTCCAACACGCTAACCACTAGGCTGCCTGCTGGTTACTAGTCCAACACGCTAACCACTAGGCTCCCTGCTGGTTACTAGTCCAACACGCTAACCACTAGGCTCCCTGCTGGTTACTAGTCCAACACGCTAACCACTAGGCTCCCTGCTGGTTACTAGTCCAACACTCTAACCACTAGGCTCCCTGCTGGTTACTAGTCCAACACGCTAACCACTAGGCTGCCTGCTGGTTACTAGTCCAACAACCACTAGGCTACCTGCTGGTTACTAGTCCAACGCTCTAACCACTAGGCTCCCTGCTGGTTACTAGTCCAACACGCTAACCACTAGGCTCCCTGCTGGTTACTGGCCCAACACTCTAACCACTAGGCTCCCTGCTGGTTACTAGTCCAACGCTCTAACCACTAGGCTCCCTGCTGGTTACTACCAACACGCTAACCACTAGGCTCCCTGCTGGTTACTAGTCCAACACTCTAACCACTAGGCTCCCTGCTGGTTACTGGCCCAACACGCTAACCACTAGGCTCCCTGCTGGTTACTAGTCCAACACTCTAACCACTAGGCTACCTGCTGGTTACTGACCCAACGCTCTAACCTCTAGGCTCCCTGCTGGTTACTAGTCCAACTCTAACCACTAGGCTCCCTGCTGGTTACTAGTCCAACACTCTAACCACTAGGCTCCCTGCTGGTTACTGACCCAACGCTCTAACCACTAGGCTCCCTGCTGGTTACTAGTCCAACGCTCTAACCACTAGGCTGCCTGCTGGTTACTAGTCCAACACGCTAACCACTCGGCTGCCTGCTGGTTACTAGTCCAACACGCTAACCACTAGGCTGCCTGCTGGTTACTAGTCCAACGCTCTAACCACTAGGCTCCCTGCTGGTTACTAGTCCAACACGCTAACCACTAGGCTGCCTGCTGGTTACTAGTCCAACACGCTAACCACTAGGCTCCCTGCTGGTTACTAGCCCAACACGCTAACCACTAGGCTCCCTGCTGGTTACTAGTCCAACGCTCTAACCACTAGGCTCCCTGCTGGTTACTAGTCCAACACTCTAACCACTAGGCTCCCTGCTGGTTACTGGCCCAACGCTCTAACCACTAGGCTGCCTGCTGGTTACTAGTCCAACGCTCTAACCACTAGTCTCCTGCTGGTTACTAGTCCAACACTCTAACCACTAGGCTCCCTGCTGGTTACTACCAACTCTAACCACTAGGCTCCCTGCTGGTTACTAGTCCAACACTCTAACCACTAGGCTACCTGCTGGTTACTAGTCCAACACGCTAACCACTAGGCTCCCTGCTGGTTACTAGTCCAACACGCTAACCACTAGGCTCCCTGCTGGTTACTAACCCAACACGCTAACCACTAGGCTCCCTGCTGGTTACTAGTCCAACGCTCTAACCACTAGGCTCCCTGCTGGTTACTAGTCCAACACTCTAACCACTAGGCTCCCTGCTGGTTACTGGCCCAACGCTCTAACCACTAGGCTGCCTGCTGGTTACTAGTCCAACGCTCTAACCACTAGGCTGCCTGCTGGTTACTAGTCCAACACTCTAACCACTAGGCTCCCTGCTGGTTACTAGTCCAACACTCTAACCACTAGGCTCCCTGCTGGTTACTAGTCCAACACTCTAACCACTAGGCTGCCTGCTGGTTACTAGTCCAACACGCTAACCACTAGGCTCCCTGCTGGTTACTAGTCCAACACGCTAACCACTAGGCTACCTGCTGGTTACTAGTCCAACACGCTAACCACTAGGCTACCTGCTGGTTACTAGTCCAACGCTCTAACCACTAGGCTCCCTGCTGGTTACTAGTCCAACACGCTAACCACTAGGCTCCCTGCTGGTTACTAGTCCAACACTCTAACCACTAGGCTCCCTGCTGGTTACTAGTCCAACGCTCTAACCACTAGGCTCCCTGCTGGTTACTAGTCCAACACGCTAACCACTAGGCTGCCTGCTGGTTACTGGCCCAACGCTCCAACTGGCCCAACGCTCTAACCTCGGCTCCCTGCTGGTTACTGGCCCAACGCTCTACCACTCGGCTGCCTGCTGGTTACTAGTCCAACACGCTAACCACTAGGCTCCCTGCTGGTTACTAGTCCAACACTCTAACCACTAGGCTCCCTGCTGGTTACTAGTCCAACGCTCTTACCACTAGGCTCCCTGCTGGTTACTAGTCCAACACGCTAACCACTAGGCTCCCTGTCCCTTATCAGAATGATTTACAGCTGTATGTATATATGAAGCATCTATGAGTAGGAGTGCTTACCTAGGATCAGTTCTTTGCCTTTTAGATTACAACAAACAAGAGAATATAGCCATGGGGGCCCTGATCCTAGATCAGCACCCCTACTTTAAGAAGCAGGAAGGACATACCTGCTCTACCTTTCTCGGGATACTACTACGGTAGCTCCGTGAAAAGCGACTATCCTGATCACTTCAATGTTGAGTCTCTTCAGGTCTATTGAGTAAATAGTAATTGACAGTAATGGTACACTATAAGCCAAAAGGTTCAAATTGACTGCGGGCCTTGGATTCAGAGGTTAGAGAAAAGTGCCACATTGGCATATACAACATAAGTTGACGTCAGCGAGAACCGACGGCAACCCCAGCTTGGCCAGAGAGCTGGAGAAATGGAGGTCTATGGTACGAATCATCCGTGGGGTTTCTACACTTACCTTCAGAGTTTCATATGCAGTTGCAATGAGCAAAAAATGTTGATGAGCACTTTCACGTGTCTCGCCTGTAAGGCTTGAGAATCTATCGGGGTGATACTTTCTGGCTAACTGTCTGTATGCACGACCTATGTCGGATTTAACCGCATCTCTCGGTACTCCGAGGACATCGTAACAAATCTCCGTGCCACAATAAAGTCCCTCGATAAGCGCCGTGGCAGAGGGTATGAGACCCCCCCAAAATAACAAAATGCCTATCCATTGACCAAAGTGTCGCCCATTCTTCATGGGCGCAGCCATTTCACTATCGTCACAAGTTCTTCTTCGTGTTGCTTTCCGGCAGAATAGACGCGTTGTTGCGTCTTGCTGCCTTTCACAGTTTGGAATGTATATTGCACATTTATTCACAAAAAAAGGGGGGGGGGGGAGGGGAGGGGGGGGGGAGTAATGGCACCGCCATCTAACCTCGGGTGACCACATTTCCCGGATTGTGCGGGACAGTCCCACACTTTGGCCCTTTGTCCCGCAACCAAACAATCATGTCCCCGCATTTTATAAACAAATTCAAACACCTTAAAAGATAAGTCGATTTCTCCCGTATTTCAGTCAGACATTCCGACCTGTGTCTTGCAGTCACGTTGCGTTTCTGAACATGATATATCATAAAGATGTGGCAGAAATTTGACCAACTGACTTGTTGGAAAGGTGGCATCCTATGATGGTACCACGCCTCACTGAGCTCTTCAGTAAGGCCATTCTACTGCCAATGTTTGTCTATGGAGATTGCATGGCTGTGTGCTCGATTTTATACACCTGTCAGCAACAGGTGTGGTCATAAAACGCCACATCCACTAATTTGAAGGGGTGTCCACATACGTTTGCAAATACAGTGCATTTGGAATGTGTTCAAGCCAGTTACGTTCCAGCCTTATCCTAATATTGATTAAATTGTTTTTTCCCCTCATCAATCTACACACAATACCCCATAACGACAAAGCAAAAACAAATATATATATATTTATATAAATGACATCACATTTCCATAAGTATTCAGACCCTTTCCTCGGTACTTTGTTGGAGAACCTTTGGCAGTGATTACAGCCCGACTGTTCGTGGGTCTGACGCTACAAGCTTGGCACAAATGTATTTGGGGAGTTTCTTCTCTGTAGATCCTCTCAAGCTGTCAGGTTGGATGGGGAGTTAGAGCGTTGGGTCAGTAACCAGCAGCGTCGCTGCACAGTTTTTTTTCCAGGTCTCTCCAGATATGTTTGATCGCGTTCAAGTTCGTGCTCTGGCTGGGCCACTCAAAGACTTTCAGAGAATTGTCCCGAAGCCACTCCTGCATTGTCTTGGCTGTGTGCTTTGGGTTGTTGTCCTGTTGGAAGGTGAACCTTCGCCCCCAGTCTGAGGTCCTGAGCACTCTGGAGCAGGTTTTCATCAAGGATCTCTCTGTACTTTGGTCCGTTCATCTTTCCCTCGATCCTGACTAGTCTCCCAGTACCTGAAACTGAAAAACATGATGCTACCACCACCATGCTTCACCGTAGGGATGGTGCTAGGTTTCCTCCTGAAGTGATAGTTGGCATTCAGGCCAAAGACTTCAATCTTGGCTTCATCAGACCAGAGAATCTTGTTTCTCATGGTCTGAAAGTCCTTCGGTGCCTTTTGGCAAACTCCAAGCGGGCTGTCATGTGCCTTTTACTGAGGAGTGGCTTCTGTCTGGCCGCTCTACCATAAAGGCCTGATTGGTGGAATGCTGCAGAGATGGTTGTTCTTCTGGAAGGTTCTCCCATCTCCCGAGAAGAACTCTGGAATTCTGTCAGAGTGGCCATCGGATTCTTGGTCACCTCCCCGACCAATGCCCTTCTCCCCTGATTGCTCAGTTTGGCCAGGAGGCCAGCTCTCGGAAGAGTCTTGGTGGTTCCTAACTTTTTCCAATGTAGAATGATGGAGGCCACTGTGTTCTTGAGGACCTTTAATAATGCAGACATTTTGTAGGTACCCTACCCCAGATCCTCGGCACAATCCTGTCTCGGAGCTCTACAGACAATTCCTTCGACCTCATGACTTGTTTTTTTCTCTGACCGGCACTGTCAACTGTGAGACCTTATATAGACCGGTATGTGCATTTCCAAATCCTGTCCAGTCAATTGA
Organism: Oncorhynchus masou masou; assembly: GCF_036934945.1. Classification (NCBI taxonomy): domain Eukaryota; kingdom Metazoa; phylum Chordata; class Actinopteri; order Salmoniformes; family Salmonidae; genus Oncorhynchus; species Oncorhynchus masou. Next base: position 4,783,222 of record NC_088222.1, on the reverse strand, counting down.
ATTTACCACAGGTGGACTTCAATCAAGTTGTAGAAACATCTCAAGGATGATCAATGGAAACAGGACGCACCTGAGCTCAATTTTGAGTCACATAGGGTCTGAATACTTATGTCAATAAGGTATCTGTTTTTTATTTTTACATTTGCAAAATTTCAAAAAAATGTTTTTACTTTGTCGTTATGAGGTATTGTGTGTAGATCGATGAGGAAAAAAAATATAATTTAAGCCATTTTAGAATAAGGCTGTAACGTAACAATATGTGGAAAAAGTGGAAGGGATTTGAATACTTTCCAAATGCACTGTATAGTGTACCTGAGCTGATTCCAACTGGACAGCACATATTCCTATAAGACTTCAAGGGGAACACATCTTTAGCTTTGATCAGGTCACACACGTTTACACACTTACAACATGTCTCTGCATCATAGATTAGGGTCTTCCCCAGCCCATTCTAGTGACCACCATCCTCTGGACTCAAGCCTAAACACATCGTCGGGACGTTATTACATGATCGTTAACAGATATCGCCACCGAAGGTAATGGTGGATGTGTAGAAGAGGACTGGCCACCCCACATAGCCTGGTTCCTCTCTAGGTTTCTTCCTAGGTTTTGGCCTTTCTAGGGAGTTTTTCATAGCCACTGTGCTTCTACACCTGCATTGCTTGCTGTTTGGGGGTTTTAGGCTGGGTTTCTGTACAGCACTTTGTGACATCAGCTGATGTAAGAAGGGCTTTATAAATACATTTTATTTGTGTATTGCACTGAGGAGAAGAGCATTTAGCATTTAGCATTTCACTACAGCATTTAGCATTTCACTACAGCAAATAGCCTACATCATGTGACCAATAAACTTTGATTTGACCACATCTGATGTTCAATCAGTACAAACCTCTATTTCCTTCTGTCCATCTCCATTGTATTGTCTGTATCTGTGTTGTGTAGCACCAGGTCAGTATGCTGTGATCTGATCTGATGTGATCTGATCTGTGATCTGATCTGATGTGATCTGGCAACACCATAAGAACATGGTGGGTTCAAGAAGGATGGAAACCAAGAGTTCAACAAGAGGACCATTTTCTACAGGAGATACCCAGATACACACATCTATATTGAGGTGAGAAAGACTCATACACAGATCACTGGGTTGACACAGAAAGGTTACGGTACTAATGATTTGAGTCACACGTGTTTGTGTGTGTGTGTGTGTGTGTGGAGGAGGCAGCTGATGATCTGCGGGTCATATTACTATTAGTGATGTATTATTAGGCTTAAATACACAGTGGTCAGTTTATTAGGTACACCACCATTTCACAAAACATTTTTCATCTCCTCAAATGTCCACCACAGACCTGGGACCTCCAGCCTCGAGCGTGTGTCGGAGGGGAAGGGAACTACATCACCATACACTCATACACTCTCCGGACAGTTTATTAGATATACCATAATAATGGCTATTGAAGCATGTAGACAGGCATCGAGGCTTTTAGTTACTGTTCGATTAATCATTAGACTGGACAAAACTAGTGCCCTAAGTGACTGAGCCTGGTATGATCAGTGCCTAGTGCACCGGGTTCTAGTTCCTCAGAAACGGCCTTCTGGGCTTTTCACGCACGACAGTGTCTCGGGTTTACCTAGAATGATGCAACAAACCAAAACATCCAGACAGCAGCAGTCCTGTGGGTGAAAACAGCTGGTTGATGAGAGGTTGAAGGAGAAAGAGAAGAATCATGCAAGTTAACAGGTGGGCCACAAACAGACAAATAACAGCGCAGGACAACAGTGGTGTGCAGCACGACATCTCAGAACCCACAACTCGTCGGTCCTGATAATTTCTACAGTAAGATGTACAGTAGGCCTGGTCATTTCTACAGTAAGATGTACAGTAGGCCTGGTCATTTCTACAGTAAGATGTACAGTAGGCCTGGTCATTTCTACGGTAAGATGTACAGTAGCCTTGATCATTTCTACGGTAAGATGTACAGTAGGCCTGGTCATTTCTACAATAAGATGTACAGTAGGCCTGGTCATTTCTACAGTGATCATTTCTACAGTGAGATGTACAGTATGCCTGATCATTTCTACAGTGAGATGTACAGTAGGCCTGGTCATTTCTACGGTAAGATGTACAGTAGGCCTGGTCATTTTTCCATCTGTACCGTTACTTAGGGTTGCACCATCAGTAACTAGCTAGCTTGCATTGGCTAATGTTAGCTATTAGCTGTGTAATTTACAAGACCAGAGGACTGTTTGAAAGAGAAACTCACATATAATACGATGAGAGATAAGCACTGTTTCCCTGAAGCATGCTGCCCTGTTCTGACATAGCTCCCTGGGTTTACCATCGTGCTGTGGCTGTTTGGCCAGGACGTGGCATTTAGTCATTTGTTCGTTTTAAGAGAGACTCGTTAAAGGTTAAGCACTTCCTGGCACAAAACACATTGTGGGCGCTCCTCGTTATTTCTCAAAGTGTGTATGAAAGAGAGAAACTCATCCCTGTATTTGCGTTTCATTATCAATTGAGCTCAGTCAGAAATGTGGCTAACGTGAGTCCATTTAATGACAGCAGTGAGTGATGGCGAGTGGGAATGACAAGTCAGGGGCTGACAGGGCATCATGTGCTGCTGAACTACAGCGCTGCGTTCTGTGTCGCAGAGTGATCAACACAACTGCAGAGAAAAGATCCGGTGAACCGCGAACCACATAGGCAGCTCCCTCTCACACAGCAGAGACCGCTGCTAAGCGCAGAGAGACCGCTGCAGAGAGACCGCTGAAGAGAGACCGCTGCTAAGCGCAGAGAGACCGCTGAAGAGAGACCGCTGCTAAGCGCAGAGAGACCGCTGAAGAGAGACCGCTGCTAAGCGCAGAGAGACCGCTGCAGAGAGACCGCTGCTAAGCGCAGAGAGACCGCTGCTAAGCGCAGAGAGACCGCTGAAGAGAGACCGCTGCTAAGCGCAGAGAGACCGCTGAAGAGAGACCGCTGCAGAGAGACCGCTGCTAAGCGCAGAGAGACCGCTGAAGAGAGACCGCTGCTAAGCGCAGAGAGACCGCTGAAGAGAGACCGCTGCTAAGCGCAGAGAGACCGCTGCTGAGAGACCGCTGCCGAGCGCAGAGAGACCGCTCAGAGACCGCTTTGCAGAGAGACCGCTGCAAAGCCCAGAGAGACCGCTGCAAAGCAGATGCATTCACTGTGACACGTCGCTATACAGTCACTGACACGTCGCTATACAGTCACTGTGACACGTCGCGACCCACCATTAACAGCCGTACCTGAAGGCTGCTTTAAAAAGGATGAATCGGCAAAATGACGTTTCCACCAGCAGCACCACAAACACTTCTCTCTCACAGTCACACAGAGACAAAGGGGACGCCCGGTCAGTTGGGGACGCCCGGTCAGTTGGGGACGCCCAGTCAGTTGGGGACGCCCAGTCAGTTGGGGACGCTGTTAGTGTTTACATACTGGAGAGTGAGACCAAATCAACGACGCTGCACAGAGTGGAATCAGGTGTATCAAAAAGGCAGTTTATTTAAAGTCAGAGATATCTTGTCCTGCAGTTAAGCGTGCACGGACCTAAGCATATGACTCTGCAAGGAGTCAGGTAATTAGGCTGCTTAGACAGAGTTTGCAGCGGAATATGTACACAGAATAATGTAGGTAGATTCTCGTTGTGTCGTCTTCTGACTGGTCCCAAAGTGTTGGAGGCGGGCCTGCTCTAGCCAAAGCAGGAGCCCCATTGGTGCATAGCAGAGTCCTCTGCTCTTGTCACCCGACCAGTAGAGTGGGGTAGAGTGTGAGTGTTCGTGCTCATGAAATGTCTGTGTGTCAAGGAGGCGGGAGATAAGGGGAGCTGGCAGTATCAGCGTTAGGCTAAGGTGTTTCATGTTTATGCAGGGTTCAATGTCAGTGAAATAGTTTGGCACTCTAAGCTCGTTAGTGTTGCAGGATGTTCTTTGTAGTTTGCAGGGGAGTATATTTTGGGTGATGGCAGCCATATGTCCTTCCCTTGAGCTGTTTTGTGCGAGGATAATTATGTTATTGCACATAGGCTCTATGCTTGACTGAGGACACCTGGGCAAGAGTTGTCTGGGGACAACTGGCTCAGCCAGAGTATTGACTAACTAGTAATGCTTGGTTACATGATTATTATATTTATATAACAACGCCCAGTCAGATGGGGATGCCTCGTCAGTTGGGGATGCCTCGTCAGTTGGGGATGCCTCGTCAGTTGGGGATGCCTCGTCAGTTGGGGATGCCTCGTCAGTTGGGGATGCCTCGTCAGTTGGGGATGCCTCGTCAGTTGGGGATGCCTCGTCAGTTGGGGATGCCTCGTCAGTTGGGGATGCCTCGTCAGTTGGGGATGCCTCGATGGGGATGCCTTGGGGATGCCTCGGGGATGCCTCGTCAGTTGGGGATGCCTCGTCATGTTGGGGATGCCTCGTCAGATGGGGATGCCTCGTCAGATGGGGATGCCTCGTCAGATGGGGATGCCTCGTCAGATGGGGATGCCTCGTCAGTTGCGGATGCCTCGTCAGTTGGGGATGCCCCGTCAGTTGCGGATGCCTCGTCAGTTGCACAACAATGCATTGAATTGAAATGTCTTCAGCATTCAACCCAACCCCTCTGAATCAGAGATGCTGCCTTAATCCACGACATCGGTACCCGGGGAGCAGTTGTTGTTGACTTATTCAAAGGCAGAACGGCAGATTTTATTTTTACACCTTGCCCGGTCGAGGATTCGAACCAGCAACCTTTCGGTTATTGGCTCAACGCGCTTAACCACTAGGCTTTCTGCACCGGGTCACTTCACACTCTTACAGGTGTCTGTAATAAATTAAAATAGATGTTTTACAATGGTGGGGGGGGGTGCCAAGATGGAGGGACGTTGGCTTCGACACAGCGCCCCCCTATCAGTATATATACGAATCATTGATTACGACCGATGTTCAACGTGTTGTAAAGCTATTTTATTATACTTCAACACGCAAAGGTGTTATGACTGGTTTCATAAAGGTTTGAATGCCTTAAAAATATACTCAGTTCTGAGTAAAAACAGTTTCTATAAAGTGAATCAATCCGGACCCGTCTTTTACTTATCAACTGACGACGGTAGTAAAATACACAGTATTTTTGTTGTACAAAACATACTACTTCTACTCCCCCCCCACCCCCCAAGCAAACATTCTCTCATCGCCTTACAGCACTGATTAGAGTCTGGATTTAAACGTCAGAAAATCAAGATCTAGACAGACAATATTGCTTTTTGCTTCTGGACCGGTAAAAAAAAAAAAACACTAGAAGAAAATTGAAACGGCTAGAAACTAAAAAGACCAGGAAACAAAAGGGACTTAACTACAACAGATTCAGTACAACTCAATTATACCCCTTTAAGTAGCAAGATCTTAATGTGAACCAGGTACAATTATGGAACAACATAAAAAGACAACATGGCATGAAAAAACATTTAAAAAGTCATTACTGTCTGTCTGGGTCTAAGGAAGAAACAAAAAAAAAACTAACATCACATCTGCAATAGTTTCACGCTCCAAACCACTTTCTCTTGTTATTGCCTTTGTTCAGTTACACTGCATTTATGATACACATGAGTGGATGACTTAACAAAAAAAAAAAAAAAAAAGTACACAATCACTTAAAAAGACACAGCTTATTTATAAAGAGGAAACGCGGTAAAATAAACTACTGCAGGACTTGCTGTTTGATTTTAGTCCTTGATTATCTCCTGTAGTGCCCCCTCTCCTTCTCCCTGTCCCTGATCCTGTCTCTCTCCCGGTGGCGTCCACGATCTCGGTCCCGGCGTGTATCTCTGGGCCGTTCTCGCTCCCTCTGCCTGTCTCGTTCCCGTGGACGGCTGCGGCGACTGGTCACCACGGCCTGGGTCCGTCTCAGGAAGTCATCCACTCGCATGTCATAGTCATGCTGCAGAGGGAGAGAGATGTTTAATTTTACCTTTATTTTACTAGGCAAGTCAGTTAAGAACAAATTCTTATTTTCAATGACGGCCTAGGAACAGTGGGTTAACTGCCTGTTCAGGGGCAGAAGGACAGCTTGCCAGCTCGGGGATTCGAACTTGCAACCTTTCGGTTACTAGTCCAACGCTCTAACCACCAGGCTACCCTGCCGCCCCGAACCTTTGAACATGTGGTGTTCACTAGTTAAACTCCCACCTCTGGACGTTAACACATTGAAGTGAACATTTGATATGTGAGTGGGGTAATGTGGGTAATGCACAGTCCTTCTGTTGGGTAGGCTGGGCACTGGACACCTATCAAGTACGAGCTCAGTGGAGCAAACTACTTATAAAAACACCTGTATTGTAACTAAATTGTAAACAAAAGCGTCTGCTAAATGGGATATATTATTATTATTATTATTATATTAAAAACACCTGTATTGTAACTAAATTAAACAATTCCACAGTTTCATCGTATGGCAAAACAAGTGGTCACTACAAAAGACAAGGGAACACTGGCTCCAAACAAGGTGCATGAGGAGTAAACTGAAGTGACGAAGATATCCAGCCACTCAGTGGAAGTTGATAAAAGCTCTTCTTTATATTGATAAACAAAAAGTAGTAATTAATTCAGCCCTTAAGTCTTCATTTGTAATTTTCTGTTGTGTTTTTAAATCAACTTCCACTGCCCTCCATGTCCTCTTTTAAAACAAGTAATCACATCAGAGCAGAAATAAGCTTTTACCACGCTGGAGCTATATGAGCGGACAAGTCTCTTCTCTCTGAAGCGGGCGTCGTGTGGTACAGGTTCTCTGAAGCGGGCGTCGTGTGGTACAGGTTCTCTGAAGCGGGCGTCGTGTGGTACAGGGTGTTGCCCAGCATAGGGTGGGTGTGCCTGGGGAGGTGGAGGATGGTGCTGGTAGAACGGGTGGTGAGGTGGCTGCTCCATCCCAGGGTACTGTGCCTACAGACGAAAAGGAGCATCTTATTAGATTTATACAATTAATGGATGAACAGGTCAGTGGAGAAGAAGAAAAAAGTCCCCTGAATGGCAGGTTGATAAAGTGGTCAGTGTGATGCAGATAAACTATTCACCCCCAAAAAATATTTTAAAAAAGGTAGGAGCCGATCAGCCTATTATATTACAGAAGGTCGCATACGGCAACCTGTTTCGACCAATCAGGTCTTTCGTTTAGCTGGATTTTTCTCTTTTGATTAATCAAACCATAGAGATGTAGATATATGAAACTAGATAGAGATGTATCAACACTATACACACACACACCCACACCCACACCCTTTCAAAAATGAGTGGATTGGACTACTTCAGCCACGCCCGTTGCTGACAGGTTTATACAGTACAGACACTGATCTGAAACAAGCAGCTGAAACACTGCTATGTCCAAGTCTAAAACCGGATTGGTGCACATTATGAATAGAGGAAGTGGAAATAAAAAGAAACAAAGTACTTAGGTATCAGTTGGCCAGAGATTCTAAAACTTTGGAAAAGGCAAGATAACTACCGTCCAAATTCCATAATAAACAAAGTCAGAAGGATCTCCTCCTTTATGTAGGGGAAAGACATATTTTAGGAATATCACCAGAAACAAGTAAAAATAACAATATATAGCTCAATAAAGCTCCTAAAGTGCATTTTGAAGGAATCAAGTGAATCAGCTCCTTTTTATACTGCATTTTGAAGGAATCAAGGAATCAGCTCCTACATTTTATTTTTAGAAGGAATCATCAGCTCCTATGGTTTTATACTGCATTTTGAAGGAATCATAATCAGCTCCTATGGTTTTATACTGCATTTTGAAGTGGTTCAGCTCCAGTTTTATACTGCATTTAGAAGGAATCAAGTGAATCAGCTCCTATGGTTTTATACTGCATTTAGAAGGAATAAAGTGAATCAGCTCCTACGGTTTTATACTGCATTTAGAAGGAATCAAGTGAATCAGCTCCTATGGTTTTATACTGCATTTAGAAGGAATAAAGTGAATCAGCTCCTATGGTTTTATACTGCATTTAGAAGGAATCAAGTGAATCAGCTCCTATTATACTGTTTTATAATCTGAATCATTTTTTATACTGCATTTTGAAGGAATCAAGTGAATCAGCTCCTATGGTTTAATTAAAGTCAATCTGTACCAAAGCACTTAGACATCAAGTGGTTGAAGTGAAAATAAAATGTGAGTCTGTTTGTACAGACTGATGCACTATCTGTTCTGAGGTGACTAAAGGTCTCCCTCTAGTGGAATGAGATGAATTTTCAGACTTATTTGAAACAGGTGGCCTGCTGAAGCAAAAATGGTTATTAAAAGCACCACAAAATGTCAATTTTGTCTGGTATGGGACCAGAGGCAGTCAAATATTTGACCACTTTCCAGAAGTTCGCTGGATTACCCTCACTCTGATATACAATTCAAGGAGTTCAGGGATGAACATCTATTTCTCAAATGTCCGAAAGGCTGCCAATCAGATGTAGAATCAGTCCGTCTAGTCTTAACCCAAGATATATTTTGTTCCTGTAATTTCTCAGGCAAATCATGCGTAATCCGAGGATTAAATCAGTCTTTTACCCATAGCTTTTTGTACGGTGCATGTTTATCTGCAACATAGTTAGACGGGGAAATCAAACAATTAAGGGCCTGATCCAAGTCAATGACAGTCGACACATCCACCCCAGCTCAGACAAAAAAAATGTCTCATTAACTTCTTGGTGACAGGGGGCAGTATTTACACGTCCGGTTGAAATGCATGCCCCAAATTCAACTGCCTGCTTATCCCCAGAAGATAAGATATGCATATTATTAGTAGATTTGGATAGAAAACACCGACGTTTCTAAAACTGTTTGAATCATGTCTGTGACTATAACAGAACTTATTTAGCAGGCGAAACCCAGAGGACAAACCATCCAGATTTTGTTTTTTTGAGGTCACTCTATTTTCAATGTTTTTTCATTGGGAATCCAGATTTCTAAGGGACCTTCTTGCAGTTCCTACCGCTTCCACTGGATGTCACCAGTCTTTAGAAATTGGTTGGGATTTTTCCTTTGTGTAATGAAGAAGTAGCACTGTTCAGAATGAGGGTCACTTCAAGTGTACTGTTCGATAGAGGTGCGTGACCAGAAAGCTAGCTACAGTTTGTTTTCCTCCTGTAATGAACACAGATCATCAAGTCCTCAATTTCATCGATTATTTAAGTTAACAAATACCTAAAGTTATTACAAAAGTAGTTTGAAAGGTTTTGGCAAAGTTTACAGGTTACTTTTGAGATATTTTATCGTCACGTTGCGCAAGTTGGAACCAGTGTTTTTCTGGATCAAACGCACCAAATAAATGGACATTTTGGATATATATGGACGGGATTAATCGAACAAAAAGGACCATTTGTGATGTTTATGGGACATATTGGAGTGCCAACAGAAGAAGCTCGTCAAAGGTAAGGCATGATTTATATTTTTATTTCTGCGTTCTGTGTTGCGCCTGCAGGGTTGAAATATGCTTTTCTCTCTGTTTACAGAGGTGCTATCCTCAGATAATAGCATCGTTTGCTTTCACCGAAAAGCCTTTTTGAAATCTGACATGTTGGCTGGATGTGGTATCTTACATGTGTGATTTCATGAAAGTTTGATTTTTAGAGTAATTTCCCAGAGAGGATAAAATTCCTACAATGTCTTTGTAATAACGCGCAAGTGAGATTTAGGAAGTTTAACATTTTTTTTTATACAGGAAACGGGACAATGGTTACTGAACTCATTGGCAAATACCCCATTGGCTATAAACGTACGAGGGGCATTTGTTAGAATAATATGTAAATAGTAGATTTTTCAGGGTGAAAAGCTGGGGCGAGTTGCTTTAATTCTCAGCAGAGTTTGATTTAGCACAGTGCAAATATCTTTCATACCATCAGATACTGGCATCAACCAATCAAGATGAAGTTCACCTGCTATCAGTCATTCAGACTGAGCATAGTTAGACATCAGGTCAATTTACTGAAAGCACATAATGAAGGCAAGAGGGAGATTGATATTTTATTTGACCCTTATTTTTTTAAGTTGACTGAGAACACATTCTCATTTATAGCAACACGGGAGAGGGTGATGAATGAGCCAATTGTAAACTGGGGATGATTAGGTGACCGTGATGATATGAGGGCCAGATTGGGAATTTAGCCATGACACCAGGGTTAACAGTCCTACTCTTACGTTAAGTGCCATGGGATATTTAGGGACCACAGAGTCATGACACCCGTTTAACGGTCCATCTGAAAGACAGCACCCTACTTAGGGCAATGTCCCAAATCACTGCCCTGGGCCATTGGGATATTTTTTAGACCAGAGGAAAGGGTGCCTCCTACTGGCCCTCCAAACCACTTCCAGCAGCATCTGGTGTCCCATTCAGGGACCAACCAGGACCAACCCCGCTTAGCTTCAGAAGTAAGCCTGCAGTGGGATGCAGGGTGGTATGCTGCTGACCAGGACCAACCCCGCTTAGCTTCAGAAGCAAGCCTGCAGTGGGATGCAGGGTGGTATGCTGCTGACCAGGACCAACCCCGCTTAGCTTCAGAAGCAAGCCAGCAGTGGTATGCAGGGTGGTATGCTGCTGACCAGGATGGTATGATAAATTCCCACTAGCGTCAGATGGACATTTTTACCAAGTCCCACATTTAGGACTAGACATACAAATTGCTTAGGGACAATGACCGATTCTAGAACATTTAGCATCTACTATAGATTCTAGAACATGTAACATGTACATTCTAAATCATTTTTAACATACCATTCCTTGCCAAGGAGTAGGCTGCCCAATGGTGTGGTGGAACTCTCTCATGTAATCGTTGTAGGACTGTGGATCAAATGAACCACAATGTTACTATCAATAGGACTGTGGATCAAATGAACCACATCATGTTACTATCAATAGGACTGGGGATCAAATGAACCACATCATGTTACTATCAATAGGACTGGGGATCAAATGAACCACATCATGTTACTATCAATAGGACTGGGGATCAAATGAACCACATGTTACTATCAATAGAACTGTGGATCAAATGAACCACATCATGTTACTATCAATAGGACTGGGGATCAAATGAACCACATGTTACTATCAATAGGACTGGGGATCAAATGAACCACATGTTACTATCAATAGGACTGTGGATCAAATGAACCACATGTTACTATCAATAGGACTGGGGATCAAATGAACCACATGTTACTATCAATAGGACTGGGGATCAAATGAACCACATGTTACTATCAATAGGACTGGGGATCAAATGAACCACATGTTACTATCAATAGGACTGGGGATCAAATGAACCACATGTTACTATCAATAGGACTGGGGATCAAATGAACCACATGTTACTATCAATAGGACTGGGGATCAAATGAACCACATGTTACTATCAATAGGATTGGGGATCAAATGAACCACATGTTACTATCAATAGGACTGTGGATCAAATGAACCACATGTTACTATCAATAGGACTGGGGATCAAATGAACCACATCATGTTACTATCAATAGGACTGGGGATCAAATGAACCACATGTTACTATCAATAGGACTGTGGATCAAATGAACCACATCATGTTACTATCAATAGGACTGGGGATCAAATGAACCACATGTTACTATCAATAGGACTGGGGATCAAATGAACCACATCATGTTACTATCAATAGGACTGGGGATCAAATGAACCACATCATGTTACTATCAATAGGACTGTGGATCAAATGAACCACATGTTACTATCAATAGGACTGGGGATCAAATGAACCACATGTTACTATCAATAGGACTGTGGATCAAATGAACCACATGTTACTATCAATAGGACTGGGGATCAAATGAACCACATGTTACTATCAATAGGACTGTGGATCAAATGAACCACATGTTACTATCAATAGGACTGGGGATCAAATGAACCACATGTTACTATCAATAGGACTGGGGATCAAATGAACCACATGTTACTATCAATAGGACTGGGGATCAAATGAACCACATGTTACTATCAATAGGACTGGGGATCAAATTAACCACATCATGTTACTATCAATAGGACTGGGGATCAAATGAACCACATGTTACTATCAATAGGACTGGGGATCAAATGAACCACATGTTACTATCAATAGGACTGGGGATCAAATTAACCACATCATGTTACTATCAATAGGACTGGGGATCAAATGAACCACATCATGTTACTATCAATAGGACTGGGGATCAAATGAACCACATGTTACTATCAATAGGACTGGGGATCAAATGAACCACATCATGTTACTATCAATAGAACTGTGGATCAAATGAACCACATGTTACTATCAATAGGACTGGGGATCAAATGAACCACATCATGTTACTATCAATAGGATTGGGGATCAAATGAACCACATGTTACTATCAATAGGACTGGGGATCAAATGAACCACATGTTACTATCAATAGGACTGGGGATCAAATGAACCACATGTTACTATCAATAGGACTGGGGATCAAATGAACCACATGTTACTATCAATAGGACTGGGGATCAAATGAACCACATGTTACTATCAATAGGACTGGGGATCAAATGAACCACATGTTACTATCAATAGGACTGGGGATCAAATGAACCACATGTTACTATCAATAGGACTGGGGATCAAATGAACCACATGTTACTATCAATAGGACTGGGGATCAAATGAACCACATGTTAATATCAATGACAGTTTAATATATAACTGAAATCAATAGCAGGGTGCCCCTGAACTCACCCCATTGAGAAAAACATCTCTCCTCGCTCCAGTGGGGAACCGCCTTGGGAAAAAATGGACTGATTATTGGTTGGGGGGGGGGGGCAAGGGGCTGGGAAGAATTGGTGGAGAGAGGAAGGGCAAGGAAACGATTGGTGGAGAGGGGAAGACTTGGGAATGATTGGTGGAGAGGAACCACGTGCCCTAAAAATCGACCACTTGTCACTTGCGGAGCACAAAGAGGACTGGGTTGATGGAAGCAATATGGTGCCATCTTTTGTCTTGCCCTTTGATAGGCCAGGTGAAAGGTTTACTGTATTGCTTATACCCTACCCAATCCTCTCCAAGCTACACAGGTGCCTATGGGCTAGGGTTTAGATTTGGGGTCAAAGGTGAGTCTGTTGTGAGGTACTTACCGGTCAACTGGCGGGTTGTGAGGGTCCAGTGTAAAGCCTGTACGAAGAGAGAGAAGCTGATTCACTGACTGGCGAGTATGTCCCGATGTAACGCCTCTCTGTCTACAAAGATACACTAGCTCTGGTTTCCTAAATGTTTGGTCCTGATATCGTCAGTCACCAGTAGAGACACTAGCTCTGGTTTCCTAAATGTTTGGTCCTAATATCGTCAGTCACCAGTAGAGACACTAGCTCTGGTTTCCTAAATGTTTGGTCCTGATATCGTCAGTCACCAGTAGAGACACTAGCTCTGGTTTCCTAAATGTTTGGTCCTGATATCGTCAGTCACCAGTAGAGACACTAGCTCTGGTTTCCTAAATGTTTGGTCCTAATATCGTCAGTCACCAGTAGAGACATCTAGCTCTGGTTTCCTAAATGTTTGGTCCTGATATCGTCAGTCACCAGTAGAGACACTAGCTCTGGTTTCCTAAATGTTTGGTCCTAATATCGTCAGTCACCAGTAGAGACACTAGCTCTGGTTTCCTAAATGTTTGGTCCTGATATCGTCAGTCAACAGTAGAGACACTAGCTCTGGTTTCCTAAATGTTTGGTCCTGATATAGTCAGTCACCAGGAGTCAATACGATCTTGAATCACTACTTATGAACACATACTTCAAAGAATACATAATATACTACATAACATTGTGCGATATAACAACTACCATCCCAAAGGGTGGAAAACATCACAATACCAAATACCATAGTACCATATGAAATGCAATTCAGACAGCAGTCACATGTACCCATAGTAACCCATATCTGCAACAGTAGACAATCGTTCATCTGGATTCAACCTTTTGTCCATATGGTTGCATGAATGGATCCAATGAGCTTTCATTTGAAACTCCAAGTAGTTTTCAAGACCACATTCTATCGGTCAGATCCTGTTACCAATAAAAAGGACAAGACAAACCAACACCAACGTTGGCCATGCGCAGAAGGTGGCCGTCCAATCACCTCTGACCGCAGAACGTCGGCCATCATTTTCTGTTTATTTCCCGTGGCCACATTTATCATCAAGGTGAACAGAATCGAAAAATAGTACAACATGTCTGCCCACAGCTCTACAGAAATGTCACTAAAATTTGACATTGCACTTTATCTGAACGATCATGACCCCTTCCACACAAACCACAAATACTCCTAACCTTGTGCGCACCAGTTGTCCAAAGGTCGGTATTTATACATATTATGAAGTTGACGGCAAATCACAAAACAGGTGTTTGACGCACCCGGGATTATAATAATGGCAGGCCATAGAAACACAATCTATAGATCTCAGAGCCTAAACCAAGGCAGGCCGTAGAAACACAATCTATTGATCTCAGAGCCTAAACCAAGGCAGGCCGTAGAAACACAATCTATTGATCTCAGAGCCTAAACCAAGGCAGGCCGTAGAAACACAATCTATTGATCTCAGAGCCTAAACCAAGGCAGGCCATAGAAACACAATCTATTGATCTCAGAGCCTAAACCAAGGCAGGCCATAGAAACACAATCTATAGATCTCAGAGCCTCAAACCAAGGCAGGCTATAGGAACATCAATTGATAAAACGAAATATTGAACAATTAATATTTGTAATTTTTCACAGCGTGGGCTGTTGCATTTACTTTAAATGGTTTGAACAGAATCATTGAAAAATAGTACAACATTCTGCCCACAGCTCTACAGAAATGTCACTAATATTTGACATTGCACTTTCTTATCTGAACGATCATGACCCCCTTCCAACATCTACAAACCATACAGCAAATGAGGCTGTTTTTGTTACCACAGAGGGTGAACGGAGGGTGTTTGTGTTACCAGAGAGGGTGAACGGAGGGTGTTTTTGTTACCACAGAAGGTGAACGGAGGGTGTTTTTGTTACCACAGAGGGTGAACGGAGGGTGTTTTTGGTACCAAAGAGGGTGAACGGAGGGTGTTTGTGTCACCACAGAGGGTGAACGGAGGGTGTTTGTGTTACCACAGAAGGTGAACGGAGGGTGTTTGTGTTACCACAGAGGGTGAACGGAGGGTGTTTTTGGTACCACAGAGGGTGAACGGAGGGTGTTTTTGGTACCAAAGAGGGTGAACGGAGGGTGTTTGTGTCACCACAGAGGGTGAACGGAGGGTGTTTGTGTTACCACAGAAGGTGAACGGAGGGTGTTTGTGTTACCACAGAGGGTGAACGGAGGGTGTTTTTGGTACCACAGAGGGTGAACGGAGGGTGTTTGTGTTACCACAGAAGGTGAACGGAGGGTGTTTGTGTTACCACAGAAGGTGAACGGAGGGTGTTTGTGTTACCACAGAGGGTGAACGGAGGGTGTTTTTGTTACCACAGAAGGTGAACGGAGGGTGTTTTTGTTACCACAGAAGGTGAACGGAGGGTGTTTTTGTTACCACAGAGGGTGAACGGAGGGTGTTTTTGGTACCAAAGAGGGTGAACGGAGGGTGTTTGTGTCACCACAGAGGGTGAACGGAGGGTGTTTGTGTTACCACAGAAGGTGAACGGAGGGTGTTTGTGTTACCACAGAGGGTGAACGGAGGGTGTTTTTGGTACCACAGAGGGTGAACGGAGGGTGTTTTGGTACCAAAGAGGGTGAACGGAGGGTGTTTGTGTCACCACAGAGGGTGAACGGAGGGTGTTTGTGTTACCACAGAAGGTGAACGGAGGGTGTTTGTGTTACCACAGAGGGTGAACGGAGGGTGTTTGTGTTACCACAGAGGGTGAACGGAGGGTGTTTGTGTTACCACAGAAGGTGAACGGAGGGTGTTTGTGTTACCACAGAAGGTGAACGGAGGGTGTTTGTGTTACCACAGAAGGTGAACGGAGGGTGTTTGTGTTACCACAGAGGGTGAACGGAGGGTGTTTGTGTTACCACAGAAGGTGAACGGAGGGTGTTTGTGTTACCACAGAAGGTGAACGGAGGGTGTTTTTGTTACCACAGAGGGTGAACGGAGGGTGTTTTTGTTACCACAGAGGGTGAACGGAGGGTGTTTGTGTTACCACAGAAGGTGAACGGAGGGTGTTTGTGTTACCACAGAAGGTGAACGGAGGGTGTTTGTGTTACCACAGAAGGTGAACGGAGGGTGTTTGTGTTACCACAGAAGGTGAACGGAGGGTGTTTGTGTTACCACAGAGGGTGAACGGAGGGTGTTTTTGGTACCACAGAAGGTGAACGGAGGGTGTTTGTGTTACCAGAGGGTGAACGGAGGGTGTTTGTGTTACCAGAGGGTGAACGGAGGGTGTTTGTGTTACCAGAGGGTGAACGGAGGGTGTTTTTGGTACCACAGAGGGTGAACGGAGGGTGTTTGTGTTACCAGAGGGTGAACGGAGGGTGTTTTTGGTACCACAGAGGGTGAACGGAGGGTGTTTGTGTTACCAGAGGGTGAACGGAGGGTGTTTTTGGTACCACAGTGTATGGAGAGTGTCAGGCAGGGGTTGTGGTGCTCGTTCACTCCCTTACAAATATAATATGGCTCTGAATTATCAATGAAAACATGCTTGCTTGCTCCATCTATCTATATATAGTGTGCGACAGTTAAATAAATCCCAATAATTTACGTACGGCATAATTTAGTAATGAATGTAGAAGTGTTTGATAAATGACGACTCCACGTTTCAGCACCATGGTTTGCTCCGAACACAGCAGATCTACTGCTCATGGCTGACCACCAGGCTGGCATTTCCTGTCCTTATAATAAACAATGTACTGTACCCAATACAATAAGTAGTTATGTGCCCAAATGGTGGGCGGACGCAGGTCAAAATTAGTGCCCTATATAGGGAATAGGGTTCTGGTCTAAAATAGTGCACTATATATATAGGGAATAGGGTTCCATAGGGCTCTGGTCTAAAGTAGTGCACTATATAGGGAATAGGGTTCTATAGGACTCTGGTCTAAAGTAGTGCACTATATAGGGAATAGGGTTCCATAGGGCTCTGGTCTAAAGTAGTGCACTATATAGGGAATAGGGTTCTATAGGACTCTGGTCTAAAGTAGTGCACTATATAGGGAATAGGGTTCCATAGGGCTCTGGTCTAAAGTAGTGCACTATATAGGGAATAGGGTTCCATAGGGCTCTGGTCTAAAGTAGTGCACTATATATAGGGAATAGGGTTCCATAGGACTCTGGTCTAAAGTAGTGTACTATATAGGGAATAGGGTTCCATAGGGCTCTGGTCTAAAGTAGTGCACTATATAGGGAATAGGGTTCCATAGGGCTCTGGTCTAAAGTAGTGTACTATATAGGGAATAGGGTTCCATAGGGCTCTGGTCTAAAGTAGTGCACTATATAGGGAATAGGGTGACATTAGGGACATAGATCATTTTCATACTGTACCAATTCATATGGTAGTAATAGTAACCTGGTCTCTGTGGGAACTCTGCTGGATAATCAATCCTCGGCCGTTTCCTGTTGTGAATGGCATTTTCCTCTGGCCGACCCCTACATGAATTAGGCAAACAATTGAGACAAGGAAACACAAGATAAAGCACAACATCCCAGTAGCCCTATAACATCATATATACAGCACAACATCCCAGTAGCCCTATAACATCATAGATACAGCACAACATCCCAGTAGCCCTATAACAGATACAGCACAACATCCCAGTAGCCCTATAACATCATAGATACAGCACAACATCCTAGTAGCCCTATAACAGATACAGCACAACATCCCAGTAGCCCTATAACAGATACAGCACAACATCCCAGTAGCCCTATAACATCATAGATACAGTACAACATCCTAGTAGCCCTATAACACCACAGATACAGCACAACATCCCAGTAGCCCTATAACACCATAGATACAGTACAACATCCTAGTAGCCCTATAACAGATACAGCACAACATCCCAGTAGCCCTATAACATCATAGATACAGCACAACATCCTAGTAGCCCTATAACAGATACAGCACAACATCCTAGTAGCCCTATAACAGATACAGCACAACATCCTAGTAGCCCTATAACAGATACAGCACAACATCCTAGTAGCCCTATAACAGATACAGTACAACATCCTAGTAGCCCTATAACAGATACAGCACAACATCCTAGTAGCCCTATAACAGATACAGCACAACATCCTAGTAGCCCTATAACAGATACAGTACAACATCCCAGTAGCCCTATAACATCATAGATACAGTACAACATCCTAGTAGCCCTATAACATCATAGATACAGTACAACATCCTAGTAGCCCTATAACACCATAGATACAGTACAACATCCTAGTAGCCCTATAACATCATAGATACAGCACAACATCCTAGTAGCCCTATAACATCATAGATACAGTACAACATCCTAGTAGCCCTATAACAGATACAGCACAACATCCCAGTAGCCCTATAACAGATACAGCACAACATCCTAGTAGCCCTATAACATCATAGATACAGCACAACATCCTAGTAGCCCTATAACAGATACAGTACAACATCCCAGTAGCCCTATAACATCATAGATACAGCACAACATCCTAGTAGCCCTATAACATCATAGATACAGCACAACATCCTAGTAGCCCTATAACATCATAGATACAGCACAACATCATAGATACAGCACAACATCCTAGTAGCCCTATAACATCCTAGTAGCCCTATAACATCATAGATACAGCACAACATCATAGATACAGCACAACATCCCAGTAGCCTTATAACATCATAGACACAGTACAACATCCTAGTAGCCCTATAACATCATAGATACAGCACAACATCCCAGTAGCCCTATAACAGATACAGCACAACATCCTAGTAGCCCTATAACAGATACAGCACAACATCCTAGTAGCCCTATAACATCATAGATACAGCACAACATCCTAGTAGCCCTATAACAGATACAGCACAACATCCTAGTAGCCCTATAACAGATACAGCACAACATCCTAGTAGCCCTATAACATCATAGATACAGCACAACATCCTAGTAGCCCTATAACATCATAGATACAGTACAACATCCTAGTAGCCCTATAACATCATAGATACAGTACAACATCCCAGTAGCCCTATAACACCATAGATACAGCACAACATCCTAGTAGCCCTATAACATCATAGATACAGTACAACATCCCAGTAGCCCTATAACATCATAGATACAGCACAACATCCCAGTAGCCCTATAACATCATAGATACAGCACAACATCCTAGTAGCCCTATAACAGATACAGCACAACATCCCAGTAGCCCTATAACAGATACAGCACAACATCCTAGTAGCCCTATAACATCATAGATACAGCACAACATCCCAGTAGCCCTATAACAGATACAGCACAACATCCCAGTAGCCCTATAACATCATAGATACAGCACAACATCCTAGTAGCCCTATAACAACATAGATACAGCACAACATCCTAGTAGCCCTATAACATCATAGATACAGCACAACATCCTAGTAGCCCTATAACAGATACAGTACAACATCCCAGTAGCCCTATAACATCATAGATACAGCACAACATCCTAGTAGCCCTATAACATCATAGATACAGCACAACATCCTAGTAGCCCTATAACATCATAGATACAGCACAACATCCTAGTAGCCCTATAACAGATACAGTACAACATCCCAGTAGCCCTATAACATCATAGATACAGCACAACATCCCAGTAGCCCTATAACACCATAGATACAGCACAACATCCTAGTAGCCCTATAACAGATACAGCACAACATCCCAGTAGCCCTATAACAGATACAGCACAACATCCTAGTAGCCCTATAACAGATACAGCACAACATCCTAGTAGCCCTATAACATCATAGATACAGCACAACATCCCAGTAGCCCTATAACATCATAGATACAGCACAACATCCCAGTAGCCCTATAACAGATACAGCACAACATCCTAGTAGCCCTATAACATCATAGATACAGCACAACATCCCAGTAGCCCTATAACATCATAGATACAGCACAACATCCTAGTAGCCCTATAACAGATACAGCACAACATCCCAGTAGCCCTATAACAGATACAGCACAACATCCTAGTAGCCCTATAACATCATAGATACAGCACAACATCCTAGTAGCCCTATAACATCATCCCAGATACAGCAGCACAACATCCTAGTAGCCCTATAACAGATACAGCACAACATCCTAGTAGCCCTATAACATCATAGATACAGCACAACATCCCAGTAGCCCTATAACATCATAGATACAGCACAACATCCCAGTAGCCCTATAACAGATACAGCACAACATCCCAGTAGCCCTATAACATCATAGATACAGCACAACATCCCAGTAGCCCTATAACATCATAGATACAGCACAACATCCCAGTAGCCCTATAACATCATAGATACAGCACAACATCCTAGTAGCCCTATAACATCATAGATACAGCACAACATCCTAGTAGCCCTATAACATCATAGATACAGCACAACATCCTAGTAGCCCTATAACATCATAGATACAGCACAACATCCTAGTAGCCCATAACATCATAGATAGCCCTATAACATCCTAGTAGCCCTATAACATCATAGATACAGCACAACATCCTAGATAGCCAACATCCCATAACATCATAGATACAGCACAACATCCTAGTAGCCCTATAACAGATAGATACAGCACAACATCCCAGTAGCCCTATAACAGATACAGCACAACATCCCAGTAGCCCTATAACAGATACAGCACAACATCCTAGTAGCCCTATAACACCATAGATACAGCACAACATCCTAGTAGCCCTATAACATCATAGATACAGTACAACATCCTAGTAGCCCTATAACATCATAGATACAGTACAACATCCTAGTAGCCCTATAACATCATAGATACAGCACAACATCATAGTAGCCCTATAACATCATAGATACAGTACAACATCCTAGTAGCCCTATAACACCATAGATACAGCACAACATCCTAGTAGCCCTATAACATCATAGATACAGCACAACATCCCAGTAGCCCTATAACATCATAGATACAGCACAACATCCTAGTAGCCCTATAACATCATAGATACAGCACAACATCCTAGTAGCCCTATAACATCATAGATACAGCACAACATCCTAGTAGCCCTATAACAGATACAGCACAACATCCTAGTAGCCCTATAACATCATAGATACAGCACAACATCCCAGTAGCCCTATAACAGATAGATCACAGCCCTTTAATATCCTAATACAAACATTTCTGAAGCAATCTGAACAGATTATTCCATAACACAATTAACAGATTGAGAAATAAGGTGATTTAGGCTATATCACCTGTCATATCACCTGTCATATTGCCATTGTATCCACCTCCAGAAAAGGGTGGAAACTTTTTTCATGTCCAAAACTGAGGATTTTATTGAATGTTTTGATAGTCGTAGTTTAAAAACACTAAACACATACAGACAGTTATACTGAGCAGACTATTAACCATTATATTCTCAATGTCATTTTACTGCTTGTAGACAGCTAATTCCCCAGTTAGTTCCATGCCGCTAATTCCCCAGTTAGTTCCATGCCGCTAATTCCCCAGTTAGTTCCATGCCGCTAATTCCCCAGTTAGTTCCATGCCGCTAATTCCCCAGTTAGTTCCATGCCGCTAATTCCCCAGTTAGTTCCATGCCGCTAATTCCCCAGTTAGTTCCATGCCGCTAGTTATTCCATGCCCAGTTAGTTCCATGCCGCCGCCATGCCGCTAATTCCCCAGTTAGTTCCATGCCGCTAATTCCCCAGTTAGTTCCATGCAGCTAATTCCCCAGTTAGTTCCATGCAGCTAATTCCCCAGTTAGTTCCATGCAGCTAATTCCCCAGTTAGTTCCATGCAGCTAATTCCCCAGTTAGTTCCATGCAGCTAATTCAGTTAGTTCCATGCAGTTAGTTCCATGCAGCTTAAGTTCATGATGTTTACAGCTAAGCATGATGTTTAACTTAACGAGGTACATCCTTGTTAGATAAAAAAAAAAAAGTTTGGGGTATCTTATTTACCCCCTTGGCATCCATCT
>NC_088222.1:4616017-4758517 GCF_036934945.1 Oncorhynchus masou masou | reverse complement strand
TTTCTATATAGCCATGGTATAAAAGGGATAATCGACTCGGGGCTCCATACGTTCTCTGGAAAATAATGTAAGTCCATAAAGCCCTGAGTTGATTATCCCATACAGTCACTGCTTCTGACGAGCCATCAACATAAAACAACGTACGCACTGAAACGCCACACCTTCCATGTCCAATTAAAAATCAACCAGATAGTTAAAAAAAATAAAATTAAAACAGCCGAGTCAACTGTCACCAGGTAAATTAGTAAGAGCTGGTTAAAATGGTAACATACCGCTTTCTTGTAGTGGTGTTACCGTTGCTCAGTAAGTAATCAAAAGTTCATATAGACAGTCCATCTTATGCTTTAGGGTCTACAGCCACAAATACATGACAAGGCCTGGCTGAGAGGGCAAAGAAGGGTCTGATTGAGTCAAAAACGGAGGATGAGCTTCACTTCGGCCGTTTTATAAACCAAAAGGTGACCGACCCTCTTTGGCTTAGAATTTCCCTTCCTTGTGGTGTCATTCTCAGTTCATTAAGGCCTTAAAAAGGGAAAGAGGTGGGTTTGTATCACTCTGCCACTGGGTCTCCTCCTAACTAAAACTCCTGCCCGTTAGGTCGGGGTATGGAAACACTCCTGCCCGTTAGGTCGGGGTATGGAAACACTCCTGCCCTTTAGGTCGGGGTATGGAAACACTCCTGCCCGTTAGGTCGGGGTATGGAAACACACTGGAAACACTCCTGCCCGTTAGGTCGGGGTATGGAAACACTCCTGCCCGTTAGGTCGGGGTATGGAAACACTCCTGCCCGTTAGGTCGGGGTATGGAAACACTCCTGCCCGTTAGGTCGGGGTATGGAAACACTCCTGCCCGTTAGGTCGGGGTATGGAAACACTCCTGCCCTTTAGGTCGGGGTATGGAAACACTCCTGCCCGTTAGGTCGGGGTATGGAAACACTCCTGCCCGTTAGGTCGGGGTATGGAAACACTCCTGCCCGTTAGGTCGGGGTATGGAAACACTCCTGTCTTAGTCCATTAGGTTTCCCTAACCACCGAACTGCCAACAGATAACATTCATTCCTGATGAAGTTAAACCTTAACAACATTAATTTCCTCAGTCCAGTCGTGTGTGTGTAGGAGGGGGGAAATGACCGACTGACCGACCGTTGACCAACTAGGTTCCCAAGTCCCCTCACACGACCAGGTTCCCAAGTCCCCTCACACGACCAGGTTCCCAAGTCCCCTCACACGACCAGGTTCCCAAGTCCCCTCAAGTCCCCTCACCAGGTTCCCAAGTCCCCTCACACGACCAGGTTCCCAAGTCCCCTCACACGACCAGGTTCCCAAGTCCCCTCACACGACCAGGTTCCCAAGTCCCCTCACACGACCAGGTTCCCAAGTCCCCTCACACGACCCGGTTCCCAAGTCCCCTCACACGACCAGGTTCCCAAGTCCCCTCACACGACCAGGTTCCCAAGTCCCCTCACACGACCAGGTTCCCAAGTCCCCTCACACGACCAGGTTCCCAAGTCCCCTCACACGACCAGGTTCCCAAGTCCCCTCACACGACCAGGTTCCCAAGTCCCCTCACACGACCAGGTTCCCAAGTCCCCTCACATGACCAGGTTCATAAGTCTCATATATGATTAAGTTCATCTCCCCAGGATAGAAAGAAAACACTGTGGGAACCAATTTAAAACAACTTACCGAGAGAAATGCATTCAAGCAGTGAACCTATGGACTATTGAACAGTGTGTATAAACTCAACTAAAACATTTTGTGGTTTAATAAGTAGCTCGTACGGTGGTTCAAATTGAGACTGTATTCATTACAGGGAAAGATCAAGACCCCCAAATTAAAACCGGTTTCTTTACACATCACCACCACGTGCAGACAGAAACAAGCCAGACTCAAACTACTAGTACCCTGGTTAGCGCTGGGCCGCAGAGACACCCTGGTTAGCGCTGGGCCCCAGAGACACCCTGGTTAGCGCTGGGCCGCAGAGACACCCTGGTTAGCGCTGGGCCGCAGAGACACCCTGGTTAGCGCTGGGCCGCAGAGACACCCTGGTTAGCGCTGGGCCGCAGAGACACCGTGGTTAGCGCTGGGCCGCAGAGACACCCTGGTTAGCGCTGGGCCGCAGAGACACCGTGGTTAGCGCTGGGCCCCAGAGACACCGTGGTTAGCGCTGGGCCGCAGAGACACCGTGGTTAGCGCTGGGCCACAGAGAGATCTATCCTCCTCAGAGCTGCTGTAAACAGTCCTAGGCAGCAGCCCAGAGGATTTCAGGTACCCCTCTTCGTGGTGATGTGAGCAGAGAACTCTGGGAAGGACGGTTTGATGATCATATCAGAACCGCTCCGTCATCACAAGAGCTCACTAGCAGTCTAAATAACAATGTCTAACCTTCCCAGGTCGCCTCGGGTGGGCTCTCTGCACGGCGGGCGTCCTCGAGAGCGGGGCTCCGAAGGCATCTTCCTCTTGTGTCGCATTTTATGAATAACTTGAAACAAGTTAATGCTCTCGTCTTGGGGGAACGTCACACACAGCTGCATCCCACACCCTGGCTCCATTTCCTGCAGGGCCGGAAGGGGGGGAAACAGATTAGTAGATCAACCCATAGAATCTCTGTGAATCTAAGTTCAAGTTAGCTAGTCTTAACTATTCACTCCAAACTATTAACAGTTAACTGGTTAGCCGCCAGTCATTCTTGAGGGTAATTTGCATGACAGTGAATAGTTAGCGAGACAAGGGATCAAATGTATTTATAAAGCCCTTCTTACATCAGCTGATGTCTCAAAGTGTTGTACAGAAACCCAGCCTAAAACCCCAAAACAGCAAGCAATGCAGGTGTAGAAGCACGGTGGCTAGGAAAAACTCCCTAGAAATGGCCAAAACCTAGGAAGAAACCTAGAGAGGAACCAGGCTATGAGGGGTGGCCAGTCCTCTTCTGGCTGTGCCGGGTGGAGATTATAACAGAACATGGCCAAGATGTTCAAACGTTCATAGATGCCCAACAGGGTCAAATAATAATAATCACAGTGGTTGTCGAGGGTGCAACAGGTCAGCACCTCAGTAGGATGGATAGTATGTTATCTTTATTGGATAGACATTATATCAGTGCTTTCAGAAAGTATTCATATCCCTTGACTTATTCCACTTGTTGTGTTACAGCCGGAATTCAAAATTATTTAAATAAAAAAACATTTCCCCTCTCACACCCCCATAATGACAAAATGAAAACCAGTTTTTAGAAATGTTTGAAAATGAAATACATAAGTATTCACACCACTGAGTCAATACATTATCAATGTACCTTTGGCAGTGATTGAAGCAGTGGGTCTTTCTGGGTAAATCTCTTGGAGAGTTGCACTCCTGGATTGGTCAATATTTGCATATTCTTTTTAAATTCTTCCAAGTGCTGATCAGTGCTTGACACTAATTTCTCAAGTCTTGCCATAGATTCTTAAGGCCAAAAATCTAGTTAAATCCAAACTGGTAACGAGGCCATTCAGGAACATTCAACGTTGCCTTGGTAAGCAACTCCAGTGTATATTTGGCCTTGTGTTTAAGGTTATTGTCCTACTGAACGGTGCATTTGTCTCCCCAGTGTCCGTTTCCTTTTAGGGAGTGGCTCCTAATCTGTGAACAGACCTTTTATTTCCGAGGCTCTGTAAATAAACTCTGTGAGTAAAACCTTGCAGTATCTTGTGTGAATTTGGGACTTGATGAATTTTCTCATGCCGAAACCAGATTAGAGTAGATACATACCGGTCGTTAAATCAGAGTTAAAATGACAAAAATAAAATATTTGTAATTTCACAGAGCAAAAAAAAACAAAAACAAAACATCAACAGCCACTACAATGTCGAAACATGACTTTGTCATGAGTTCAATCCCTTTTGCTTAATTTTGCAGACCCACAACCAGATGGGAAGGTGTATCTCTGCAGAATGCTATGGTAGCCATGCTGGTTAAGTGTGCCTTGAATTCTAAATAAAAATCACAGACAGGGTCACCAGCAAAGCACCCCCACACCTCCTCCATGCTTCACGGTGGGAACCACACATGCAGAGATCATCTGTTAACCTACTCTGCGTCTCACAAGGACACGGTGATTGGAACCAAAAATCACAAATTTGGACTCAGACTAAAAAGGATCTAATGTCTAATGTTCAATGCTCGTGTTTCTTGGCCCAATCAAGTCTCTTCTTATTATTGGTGTCCTTTAGTAGTGGTTTCTATGCAGCAATTCGACCATGAAGGCCTGATTCACACAGTCTCCTCTGAACAGTTGATGTTGAGATGTGTCTGTTACTTGAACTCTGTGAAGCATTTATTTGGGCTGCAATTTCTGAGGTTGGTAACTCTAATGAACTTCTCCTCTGCAGCAGAGGTAACTCTGGGTCTTCCTTTCCTGTGGCGGTCCTCATGAGAGCCAGTTTCATCATAGCGCTTGATGGTTTTGCGACTGCACTTGAAGAAACTCTCAAAGTTCTTGAAATGTTCCGGATTGACTGAACTTCATGTCTTAAAGTAATGGTGGACTGTCGTTTCTCTTTGCTTATTTTAACACTTGTTTGGTTACTACATGATTCCATACATGTTATTTTATAGTTTTGATGTCTTCACTATTATTCTACAATGTAGAAAAATAGTACAAATGAATTAACTCATTCAAGGGTTTGTGTATCCAAACTCTCCCAAGACCCCATTTTTACAACAGGCGACCCCCACTTAGCGACCCCCACTTGGCGACCGCGGTCTTACGAGGTGGTGTTGACTGGGAGGGCCTATGACAGGGCAATACAATAGACAGCCAAGTGGTCAATTGCATTTTGTTTTAAAGAGAGAACAAATCTCTTTGATAATGCACTTTTACAACCAAAATGACTACTACTTGTATCTGCTTGGCTGGGTAATTAACATAATACACATTACCGATGTTGATGAAGCTGTCTGTCATCAGGAGAGTAACTAGGGTCAAGACAAGTCCAAGTCATCACTAGTTACCACAGCCATAAAGTAAAAAAAAAACAGGCCTATTTCTACCATTTTACTTAAGTGAGTTTGGCCTTTACCTGTTTGTTAGATCCATGAACACTGTCTCCATTTATTTCTTGTGGACTAATATGCAGTGTATTGACAGCTATTCTGTCATATGCTTTCTTTCTTTTTTTACTCAAGATAATGGAGATGACATCAGGGCAGTAACTAACTACTTTAGAGTTTACAACATGCTAGCTCATAGCTATGTGAACGTAAGTCACCATTGGCCTCATGGCAAAAACCCTGAGCGGTTTCCTTCCTCTCCAGCAACTGAGTTAGGAAGGACGCCTGTATCTTTGCAGTGACTGGGTGTATTGATACACCATCCAAAGTGTAATTCACCATTCACGCAAAGGGATATTCAATATCTGATTTTTTTTTGTATTATTAAAAAAAAAAAAAAAAAAAATCTACCAATAGGTACCCTTCTTTGCAAGGCATTGAAAAATCTACCTGGTCTTTGTGGTTGAATACATTTGAAATTCACTGCTTGACTGAGGGACCTTACAGACTAATTGTATGAGGTACAGAGGAAGTCATTCAAAACTCATATTAAACACTATTATGGCACACAGAGTGAGTAACTTATTACGTACATGCTTACTCCTGAACTTATTTAGGCTCGTCATAATAATAATTATTCAACTTTTCATTTTTAATACATTTTCTAAATAACAATTAGACATTATGGGGTATTGTGTGTAGGCCAGTTACCCAAAATGTCCATTTAATCTATTATAAATTCAGGCTTTAACACATTAAAATGTGGAAAAAGTCAAGGGGTGTGAATACTTTGTGAAGGCTCTGTATAAAGAGGTGAATTAGAGGAGACAGATACCGATATACAGTGCCTTGCGAAAGTATTTGGCCCCCTTGAACTTTGAGACCTTTTGCCACATTTCAGGCTTCAAACATAAAGATATAAAACTGTATTTTTTTGTGAAGAATCAACAACAAGTGGGACACAATCATGAAGTGGAACGACATTTATTGGATATTTCAAACTTTTTTAACAAATCAAAAACTGAAAAATTGAGCGTGCAAAATTACTCAGCCCCTTTACTTTCAGTGCAGCAAACTCTCTCCAGAAGTTCAGTGAGGATCTCTGAATGATCCAATGTTGACCTAAATGACTAATGATGATAAATACAATCCACCTGTGTGTAATCAAGTCTCCGTATAAATGCACCTGCACTGTGATAGTCTCAGAGGTCCGTTAAAAGCGCAGAGAGCATCATGAAGAACAAGGAACACACCAGGCAGGTCCGAGATACTGTTGTGAAGAAGTTTAAAGCCGAATTTGGATACAAAAAGATTTCCCAAGCTTTAAACATCCCAAGGAGCACTGTGCAAGCGATAATATTGAAATGGAAGGAGTATCAGACCACTGCAAATCTACCAAGACCTGGCCGTCCCTCTAAACTTTCATTTACATTTAAGTCATTTGGCAGACGCTCTTATCCAGAGCGACTTACAAATTGGTGAATTCACCTTATGACATCCAGTGGAACAGCCACTTTACAATAGTGCATCTAAATCATTTAAGGGGGGGGGTGAGAAGGATTACTTTATCCTATCCTAGGTATTCCTTTCAACTCATACAAGGAGAAGACTGATCAGAGATGCAGCCAAGAGGCCCATGATCACTCTGGATGAACTGCAGAGATCTACAGCTGAGGTGGGAGACTCTGTCCATAGGACAACAATCAGTCGTATATTGCACAAATCTGGCCTTTATGGAAGAGTGGCAAGAAGAAAGCCATTTCTTAAAGATATCCATAAAAGTGTTGTTTAAAGTTTGCCACAAGCCACCTGGGAGACACACCAAACATGTGGAAGAAGGTGCTCTGGTCAGATGAAACCAAAATTGAACTTTTTGGCAATAATGCAAAACGTTATGTTTGGCGTAAAAGCAACACAGCGCATCACCCTGAACACACCATACCCACTGTCAAACATGGTGGTGGCAGCATCATGGTTTGGGCCTGCTTTTCTTCAGCAGGGACAGGGAAGATGGTTAAAATTGATGGGAAGATGGATGGAGCCAAATACAGGACCATTCTGGAAGAAAACCTCATGGAGTCTGCAAAAGACATGAGACTGGGACGGAGATTTGTCTTCCAACAAGACAATGATCCAAAACATAAAGCAAAATCTACAATGGAATGGTTCAAAAATAAACATATCCAGGTGTTAGAATGGCCAAGTCAAAGTCCAGACCTGAATCCAATCGAGAATCTGTGGAAAGAACTGAAAACTGCTGTTCACAAATGCTCTCCATCCAACCTCACTGAGCTTGAGCTGTTTTGCAAAGAGGAATGGGAAAAAATTTCAGTCTCTCGATGTGCAAAACTGATAGAGACATACCCCAAGCGACTTACAGCTGTAATCGCAGCAAAAGGTGGCGCTACAAAGTATTAACTTAAGGGGGCTGAATAATTTTGCACGCCCAATTTTTCAGTTTTTGATTTGTTAAAAAAGTTTGAAATATCCAATAAATGTCGTTCCACTTCATGATTGTGTCCCACTTGTTGTTGATTCTTCACAAAAAAATACAGTTTTATATCTTTATGTTTAAAGCCTGAAATGTGGCAAAACGTTGCAAAGTTCAAGGGGGCCGAATACTTTCGCAAGGCACTGTATTTAAAACGTCAAATTAATGGATTCGGCCATTTCAGCCACAACCGTTGCTAAAATCGAGCACACTTCCATGCAATCTCCATAGACAAACAGTGACCTTACTGAAGAGCTCAGTGACTGTTAACGTGGCACAGTCATAGGATGCCATCTTTCCAACAAGTTAGTTCGGCAAATTTCTGCCCTGCTAGAGCTGCTCCGGTCAAATGCAAGTGCTGTTATTGTGAAGTGGAAACTTCTAGGAACAACAATGGCTCAACCTTGAAGTGGTAGGTCACACAAGCCCACAGAACGGGACCGCAGAGTGCTGAAGAGCGGAAACATTGTCTGTCCTCGGTTGCAACACTCACTACCAAAAGTTCCAAACTGCCTCTAGAAGTAACTTTTGCACAAGAACTGTTAGTCTGGAGCTTCATGAAATGGGTTTCCATGGCGGTGCAGCCGCACACAAGCCAAAGATCACCATGTGCAATGCCAAGCATCGGCTGGAGTGGTTTAAAGCTCGCCGACATTGGACTCTGGAGTAGTGGAAACGCTTTCTCTGAAGTGATGAATCACACTTCACCATCTGGCAGTCCGACGGACGAATCTGGGTTTGGCGGATGCCAGGAGAACACTACCTGCCCGAATGCCAACTGTAAAGTTTGGTGGAGGGGGAATAATGATCTGAGGCTGTTTTTTATGGTTTGGCCTAGGCCCCAGTGGAGGGAAAGCTTAACGCTACAGCATACAATGACATTCTGTATTTCCAACTTTGTGGCAACAGTTTGAAGAAGGCCCTTTCCTGTTTCAGCGTGACAATGCCCCCTTGCACGAAGCGAGCTCCATACAGAAATGGTTTGTCAAGATCGGTGTGGAAGATCTTGACTGGCCTGCACAGAGCCCTGAACTCAACCCCATCAAACACCTTTGGATAAATTTGAACTGACTACGAGCCTAATCGCCGACCTCACTAATGCTTGTGGCCGAATGGAGAACCCACAGAATTGTTTTTAGTTAAACTTTATTTAACTAAGAACAAACTCTTATTCACCATAACGGCCTACCCCGGCCAAACCCAGATGGGCTAATTGTGCGCCGCCCTATGGGACTCCTAACCACGGTCGGATGTGATACAGCCTGGATTCAAACCAGGGGCTGTGTTTACACCTCTTGCACTGAGATGCGGTGCCATAGACCGCTGAGCCACTCGGGAGCAATGTTCCAACATCTAGTGGAAAGCCTTCCCAGAAGAGTGGAGGCTGTTATAGCAGCAATGTTCCAACATCTAGTGGAAAGCCTTCCCAGAAGAGTGGAGGCTGTTATAGCAGCAATGTTCCAACATCTAGTGGAAAGCCTTCCCAGAAGAGTTGGAGGCTGTTATAGCAGCAAAGGGGAGGACCAACTCTTTATTTATGCCCATGATTCGACATAGCAGGTGTCCACATACTATTGGTCACGTAGTGTATATAGGAGGTGAATTAGAGGAGGAGACAGATGTGGGGACAAATAGACTAGAAGGTCACAGGGCGGGGTTTTTCAACCCATGCCCAGGGGTCCAATACGCGGTCTGGCACTGCGACTGGGCCCGACTGACTCATGGATAGAAATTATTAATCAATAATGTTTACCTGTCCGTCTCGGCCGATCTTTACAGGCTTGTGTTCGTTCCACGAGTTGGAGAGGTGAGCCGTTTTAGTGAAGGGCAACTCCCGCCTGAAAACAAGTAATGGTTTAGAGCAGGAAGTCTTAAAAACAGGTCTGGGATGACAAAACAACAAGGGGCGTTTCAAAGCTCTTTAGGGGCGGCAGGGTAGCCTTAGTGGTTAGAGCGTTGGACTAGTAACCGTAAAGGTTGCAAGTTCGAATCCCCGAGCTGACAAGGTACAAATCTGTCATTCTGCCCCTGAACAGGCAGTTAACCCACTGTTCCGAGGCCATCATTGAAAATAAGAATTTGTTCTTAACTGACTTGCCTGGTTAAATAAAAGGTACAAAAAAAATGTATATGGAGATTATCCATAGAGTTATGTAACTAATTTTGTCTGAAGTTACATTTGAATTCTAGCTACCACATTATAAAAAAGGTATGGTTTAGGCCTTACCTGCAGATCCAGTCGATCTTGAACACCCCACCCAGCATCTTGGCGTTCATCCCAGCAGGCAGGACCCAGTGGATGGGAGACCCTCCATGATGGGACTCCGAGGACAGCCTGGCAAAACCTGCACACACAGGAGGACAACACATTCTGTTCACCAGACTTTGTCTCGCCATCTCGCCGCTTTCTGGAGTCAAAAAGGCGATCGACATTTACACAACATTGGGAAAGCTCCAGTCCTGGGGGAGCCTCGACACTTCTGCTGGAGATGGAGGAATGAAACACATACATGGGGAAAGCCAACTCCAGTCCTGGGGGAGCCTCGACACGCGTACATGGGGAAAGCCAACTCCAGTCCTGGGGGAGCCTCGACATGCGTACATGGGGAAAGCCAACTCCAGTCCTGGGGGAGCCTCGACATGCATATTAACCATGAGAACTTCACCTTGGAACTTGCCACTCTCCTTGACTGAGAAGACCAGGATGACACTGCGATCGGAACGGAAGGCAGCATTCAGCTTCTTCTCATTAACAGGCAAAGTGGACCACACACCCTGGAAATAAGTCAACATTCAACTGTTTAGCTTGTATTCAACATGGTGAAACATTTTCATACTAACTTTTATTCGGTACATTTTCTGCAGTTGAAAAGGCATTTGACAGTGTTTTGTACAGTCTTCCTAAGAGACTATGTTACCTCCCCAGTCACCACCCCGTCCTCCCCCATCCTCCCCAGTCGCCCCCCCCGACCTCCCCCAGTCGCCCCCCGACCTCCCCCAGTCACCACCCCGTCCTCCCCATCCTCCCCAGTCGCCCCCCCCGACCTCCCCCAGTCGCCCCCAGTCCTCCCCCAGTCGCCCCCCGAGCTCCCCAGTCGCCCCCCGACCTCCCCCAGTCGCCCCCCGTCCTCCCCAGTCGCCACCCCGACCTCCCCAGTCCTACCCCCGTCGCCACCCCGACCTCCCCCAGTCGCCACCCCCGACGCCACCCGACCTCCCCGACGCCACCCGACCTCCCCGACGCCACCCGACCTCCCCGACGCCACCCGACCTCCCCGACGCCACCCGACCTCCACTGTATTCACTATATGATGCACTACTTTTAACCATGGCAATACTTTCGGTCACAAGCAGTGCACTACGTAGGGGGTAGGGTGCCATTTGGTACGTAGCTTCTGAGTTAAAGGGATACTGTGAAATCCTGGCATGCAAGGCACCTGTTCTACTTATAGCATTCTATAGTGCACGCACAGACATACAAAGTCCGTAGTAGTTTCACGAGCCAATGCTAACTAGCGCAACGACTGGAAGTCTATAGATAAGGGAACATTGCTAACTTCTTTTATACTGCACACAGAGACATGGAAATGGTATCCACAAGTACATCTGACTCCGGGGAAGTAGAACACTGGTATATGTGTGTGAGAATTTCCCAGCATCCCTTTCAGATACCTTCGCCTTGGCCAGGGACACGTTCTCGTGGTTGTTGCTCTTGATCAGGAAGAAACGGGCGCCTCGTATGACGTACTTCAGCTTGCTGTTCTGGTTCTTGCGGACTGCGCGGACAGACGATGACAGTTTCTCATGCGTTTTCTCAGAACCTGGAGAACACCACACAGTTTTCAAATACATGCAAATAACTTATTCATAGCACATGGCATGCCTGCAACAAAAACAACACTCAGAACAAGAGAAAGATCAATACATTGATTCTTCAGCAATGAAAAGACAAAATGGACAGTGTGCTTTAATGATATAACAACTCCCAGATAAGCATCGGTCCCCGATTCAAATGTTTAAGGCGCTAGTGCATCAGTCCGCGGGAGCCCAGACCGATCCAAAAGATTGTAATCGGTTTTATTAGCGACACAATGTTATGAATCGCCGGTTGACTAATGATTTGCAGCGTTAACCCTCTACTGTGTTGTGACTGAATTGATGAGTCCTCTCCCTCAACCTTATCAAACTTGTCTGCATGTAACAGAGTCTCCTTCAACCTTATCAAACTTGTCTGCATGTAACGGAGTCTGACACGGACCGATAAGTCATATAACTGTCCTACCAGTGCGGGAGACGGAGCTGCCGAGGCCAACGAGAGGTAGACCTACCCTATTCTCTGTTCTAATAATCGGTAGGCTACATCTGCATGGGAAATGATAGGCGTTATTCATTGAGGGACAACCCGTGTAATTTGCTGGAAATGTAAGAGTTTTTTTTTTTTTTAACAGGCAGAGCGGTGTAGGTTACCGGAGTGGACAACTCACATCTAACCGGGGCTTTTCCGTTAACAGGTTCACCATACTAAATATTTTTTGGGTAGTTCTGGTAGTTTTACATCAGATGTGTAAAAGGTATAATTTCAGAATTTTCATAAAGCCTAAGAGAGTCCCAATAATCTCTTCTTCCTGAATCATACACTTGTTCACTACTTCCCACAAATGTATCAACCATTGAATTGGTGTAAGCAAATAGACTAGACTAGAGCGGAGTTCCCACCATTTTCTTATTCCAGTCATTTCCTTCTTAATCCATGAAGGGAAGTGAACAAGTGCACACTTGGGAAGAGAGACCGATAAATTGGGACACGTGAATGTTGAGCAGGTGTGTTTTACCTGAAGCCTCAGAGGCAGAGCCGGAGAGAACAGACTCCCCCTCAGAGAAGGACACAGACTCAGACTGGGAGTCGCTGACTTCACTGCGAATGTCGTAATCATTTGGAGCATTCTTGGCTCTCTGAGCCACTTCCTGCGCCTCATACTCTTCCTCCTCGCCCTCCTCTTCATCTCCCTCCTCCATGTTGGATCGGTGTCCCTCGGAGGACTCGGCCGTGCTGCCCGTCTCCTGGTCTGATGCACCCTCTTCTTCTGCTGCTTCCTTAGAGGGGCTGACCCTGCCCTCCTCGCTGGGAGGACTCGGCTTCTAGACAACAGAACAGAGGGACATCAGTAACCTAACCCTCAGTCTCTACAGAGGGGGGACATCAGTAACCTAACCCTCAGTCTCTACAGAGGGGGGACATCACTAACCTAACCCTCAGTCTCTACAGAGGAGGGACATCAGTAACCTAACCCTCAGTCTCTACAGAGGGGGGACATCACTAACCTAACCCTCAGTCTCTACAGAGGAGGGACATCACTAACCTAACCCTCAGTCTCTACAGAGGGGGGACATCACTAACCTAACCCTCAGTCTCTACAGAGGAGGGACATCACTAACCTAACCCTCAGTCTCTACACAGAGGGACATCACTAACCTAACCCTCAGTCTCTACAGAGGGGGGACATCACTAACCTAACCCTCAGTCTCTACAGAGGAGGGACATCACTAACCTAACCCTCAGTCTCTACACAGAGGGACATCAGTAACCTAACCCTCAGTCTCTACAGAGGAGGGACATCAGTAACCTAACCCTCAGTCTCTACAGAGGAGGGACATCAGTAACCTAACCCTCAGTCTCTACACAGAGGGACATCAGTAACCTAACCCTCAGTCTCTACAGAGGGGGGACATCAGTAACCTAACCCTCAGTCTCTACACAGAGGGACATCAGTAACCTAACCCTCAGTCTCTACACAGAGGGACATCAGTAACCTAACCCTCAGTCTCTACAGAGGGGGGACATCAGTAAACTAACCCTCAGTCTCTACAGAGGGGGGACATCAGTAACCTAACCCTCAGTCTCTACAGAGGGGGGACATCAGTAACCTAACCCTCAGTCTCTACAGAGGGGGGACATCAGTAACCTAACCCTCAGTCTCTACAGAACAGATGGACTAGTGTTGCATGGTATACCAAAGCTTTTCTTTCTTCTCGATACTAGAACATTAAAAACGGTTCGGTTCTCAACTTTACTTTTGGTACTTATGTCAAAATGTGTCTCACATCGACTCCTCTCTCATACTGACTCTAGTCCGTCCCGAGGAAACCACCGGGAGTCTGTCCGTCCCGAGGGGGACCACCAGTAGTCTGTCCCTCAGTCTCTACAGAGGAAATCCACCGGGAGTCTGTCCGTCTCTACAGAGGAACCACCGGGAGTCTGTCCGTCCCGAGGAATCCGGGAGTCTGTCCGTCCCGAGGAAACCACCAGTAACCTGTCCCTCCCGAGGAACCACCGGGAGTCTGTCCCTCCCGAGGGAACCACCGAGTCTGTCCCTCCCGAAATGGAACCACTCTCTCATACTGAGTCTAGTCCGTCCCGAGGAAACCACCGGGAGTCTGTCCGTCCCGAGGAAACCACCGGGAGTCTGTCCGTCCCGAGGAAACCACCGGGAGTCTGTCCGTCCCGAGGAACCACCGGGAGTCTGTCCGTCCCGAGGAAACCACCGGGAGTCTGTCCGTCCCGAGGAAACCACCGGGAGTCTGTCCGTCCCGAGGAAACCACCGGGAGTCTGTCCGTCCCGAGGAAACCACCGGGAGTCTGTCCCGAGGGAACCACCGGGAGTCTGTCCCTCCCGAGGAAACCACCGGGAGTCTGTCCCTCCCGAGGAAACCACCGGGAGTCTGTCCCGAGGAAACCACCGGGAGTCTGTCCCTCCCGAGGAAACCACCGGGAGTCTGTCCCGAGTCTGTCCCTGTCCCGAGGAAACCACCGGAGTCTGTCCCTCCCGAGGGAACCACCGGGAGTCTGTCCCGAGGAAACCACCGGGAGTCTGTCCCGAGGAAACCACCGGGAGTCTGTCCCTCCCGAGGGAACCACCGGGAGTCTGTCCCTCCCGAGGAAACCACCGGGAGTCTGTCCGTCCCGAGGAAACCACCGGGAGTCTGTCACGTATCATGTTAGCGCCACTCATGTTATAAAGTTAACACATTTGAATAACGCGACACGGCATGTAGAAATGTTGAATCTGTTAAATTACTGTTCGCAAAACAATGTTAATTACAGACTAAAACACTTTGAAATGTGAGAAGATACCGGTAGCGTCCAACTTTCCTATAGGCCTAAAATATGTGACAATGTTACATACAAGGACATAACATTTAAAATTATTGATTTAATAAAAACAAACTTTTCAATTTAGCCTTTTGTTTTTATGATGAGCACCCCATAAAAAACAACAACTGGAAGCTGACTGGTAGCCTACACGTGTGTAGCCTGTTGGTTATGTTGGCCAATCAAAGCGGCTCAATGTGTATCAAGTGGAGTGAGAGTTCACTAATGCAAGATGGAGTAAAATTACGGAATTTAAAGCGAAATAACAAGTACATTAGACTGTCTCGTTTGAGAAAAAGGCGTCTCACAAGTCCTCCACTGGCAGCTTCATTAAATAGTACCCTCAAAACACCAGTCTCAACGTCAACAGTGAAGAGGAGACTCCGGGATGCTGGCCTTCTAGGCAGAGTTCCTCTGTCCAGTCTCAACGTCAACAGTGAAGAGGAGACTCCGGGATGCTGGCCTTCTAGGCAGAGTTCCTCTGTCCAGTGTCTGTGTTCTTTTGCCCATCTTAATATTTTATTTTTATTGGCCAGTCGGAGATATGGCTCTTTCTTTGCAACTCTGCCTAGAAGGCCTTCATGCTCGAGCATCTTGCTTTTTCATTGTAAGCTCATATACTTGTGGCTCTCGGCCAAATAGCGTTGAACTTCCGTGGTCACCGGATGAAAATGAAGCTATTTACTACTTCATTTTGGGACAGAAACAATGTGTGGCTTGGATTAAGTTAAATACTATGTGCTGTTCAATGGCTACCTTGGAAGGTTTTAACTTGTGGACAGTAGGTGAGTGCCAATATCTACCAGGTAGAAACAATTCATGCCCACCAGGACCAGAATTGAACAGCCCTGCAGCTATGCTAAAGTAATCCCTCCCCCATAATCCTTGGTAAAGCAGCTCCTACCTCGGTGGTAAGCTCAGGCATGATCCTGTGTCTGTCTGGCTCTCTCCTGCGGCCCAGGGGCTTGTCAGGGTGGGCTGCTTTGGGAGGCTCCCCTCTCAGCGCCCCACCATCTCTCATAGGATGGGTCTTCCTGCGGCCAAGGGGCTTGTCAGGGTGGGCTGCTTTGGGAGGCTCCCCTCTCTGCACCCCACCATCTCTTATAGGATGGGTCTTCCTGTCCTCATAGTAACTATCAGTAGCGTACTCGGAGGGGTGCCGTCCCCTCCTGGAGTTGACTGTCTTTTTCCCGCTGGCCCCAGCCGAGGGGGCTGGTCTCTTAGTAGCCTGTCTGGCGGTGGTGTGAGCCGTGGGTCGTAGACGCTTCAGCACGTTGTTATCCCCTCGGCCGTTCTTCCTCTTAGACCCTGGAGGGCGGGAAAAGTCATTCATCTTCAAATATTAAAAAGGTCAATATCTAACCTGGTCTGTTTAGTGCTCTTGGGTCTATTTGGGATTCGATACTGAATTCAATATAAGCTAAAAGTAGTAAGAAGCATCTGGGTTTAATTTTTTTTTTTTTTTGCACTCTTATTCAACCATCCGTTTGCGCTCTTGCCAGCGCCATTACAAACCGCAATGATTACTATGAGTGGATTTAGCATTGACGGCACAAACAGACTCGGGCTAACCAATATAGGCTTTTAAAATCTGCCAATTCTCAAAACTGTGGTTAAAAAAAGGTACCTTTTTTCTGGTTGACGTGCTGTTCACTCTCCGGGTTATAGAGCTCGTCATCCTGGTCAGGGGCCTCGGTGAGGATGTCATCCAGCACGTTGAGCTCTCCGTCTGGGACGACAGATTTAACCACACTGTGTTTAATAGAAAATCTACTACATTTGATCAAGGCCCATAGAGCTCTGGTCAGAGCTAGTGCCCTATGTAGAGCAGGGCTGCCCATTCCAGGTCCTGTAGGGCCGAAACACTTCTGGTTTTCATCCTCGCTTTCTAAAACCAGGGACTAATTCAGACCTGGGGCACCAGTTGAGTGCAATTAACTACTAGTAGAAAGAAAGAAAAAAAAAAACAGAAGGACCTGGATTGGGCAGCCCAGATTACGGGAACAGGATGCTATTTGGGACGTAGCATTAGTGGTTTATAATTAGTAGTATTAGTGTGTGCACAACAGAGTTAAGCACCTGGCCTAGTGAGCTGATGTTTGGACTGGCCTTCTTCAGGGCTAATCAATGTTTTTTAGATATTATTATCATCATCATCATCCTAGTTAGCGCCACAGGAGACAAGTCATCCAAGCCTCTGGTCTCAGCTAGAGCTAGGAGGTGCACAACTCAGAACAATCGAGTTGCACAGTTCTGCTTGATCTCGTTTAGCTAACGTTGACTAGCTAATGAGACGCGATTGGTTCTGTTAACCATCTCTGTAGCTAAGTTAGTTAGCTAATAGCTAGCTATGGCCAGAGGGTAAAAACAAAAAATATATATAACCAAATTGGGATGCACGATATATCGGTGAACATATCGTATCGGCCGATATTAGCTAAAAATACCAACATCACCGATGTCTAGTTTAACGCCCGATGTACAAAACCGATGCCAAAGCTGACGTGCAGACATAGATAACGAAGGTACATGACGTAATGACGCAACGTTAAATGTAGCGCTTCACGTGCAACACAGCATTCCTAACCTCGCCCACAATGTCTGCTGTGCGGATCAACCAGTCAACAAGTCCGGCAGTCATTTGAAAGAGTAAGAACATCTCAGCAAGATAACTCAAAAGGTGAAATCCGTTAACGCCAAGAAAATGAAATTCATTGGCCTTGACAATCAACCGTTCTCTGTCGAGATGTTGGCTTTCGCCGACTGGTCGAGGACCGGTACACTCTACCAAGTAGGTGCTATTTTTCAGATGTTACCCTACCGGCGTTACACAGGAAATAGCGTCACTGCTATTAGCTTCACGACATACTATGGAACGCCGTTTGGGTCTTTGCATGTCAAAAAAGATACAGTAGCACTGTCAAAGCTGTACAAAATAAAAGTCTGCAAACACCGTCCCGAACGATGTGTTTACAATACCGCGTTGGTAATAAAGCATCATTTGTTCGACCGTAAACTTCTGGGGTAGCTAGCTTTAGCTTGGTACCTAGCTAGCTTTAGCTTGGTACCTAGCTAGCTTTAGCTTGGTATCTAGCTAGCTTGGTGCCTAGTTAGCTTGGTGCCTAGTTAGCTTTAGCTTGGTGCCTAGTTAGCTTTAGCTTGGTGCCTAGTTAGCACCAGCACAACCAGCCTGAAAACTGCAGTCCATTTCATTATTCTTAGCAATGATTTAGGAATCCTTGTAAGGTTTAGCTAGATTGCCACTTGTTGTTTGACTATTGAAATTGAATTTCAGTTCATGAAAATAAATAGCTAGCCAGCTACTTAACCCTGTTGCCCAAAGGTAACGTTATAAGCAGCCAGCTAGCTTCATCTGGCTAGTGAGGCTCGACCGGGTTGTGAAGATTGCCACAATAAGAATTGGGCACAAGTGGAATTTGCAGTTTGCCTTCAAAATAAAAGAATGTCATTGACAGTGATGCAAAATAATAAATAGTAGAATTACGCCATACTTTTATTTTGAAGGCTAACTGCAAAGTCCACTTGTGGCTAATCCTTATTGTGGCTAGCTTCACAGATGGGTCCGACCACCATTAATCAAATAAGAACTGTCTTATAAACTAGGCAAGTCAGTTAAAGAACAAATTCTTATTTACAATGATGGCCCGGATAACACTGGGCCAATTGTGCGCTTCCCAATGGGACTCCCAATCACGACCGGATGTAATACAGCCTGGATTCAAACCAGGGGCTGTAGTGACGCCTCTTGAACTGAGATGCAGTGCCTTAGACCGCTGCGTTCATGTGTGTGTGTTAACCATTTAACTGTACTAGAATGTTTAAAAGGCTACTAAAATGTTTAATATCGGTATCGTGTTTTTTTTGGCAAGGAAAATACTGGATATCGGTATCGGCCAAAACTGTGATATTGGTGCATCACTAATAACTAACCCAGACAGTTCATTGATGTTGTTTTCAATGTCTTCTCTGTGCACATTAACTCAAATAGCCCCTGCACTCTTTATAAAAACACTTTAGCTTTGAAACATTAGCTTAGGGGCACGTTCACAAAACAGCGGGTTAACTGCCTTGTTCAGGGGTAGAACAACAGATTTGTACCTTGTCGGCTCGGGGATTCGATCTTACAACCTTTTGGTTACTAGTCCAACGATCTAACCACTAGGCTACCTGCCGCCCTCTACACTCTAACCACTAGGCTACCTACCTCCTCTACACTCTAACCACTAGGCTACCTACCTCCTCTACACTCTAACCACTAGGCTACCTACCTCCTCTACACTCTAACCACTAGGCTACCTACCTCCTCTACACTCTAACCACTAGGCTACCTACCTCCTCTACACTCTAACCACTAGGCTACCTACCTCCTCTACACTCTAACCACTAGGCTACCTACCTCCTCTACACTCTAACCACTAGGCTACCTACCTCCTCTACACTCTAACCACTAGGCTACCTACCTCCTCTACACTCTAACCACTAGGCTACCTACCTCCTCTACACTCTAACCACTAGGCTACCTGCCGCCTCTACACTCTAACCACTAGGCTACCTACCTCCTCTACACTCTAACCACTAGGCTACCTGCCGTTGAATTGCGACTCCACTGT
Organism: Oncorhynchus masou masou; assembly: GCF_036934945.1. NCBI lineage: Eukaryota > Metazoa > Chordata > Actinopteri > Salmoniformes > Salmonidae > Oncorhynchus > Oncorhynchus masou. Next base: position 4,739,215 of record NC_088222.1, on the reverse strand, counting down.
CTTTGTACTGACATTTTGCCTGTTTGATTGCCTTACAAAAATGTTAGTTATTTCCTGTGTATTCGATCATATTCCCAGCCACCTTGCCATGGTTAAATGCAGTGGTTCACGCTTTCAGTTTTGCGCGAATGCTGCCATCTATTAATGGTTTCAAATTATTTGTATAAATTTTTCCATTTAAAATGTAACCGTCATTTAACTAGACGTGTCAGTTAAGAAGGTGTTCTTATTTACAATGACGGCCTACACCGGCCAAACCCGGACGACCCTGGGCCAATTGGTAACGTTTTCCTCAAATTTGCTTTGTTAAAATCTCCAGCTACAATAAATGCAGCCTCATGCTGTGATTTCTAAACCTTAAACCCCAACCTGGTCTAGAAGGGTGAAATTGCGGCCTGCATTTCTCGGGCGTTCCTGCATGTGGGCAACAGTAGGAGCGGGGGCGACAACAGTAGCTAGCTGACTGTGCACCGGTAAACAGTGTCCTTCATCCCCACCTGTCTGGTACTGCTTTCCCGCATTTATGTTAATGACAGCAAGGGCAAGTGGGAGCTTAGAACACATACAGTAGTGAGTGCATACATTTTCGCATTCAAACCAATGGGATAGTCGAGGGGGGTGTTAATGAAGGAACCAATGGGATAGTCGAGGGGGGTTTTAATGAAGGAACCAATGGGATAGTCGAGGGGGGTGTTAATGAAGGAACCAATGGGATAGTCGAGGGGGTTTTAATGAAGGAACCAATGGGATAGTCGAGGGGGGTGTTAATGAAGGAACCAATGGGATAGTCGAGGGGGGTGTTAATGAAGGAACCAATGGGATAGTCGAGGGGGGTGTTAATGAAGGAACCAATGGGATAGTCGGGAGGGGGTGTTAATGAAGGAACCAATGGGATAGTCGAGGGGGTGTTAATGAAGGAACCAATGGGATAGTCGAGGGGTTTGGGATAATGAAGAAGAACCAATGGGATAGTCGAATGGGGGGATGTTAATGAAGGAACCAATGGGATAGTCGAGGGGGTGTTAATGAAGGAACCAATGGGATGAAGGAACCAATGGGATAGTCGAGGGGTTAATGAAGGAACCAATGGGATTAATGAAGGAACCAATGGGATAGTCGAGGGGGTGTTAATGAAGGAACCAATGGGATAGTCGAGGGGGTGTTAATGAAGGAACCAATGGGATAGTCGAGGGGGGTGTTAATGAAGGAACCAATGGGATAGTCGAGGGGGTGTTAATGAAGGAACCAATGGGATAGTCGGGATAGGGGGTGTTAATGAAGGAACCAATGGGATAGTCGAGGGGTGTTGGGATAGTCGAAGGGAACCAATGGGATAGTCGAGGGGGGTGTTAATGAAGGAACCAATGGGATAGTCGAGGGGGTGTTAACCCAATGGGATAGTCGAGGGGGTGTTAATGAAGGAACCAATGGGATAGTCGAGGGGGTGTTAACGAAGGAACCAATGGGATAGTCAATGGGATAGTCGAGGGGGGTGTTAACGAAGGAACCAATGGGATAGTCGAGGGGGGTGTTAACGAAGGAACCAATGGGATAGTCGAGGGGGGTGTTAACGAAGGAACCAATGGGATAGTCGAGGGAGGTGTTAATGAAGGAACCAATGGGATAGTCGAGGGAGGTGTTAATGAAGGAACCAAAGGGATAGTCTAAGGAGCGCAGAATTGTACATTGTTTGCCCTGGTCTGCTTGGCCAGCGTTCCCGGTCTTCCCGCACATCTGGTTTTTAGAAACGGTGGTGCTGTTTTCTTTGCTAATTAGATATAACGGCGGCAGGGTAGCCTAGTGGTTAGAGCGTTGGACTAGTAACCGGAAGGTTGTGAGTTCAAACCCCCGAAACTGTGGTGCTTAACCCACTGTTTTCTTTGACTTGCCTGGTTAATAAAAGGTAAAAAATTAACTTGATATAACATTTAAATGAATAACTTTAGTATCTAGTAACCAAATTAGTATTATAACTCGTTAACTAGCTATCAAAACGTGGTAACGTTAACCTGGCTTTGTGTAAATTAATATTAGCATATTTAAATATACTCACTGACTGGCCATTCCAAAAAGCCAGTTGGGAGAAACTCGAGTCGTTGACAAAACTTCATTAATTACTGACTTTATTGTCCCCATGGGGAAATGTTGTTGCAGTGTCATGTGCACGTTTCAAGTGGCGTTTAAATACAACACAAAAATGGACAATACAACTTTCATAACAGTTACATACATACATATATATATATTTATTTTTTTGTTTTGTTTTAAAGAGTAGCCTGCTGGCCTTACTGAGTTTATAGGAAGATTATCCCCAGCTATTTAGGAGGGATATCACACCTGGCACAAAGGATGGTTTGAAACACAGCCAGAGAGATGTATATAATGATGCTCATGTCTCCGCCCTAACAATGGGAGTCATCCTCGAGTCGGGAAGTCTCGGGGACAAGTTTAGGTCCAAAAAAATAAGCCCATAGAAAATCATAAACCCATAAACTACTGCGATTAACGTTACGTACCTTTCTCATCTCGTTTGTCGACCGCCATCTTCCGCCCCTTTCCCTGCTTTCCGCTAACCTTTAGAGGACTCGTTTTTACCTTTGTTCACGGTTGACCCGATAGCTAACTAAATACTTATTTAGGAAAAAAATGTGTTAAAATGATGCCCCCCCTCCCCTTCAATGTTTACTAGAAGTGGGTCTCATCGTAGCTACTGAAATGGCGGATCCCTCCTTTATCTTCGTGTTCATTTCCGGCTGACTCGACCCCGTGTTGCGTATTGCTGCCTTTCGCAGGTCGGAGTGCAGATTGCACATTTCTAACAAAAAAAAGTGGGAGCATTTAAAATGCACCACGATCTAACCCTACACCCATCCCACGACTTTGGCTAGATGATACTACACCGGCCGTTGGACTGGAAAGGTGGAACCCCTTCTCTCAAAACTCCCTGTCGATCTCCTGCACTCATTTATTTCACCTTTATTTAACCAGGTAGGCTAGTTGAGAACAAGTTCTCATTTGCAACTGCTACCTGGCCAAGATAAAGCGTAGCAATTCGACACATACAACAACACAAAGTTACACATGGAATAAACAAAACATTACAGTCAATAATACAGTAGAACAAAATAAAACAAAAAGTCTATATACAGCGAGTAGAATAATATTATTATATTATAATATTTCTCCACATGAACACATGTATCTTCTGTGCTTTCTGCTCCACCAGTGCAGTGCAGTTGATCACCATAGCTATAAACACACACAAAAATAATGTAACCTTACTCAAATAAATTTTCTCAGGATCTCTCTCTTCGTGCTTACTCACTGGGGGGCTCCCAGTGGAATCACTCACCTTTGGGCTATCCTCTACTGTCCCCGTAATTTGAAACCTTCATATTTATATGTACATATTTTTATTCCTTCCCTTGACTTAGAGTTGTGTGTATTAGGTAGTTGTGGAATTGTTAGATTACTTGTTGATATTGCTTGTTGATATTGCTTCACTGCTTCGCTACTCTCGCAATTTTTTTAAATATTTTTTTTTAATTTAACCAGGCAAGTCAGTTAAGAACAACTTCTTATTTTCAATGACGGCCTAGGAACAGTAGGTTAACTGCCTGTTCAGGGGCAGAACGACAGATTTGTACCTTGTCTGCTCAGGGGTTTGAACTTACAACTTTCTGGTTACTAGTCCAACACTCTAACCACTAAGCTACGCTGCAATAACCTGCTAACCACGTGTATGTGACCAATGAAATGTTATTTGATTTGCTTCCACATGTCCTTGGCACCTAAAGCACCGTAGCGGGTTCAGAACAAACGCCCTCACCGAATATTACAGTCATAGACCGTTTCGTCAAAATGAAAGAGAGGACGGTGGCACATATTCAACATGTTTTTTTCTACTTGCACGCACCCCCCCCCCCCCCCACACACACACACACACACACAGAAATCAGTACCATGGACAGCCACATCATATTTAGCTTACGTTGATTGGACTAAATTGTTTTTGATATCTTTTAGTTGTCACTGTATTAGACTAACCATAGGTGATTTTATTATGTTTGTAAGGTTCTGTATTTATTTTCTTAGTCAACCTTGTTTTCTGTTTCGTTGTGTTCTTGAACTTAGCCCTGTCTTTCATTTGCTTTCACTGATTTCACCTGTGTTAGTTACTCACCTGGTCTCATCAGCTCCTTATTCAGTTCAGTTCACTCTGTTTGTGCCTTTGTGAGGTATTGTTCGTTTTGACTCCACTAAGCCTTTTCCTGGCTCGTTTGTGAGAACCAGTTATAGCCTTCAGGCCTAGTTTTGATTCACCTGCCTGTTTGCCTACCTGTGTATGACCATTGCCTGCCTGTGACCACGAGTCGTGCCTTCTATGAAGGAGAAATAAACACATGGCACACTCTGCGCGTGAATCTACACCTTTCTGTCCCTGAGTATTCATTACAATGTTGATGTTGAAATGGTGCTGGAGGAGTGGAGGAAACGTTTTTGGCAACTTGCGGTAAAATTCTCTGTGGTTCTAAATCAAGTTGTTTTGAAGTCTGAAAAATGTCAGAAACATTAACTTTCTTGACCCCTGCAGTAGGTCATGTAGCTGTTTGTTACATGCTATATTTGTATTGTGGACTTCATCAGACAGATGTTGTTCTCTGGTTTTGCAATGAAACAAAGGTGTGGTTGAATTTATTCTACCACTGTGTCTACTTATTGTCTCAGCCTTCAGGCCTTTATATCACGTTGGCAAGGCATATGAACTAACAGGTTATAGAACAAACAACGCAATTATCACAACACATAGGTTGAAATATGGCTTTTCCCCCCCTGACTTAAAAAAATATTTATATATTTCACCTTTATTTAATCAGGTAGGCTAGTTGAGAACAAGTTCTCATTTACAACTTGCGACCTGGCCAAGATAACGCAAAGCAGTGCGACACAAACAACAACAACAGAGTTACACATGGAATAAACAAACATACAGTCAATAATACAATATACTTGGCTTCCCCACTGATTTTACTCACACACGGCGACAGCATTCAACACAAATCAAATTGTATTTGTCAAATGCTGCATAAACAGGTGTAGACTAACAGTGACATACTTACTTACTGTCCCTTCCCAACAATGCAGAGAGAAAAATAGAAAAATAATAACAAGAGGAATAAATACACTAAGTAACAATAACTATAAACACACGGTGTACCAGTACCGAGTCAATGTGCAGGGGTACCAGGTAATAACATGGCTATATACAGGGAGTACCAGGTAATAACATGGCTATATACAGGGAGTACCAGGTAATAACATGGCTATATACAGGAAGTACCAGGTAATAACATGGCTATATACAGGGAGTACCAGGTAATAACATGGCTATATACAGGAAGTACCAGGTAATAACATGGTTGTATACAGGGAGGTAATAACATGGCTATATACAAGGAGTACCAGGTAATAACATGGTATATACAGGGAGTACCAGGTAATAACATGGTTATATACAGGGAATAACATGTACCAGGTAATAACATGACTATATACAGGAAGTACCAGGTAATAACATGGCTATATACAGGGAGTACCAGGTAATAACATGGCTATATACAAGGAGTACCAGGTAATACAGGGAGTACCAGGTAATAACATGGAGTACCAGGTAATAACATGGCTATATACAGGGAGTACCAGGTAATAACATGGCTATATACAGGGAGTACCAGGTAATAACATGGCTATATACAGGAGTAGGTAATAACATGGCTATAAAGGAGTACATGGCTATATACAGGTAATAACATGGCTATATACAGGGTAATAATAACATGACTATATACAGGAAGTACCAGGTAATAACATGGCTATATACAGGGAGTACCAGGTAATAACATGGCAATATACAGGGAGTACCAGGTAATAACATGGCTATAGACAGGGAGTACCAGGTAATAGCATGGCTATATACAGGAAGTACCAGGTAATAACATGGCTATATACAGGGAGTACCAGGTAATAACATGGTTATATACAGGGAGGTAATAACATGGCTATATACAGGGAATACCAGGTAATAACATGGCTATATACAGGGAATACCAGGTAATAACATGGCTATATACAGGGAATACCAGGTAATAACATGGCTATAAACACACGGTGTACCAGTACTGAGTCAATGTGGCGTAGCAGTCAGACGTCTTTTTGTCCTCGTCGTGTATATATCTTTTTATATATTTTTTCTTCGCATATCTTTTTAATATTTTTCCTAAACCTCAACTTCAATATACTCTCCTGCATCCCGCCTCACCCAATGTGGTGTGGATCTGCTATTTTCTAAAGTATTTGTCTTTACTTTCGAACCAGAATCCCCCAACAGAAGCTAGCCAGCTAACTAGCTACTAGCTAGTAGTCAGCTAACCGCTGCTAGCGGTCATCAGCTAACCTCTAGCTCGGAAATCTCTTGCCAGTTTGCATAACACCATTCAAACCAGAACACACCGGACTTATTTGCTCTCCATATCCCCAGATTCCTCCCGCAAGCTCTGAACCTCTTCACCTGGATCATCGCAGCTAGCTGCTAGCTGCTATCCGGCTGGCTACTCCTGGCTAACATCTCTAGTCCTGAAGCAAGCACCAATTAGCCTGGAGCTAGCCCATGCTAGGCCCATCTCCCGGCTAGCTGAAGAGGTCCGTCAGCCACTTCTTGGGCTTCAATACCTATTTTGCCAATTGGCCTGGACCCCTTTTACTACACGGAGCCCTGCTGATCCATCACAACTGGACTAGCGACATAATCTGCCCGAGGGTTCTTATTCCAACAGGCCCCTCCGTCGCGACGTCCCCTGAATGCCCATCTGCTAGCCTGCTATCCGCGGCCCGCTAGCGGTCTAGAGCATATCAGACTGTTAGCTGAATAGGTCCATCGGCCAATTTCTTGGACCACTATACCTATTTTGCCAATTGGACTGGGCACCTTTATTACACGGAACCCTACTAATCCATCATGGCTGGTCTGCCGACGGAACCGCACGAGAAGGCTACAACAGACTTCTTCCATTGCGACGTCCCTCTAAGGCCCTTCAGCTAGCTTGCTAGCCCTGGCCCGCTAGCTGTCTGAATCGCCATGTCTCCAGCCAGCTTAACTACACACTGGACCCCTATGATCACTCGGCTACACATGCCTCTCCCTAATGTCAATATGCCTTGTCCATTACTGTCCTGGTTAGTGATTATTGTCTTATTTCACTGTAGAGCCCCTAGCCCTGCTCAATATGCCTTAGCTAACCCTTCAGTTCCACCTCTCACACATGCGGTGACATCACCTGGTTTAAATGATGTTTCGAGAGACAATATCTCTCTCATCGTCACTTTATGCCTAGGTTTACCTCCACTGTATTCACATCCTACCATACCTTTGTCTGTACATTATGCCTCGAATCTATTCTATCGTGCCCAGAAACCTGCTCCTCTTACTCTCTGTTTCCGAACGTACTAGACAACCAGTTCTTATAGCCTTTAGCCGTACCCTCATCCTACTCCTCCTCTGTTCCTCTGGCGGTGTAGAGGTTAATCCAGGCCCAGCAGTGCCTAGCTCCACTCCCACTCCCCAGGTGCTCTCATTTGTTGACTTCTGTAACCATAAAAGCCTGTTTTGAGCCTCACCTGTTTACCTAAAACTTTTTTTTAAAATAAAGTACCAATCAATTTGGACACACCTACTCATTCAAAGGTTTTTCTTAATTTTTCTGTTTACCCTTGAATGAGTAAGTGTGTCCAAACTTATGCCTGGTACTGTATCAGTTTGCAAACAATGGAATTTTATTTTTTATAAAGCCACATACAAACTTGGTCTCCTTCTTGAGTAAGGCAGCTCCAAAATGCAGGTGTTTCAGCCAAGCACAGTGCTTTCTGTGGTTGAGGGGCAGCCAGCGGATGATACAGAGTGTTGCCGTTGGTAATCATCTCTTGTTGCGCTGTGATTGGCTCAGTGTTCTGTCACTCATGGAGACACTACGTCACTGCAGAATCCAGAGGGAGAGCTTGACAGTTGAAGCCGTCTTGGATGCTGCCATAGATTTACATTATAAGTGCCCATCCAAGAAGGTTCAAGGTCATTGGCCACAGATAAAATGACCTCAAATCACGTTATAGCAACCGTAGCTTTTGTTTGGACTGATCATGCTACTTTCAAAATCTTAGTTAGCAAGCTCGACAAGCAGTCATCATCATGAACCACGTCCACAATCTACTGGCAAATCATTTTCAATCCTATGAAGATAAATTATAGATACAAGGTATCGGTTCTCATCGGACATTGGACATAAACATTGGACAAGTTGGAAATGGCAAATTGTACAATGAGTGGTTTGGAACGAATCAATGGCTAACTGCAAGCGTTTCAAAGCAATCACTATTTTGCTTCCTCTGCCTGCTATTCGGTGGAGAGGGTCTGGATTTAAGGCTTTAAAACATCTGTCTTAAATGATCTCTTTTCCAAGCTTAAAAAGGATAAACATTCACTAGCAACACCATAGGCCAGAAAAGGTTGAATACATTGACCATGCTGGATTGACAACTGAGAACTTGGTAAAAAAACGAGCTCCGACTGGGAAAATAAGTTTTGAACTCAGGGCTCTTTCTAGAGCTCCGACCTGATGATCATTGGCGCCACGATTCGACCTCGTTTCTTTTCTGAGTTTCCAGTGGTCTTGAAAGCACATTTGATTACATTTGCCAACAAAAATGACTGCCACGCAACCTTTCTGTTCAATTGAGCACAGTACAACAATCGTGAGTCCCAAAATGTATTTATTGCGCTGCAAAAATGAGCTCATGCTTTCCTTCACGAGAAGGAGATAGGATAACCATGTTTGCCAGAGACAGTCTTTTCCCATTCAAATATTTGTTTTCAACAAAAAGTTCAGTAATAGACTATGTGATTCTAGGGCTTGTAAGTAAGCATTTCATTGTAATGTGAAATGTTGTTGTATTTGGCATACTGTTGTATGCTGTTGTATTCGGTGCATGTGACAAATACAATTTGATTTGATATTGCGAGGGTTGTTTTATGCAATGCACTGTCTGTGCTTCGGTATGTTGTCTAGAAATGATGTTATTTTCCTTCATATCTAGATCACAAAGGCCTAATGAAATACTTCAAATGATAGGCTTAACCGCTTCTCTCTCTCTCTCTCTCTCTCTCTCTCTCTCTCTCTCTCTCTCTCTCTCTCTCTCTCGTGGTGACTTAAAGAAGAGTAAAGTTAAGGAAACATTTTTCTGAATTTATCTGAACTAACATCTACCTTCCTCATCGCAGCTCGTTTGCTTGAACTTGCTTATACAAACATTATGAATTTACTGAACATGAATGTAATAATGTCTAAACTCATATCGGCGTATTATTGGCTTTATTATTGAAGGACAATGCTGTTCTTATCGAATTTACACAAATCTACAAGGAGTCCGTAGAAACCACATTTGTTTAATCAAGTCAGCCATATCAGCTATGGTTTTAAAAAGTCAGTAAAGGGGGCTGAATGAATTGTATCGTTGCCAGACGAGGGTCCACTGATAGCCAGGTGTAGCGGTGGTAAGGATTCACTCCATGGTGCTGAAAAGAAAACTGCGCTGTTGGGACAGCTTTATGTAGTCCCGAACAGTTCGTGGGCACCGTTTGTCACCGTTACAGTGCAATTCATGTATTGTTTAGTGTTCTGTAGCGGCTTTGCTGGCATGCGTCTAAAAATGGGTGAGTTTGCCCCACCAAGATTTATATGCTAAAATCGCCACTGCAAAAGATGATGAACATCAAATTCGCTAGGGATATTAGATCCAACGTGGGTCCGGGCACAACTGTCTTCACTTGCGTAATGAACGAGACACCAACATATTCTGGACACACCTTTTTCCCCCAGCTCTTGGTCTACCTATCACAACAGCCGTTCATCACTTGACTGCCATTCGGAAAATTCCTTCTTGGATCAGATGATGATGTGTGAAAATATCACGGAGTAACTCATCAGCTGGACCCAAAATGCACATCCAACAAGTGCATAATTATTGAAGAACCAGGTTAATGTCATTATCAATTTAGGTTGTAAGTATCAAGGTAAGATGACTTTTTAGGTCAGAAGCATTTGATTTTGCAATTCCATTATTCATTTAGAATTTGTGTGTCTGTTGGGGTTTCGTTCCTTACGTCCTTGTCAATCATTGGTTCATTGGTGAAATTAGCATTATGACGTCTTTAATTAAATCATTCAAAAACCTTTATTAATGCAATTGCAGACAGAAGTTGACAAACGGGAACATAGCACGCATGTTTCTGAGTAAGTTCTGCCTCATACTAAAGGTCACAAGTTGTTTTATTAAACCGAATTTCTGCCTTCGTGATGTCACTGCCTACGCCATTACCTTTTTACTCCGGAGACCAAAACCCTGCATCCATGGCGATACAAACATAGAGTTTCAGTGTTTATCTAAAAGCCAGGCAATAAATGTCCCTCTCCCCAAAGTTGATTTATTGTGGAATGTCTGAGTAGTCGTTTATCTCCCACACTCCCGTGCAGAGTTCTGTCTCAGTCACACATTGAGTGAGTGAATGAGAAAACAACTGTGGAACAATTCTAAACCTCTATAACGAATATATATATATTGTTCATCTGTAGTCTAGGACCCTATTAATATAACATAAGTACAATCAATTATTCTAATTCATCAAACATTTGTACAGCTCCAAATCATGAGCGCCAGGTGAATCCTGACCTGTCCATAGCAACTGTTTTCACCCCATGACGTAAGGAGACACGAAATGTTATGTAGCTACGCTGGATTTCTGAAATCTCTATACAAAGAAACTGTACGACAACTAGATCCAAGTTCAATGTCTAATTTAACTGATTAATGTTTTTTATATGTTACAACTTACACTGCTATAAATGCAAGGACAGAAATGTAATGCTTTTTATATGTTATAATGACAACTTACACTGCTATAAATGCAAGGACAGACAAGTAATGCTTTTTATATGTTACAACTTACACTGCTATAAATGCAAGGACAGAAATGTAATGCTTTTTATATGTTATAATGACAACTTACACTGCTATAAATGCAAGGACAGACAAGTAATGCTTTTTATATGTTATAATGACAACTTACACTGCTATAAATGCAAGGACAGACAAGTAATGCTTTATGGCACATGATTTTGGACAAATCAATCAAGACACCAACCATTATAAAGGGTTAAACATAGGTGTTAAATCACCAAGTACATTTTATTGACTATAGTTCAAATCCCCCCCCCCCTTATATCTCAATGAAATGACATGAAAACAAAATGGCTGATTATTATAAATGACTTATCAGCGGCTTTAACATGTTGTCCAGTGTAGGAAATCCTAATGGGTACCCTAGTTCATGAAGGCCCTTTCGCACTATGATAATGTCGGCCACGACGATAATGCCCACCATGATAATGGTGCATGTGACGATAATGCACACCACAACAATGTCGCCCATGATGATAACGCCCACCACGATAATGTCAACCCATGATGATAATGCCCAATACGATAATGTCAACCCACGATGATAACGCCCAATACGGGAATGTCGACCCACTGCGATAATGCCCACTATGATAATGTCGACCCACGACGATAATGCCCACCACGATAATGTCGACCCATGGTGATAACGCCCACCACGATAATGTCAACCCACAATGATAATGCCCAATACGATAATGTCAACCCACGATGATAACGCCCAATATGATAATGTCAACCCATGATAATGTCAACCCATGACGATAACGCCCAATACGATAACGTCGACCCATGACGATAACGCCCACTGCGATAATGCCGACCCATGGCGATAACGCCCACTTCGATAATGTCTCACCATGATTGTTTCAGTACATTATTACCAGACCAGGGTAGTCACTCTGTCTTCAGTCTTGCTTTGGTTTTCCTGAAGCAGAAAGTACAAGTTTTAATTGAGACTATAATGAAGAGTGCCATTACGGAGAGCAGGGCAGCTGTCACGTCCAGACAGTGGTACTGGTACCAGCTCAGGTTATGGGACTCCACCCTCAGGTGCTTGGCACCCTTGTTGCGCATCACAAACTCAATCCAGAACACCGCTGTATCCAATGGCTTCATTGGCTGGTCATGGTGGAGACTGGAAAGCCTCATCACGTTTTCTTTGTACCTGGTGAAAGAGAAAGGGATAGTAGTTATTTTCGTCTTATCGTATCCAGTCTGTTTATGCCATCACACCAAACTCTTTGTCACTCATTGTCATATTAAACTTGATCTGGGATCAGGTTTAGTGTCTAAAGCACTCAATACATTACGGTAATCATTGTTGAAATCGGGGAGTGGACTTTGAATCTGTCTCCGTCTGTTCGTACCTACGTACATCAGACAGAAATTTGGGTGAATGATGTGTCTTGACATAGAGATCCGGCATTTACAAAATTACCCTGATAGGCCTAAGGGGGGCGCTATAGTAATATCTCTGCTGATCCTACAGCTATTGTATGCAGTAATCCTATGCCTATGAACCAGATTTATACTGTTATCACTGAGGTGGTGTGCCCTAGGAGGAAGTCCACTGTGTGCAGCTCACCCTGCACTAAAATAAATAACATGAGCGTATCTACTTCTGATAAGCCTCCCAGTAAAGCAATGAAAACAAGTAAGCATCCCAGAAGAAAAGTGCTCAAAATAGCCCATGTCAACATATGTAGTGTAAGAAACAAGGTTCATGAAATCAATCATTTGCTATTTTAACAGATGACATTCATGCATCTCTGAAACTCACTTAGATAATACCGTTGATGATATAAGTGGTAGCAATACATGGTTATAACATCAACAGAAAATACAGAAATGCCAAAGGTGGAGGTGCAGTTTATATGCAGAACCACATTCCTGTAAAGATTAGAGAGGATCTCATGTTAAATACTGTTGAAGTAATATGACTACAGATTAATCTGCCTAAAGCCAATTCTGGTGGCAAGCTGTTATAGACCACTAAGTGTTAACAGTCAGTATCTGGATAATGTTAAATACTGTTGAAGTAATATGGCTACAGGTTCATCTGCCTCACCTAAAGCCCATTCTGGTGGGAAGCTGCTATAGACCACCAAGTGCTTACAGTCACTATCTGGATTACATGTGTGAAATGCTTGATAATGTATGTGATATCAACAGAGAGGTATATTTTCTGGGTGATTTTAAATATTGACTGGCTTTCATCTAGCTGCCCACTCAAGATAAAGCTTCAAACTGTAACCAACCTGGTTCAGGTTATCAGTCAACCTACCAGGGTAGTTACAAACAGCACATTAATTAAATCATCATCAAGTATTGATCACATATTTACTAACGCTGCAGATATTTGCTTTAAAGCAGTATCCAGATCCATAGGATGTAGTGATCAGAATATAGGCTTGTCTATGGGGCCTAATATAGTGTATCAGAGGTCATGGGGCCTAATATAGTGTATCAGAGGTCATGGGGCCTAATATAGTGTATGAGAGGTCATGGGGCCTAATATAGTGTATCAGAGGTCATACAAGTAGTTTTGTAATGATTCCTATGTTGTTGATGTAAAGAATATTTGTTGGTCCGTGGTGTGTAATGAGGAGCAACCAGACGCTGCTGGTCTGTGGTGTGTAATGAGGAGCAACCAGACGCTGCTGGTCTGTGGTGTGTAATGAGGAGCAACCAGACGCTGCTGGTCTGTGGTGTGTAATGAGGAGCAACCAGACGTTGGTCTGCTGGTCTGTGGTGTGTAATGAGGAGCAACCAGACGCTGCTGGTCTGTGGTGTGTAATGAGGAGCAACCAGACGCTGCTGGTCTGTGGTGTGTAATGAGGAGCAAGACCTGCTGGTCTGTGGTGTGTAATGAGGAGCGCTGCTGGTCTGTGGTGTGTAATGAGGAGCAACCAGACGCTGCTGGTCTGTAATGAGGAGCAACCAGACGCTGCTGGTCTGGTGTGTAATGAGGAGCAACCAGACGCTGCTGGTCTGTGGTGTGTAATGAGGAGCAATCAGACGCTGCTGGTCTGTGGTGTGTAATGAGGAGCAATCAGACGCTGCTGGTCTGTGGTGTGTAATGAGGAGCAACCAGACGCTGCTGGTCTGTGGTGTGTAATGAGGAGCAACCAGACGCTGCACTTGACACATTTATGTAATTAGTTATTCCAGTTACTAATAAGCACGAACCCATCAAGAAAATAACTTTTAAAAACTGTTACATCGCTGTGGATTGATGAGGAATTGAAAATGGTATGGTTGAGAGGGCTGAGGCAAAAGGAATTGCAAATAAGTCTGGCAGCACAACCGATTGGCCAAAGTATCGCAAATTGAGAAATCATGTGACTAAACTGAATCAAAAGAAGAAGAAACTACACTATGAAACGAAGATAAATGACATAAAGAATGACAGTAAAAAAGCTTTGGACCTTAAATGATTAAATGACATTTTTTGGGGGGGAAAGCAATCAGCTGCATCATTCATTGAATCAGATGGTTCATTCATCACAATGACATTGCTAACTACGTTTTCATTGGCAAGATTAGAAACCTTAAGACATGACATGCCAGCAGCAAATGATGACACAACACATCCAAGTATATCTGGACAAATTATAAAAAACAAGATTTGTACTTTTGAATTCAAGTAAAGTCAGTGTGGAAAAGGTGAAAAAGACACATATATGTGGTCTATCAACAATGATAAGCCACACGGACCAGGATCTGGCAACTTGGATGGAAATTTACAACAGGCCTAGTTTCTCCTTCACTGCAGCCGAGGTAACAACACTATCAACAAGGCAGGTCCTACATGCCCTAGTTTCTCCCTATACCTTCTCTTCTCAACACTACCAACAAGGCAGGTCCTACAGGCCCTAGTTTCTACCTTTGACTCTTCTCAACACTACCAACAAGGCAGGTCCTACAGGCCCTAGTTTCTACCTTCTCTTCTCAACACTGCACACAACAAGGCAGGTCCTACAGGCCAACTAGTTTCTACCTTCTCTTCTCAACACTACCAACAAGGCAGGTCCTAAACCCACCCTCCAAATAGGGCCGCCCCTGTTCATCGACTACAGCTCGGCATTCAACACCATGGTGGGTCTCGAGGGTGGTGAGGTAAACAACATCTCCTCCCCGGCCCTAGTTTCTACCTTCTCTTCTCAACACTACCAACAAGGCAGGTCCTACAGGCCCTAGTTTCTACCTTCTCTTCTCAACACTACCAACAAGGAACAGGTCCTACAGGCCCTAGTTTCTACCTTCTTAACAACACTATCAACAAGGCAGGTCCTAAACTCAGGCCCTGAGTTTCTACCTTCTCAACACTACCAACAAGGCAGGTCCTACAGGCCCCAGAGGGTAGTTTCTCACCTTCTCAACACTACCAACAAGGCAGGTCCTACAGGCCCTAGTTTCTACCTTCTCAACACTACCAACAAGGCAGGTCCTACAGGCCCTAGTTTCTACCTTCTCAACACTACCAACAAGGCAGGTCCAACAGGCCCTAGTTTCTACCTTCTCAACACTATCAACAAGGCAGGTCCAACAGGCCCTAGTTTCTACCTTCTCTTCTCAACACTACCAACAAGGCAGGTCCTACAGGCCCTAGTTTCTACCTTCTCAACAACACTACCAACAAGGCAGGTCCTACAGGCCCTAGTTTCTACCTTCTCAACACTACCAACAAGGCAGGTCCTACAGGCCCTAGTTTCTACCTTCTCAACACTACCAACAAGGCAGGTCCTTACAGGCCCTAGTTTCTACCTTCTCAACACTACCAACAAGGCAGGTCCTACAGGCCCTAATTTCTACCTTCTCAACACTACCAACAAGGCAGGTCCTACAGGCCCTAGTTTCTACCTTCTCTTCTCAACACTACCAACAAGGCAGGTCCTACAGGCCCTAGTTTCTACCTTCTCTTCTCAACACTACCAACAAGGCAGGTCCTACAGGCCCTAGTTTCTACCTTCTCTTCTCAACACTACCAACAACGCAGGTCCTACAGGCCCTAGTTTTTACCTTCTCAACACTACCAACAAGGCAGGTCCAACAGGCCCTAGTTTCTACCTTCTCAACACTACCAACAAGGCAGGTCCAACAGGCCCTAGTTTCTACCTTCTCAACACTATCAACAAGGCAGGTCCTACAGGCCCTAGTTTCTACCTTCTCTTCTCAACACTACCAACAAGGCAGGTCCTACAGGCCCTAGTTTCTACCTTCTCTTCTCAACACTACCAACAAGTCAGGTCCTACAGGCCCTAGTTTCTACCTTCTTAACAACACTATCAACAAGGCAGGTCCTACAGGCCCTAGTTTCTACCTTCTTAACAACACTATCAACAAGGCAGGTCCTACAGGCCCTAGTTTCTACCTTCTTAACACTACCAACAAGGCAGGTCCTACAGGCCCTAGTTTCTACCTTCTTAACAACACTATCAACAAGGCAGGTCCTACAGGCCCTAGTTTCTACCTTCTTAACAACACTATCAACAAGGCAGGTCCTACAGGCCCTAGTCTCTACCTTCTTAACAACACTATCAACAAGGCAGGCCCTAGTTCCTACCTTCTCTTCTCAACACTACCAACAAGGCAGGTCCTGCAGGCCCTAGTTTCTACTTTCTCAACACTATCAACAAGGCAGGTCCTACAGGCCCTAGTTTCTACCTTCTCTTCTCAACACTACCAACAAGGCAGGTCCTACAGGCCCTAGTTTTTACCTTCTCAACACTACCAACAAGGCAGGTCCAACAGGCCCTAGTTTCTACCTTCTCAACACTACCAACAAGGCAGGTCCAACAGGCCCTAGTTTCTACCTTCTCAACACTATCAACAAGGCAGGTCCTACAGGCCCTAGTTTATACCTTCTCTTCTCAACACTACCAACAAGGCAGGTCCTACAGGCCCTAGTTTTTACCTTCTCAACACTACCAACAAGGCAGGTCCAACAGGCCCTAGTTTCTACCTTCTCAACACTACCAACAAGGCAGGTCCAACAGGCCCTAGTTTCTACCTTCTCAACACTATCAACAAGGCAGGTCCTACAGGCCCTAGTTTCTACCTTCTCTTCTCAACACTACCAACAAGGCAGGTCCTACAGGCCCTAGTTTCTACCTTCTCTTCTCAACACTACCAACAAGGCAGGTCCTACAGGCCCTAGTTTCTACCTTCTCTTCTCAACACTACCAACAAGGCAGGTCCTACAGGCCCTAGTTTCTACCTTCTCAACACTATCAACAAGGCAGGCCCTACAGGCCCTAGTTTCTACCTTCTCAACACTACCAACAAGGCAGGTCCTACAGGCCCTAGTTTCTACCTTCTTAACAACACTATCAACAAGGCAGGTCCTACAGGCCCTAGTTTCTACCTTCTATTCTCAACACTACCAACAAGGCAGGTCCTACAGGCCCTAGTTTCTACCTTCTCTTCTCAACACTACCAACAAGGCAGGTCCTACAGGCCCTAGTTTCTACCTTCTCAACACTACCAACAAGGCAGGTCCAACAGGCCCTAGTTTCTACCTTCTCTTCTCAACACTACCAACAAAGCAGGTCCTACAGGCCCTAGTTTCTACCTTCTCAACACTACCAACAAGGCAGGTCCAACAGGCCCTAGTTTCTACCTTCTCTTCTCAACACTACCAACAAAGCAGGCCCTAAGGGCCCTAGTTTCTACCTTCTCAACACTACCAACAAGGCGGTCCTACAGGCCCTAGTTTCTACCTTCTTAACAATACTATCAACAAGGCAGGTCCTACAGGCCCTAGTTTCTACCTTCTTAACAACACTATCAACAAGGCAGGTCCTACAGGCCCTAGTTTCTACCTTCTTAACACTACCAACAAGGCAGGTCCTACAGGCCCTAGTTTCTACCTTCTCAACACTATCAACAAGGCAGGTCCTACAGGCCCTAGTTTCTACCTTCTTAAAAACACTACCAACAAGGCAGGTCCTACAGGCCCTAGTTTCTACCTTCTTAACAACACTATCAACAAGGCAGGTCCTACAGGCCCTAGTTTCTACCTTCTTAACAACACTATCAACAAGGCAGGTCCTACAGGCCCTAGTTTCTACCTTCTCAACACTACCAACAAGGCAGGTCCTACAGGCCCTAGTTTCTACCTTCTTAACACTACCAACAAGGCAGGTCCTACAGGCCCTAGTTTCTACCTTCTTAACAACACTATCAACAAGGCAGGTCCTACAGGCCCTAGTTTCTACCTTCTTAACAACACTATCAACAAGGCAGGTCCTACAGGCCCTAGTTTCTACCTTCTTAACAACACTATCAACAAGGCAGGTCCTACAGGCCCTAGTTTCTACCTTCTTAACAACACTATCAACAAGGCAGGTCCTACAGGCCCTAGTTTCTACCTTCTCTTCAACACTACCAACAAGGCCAGGTCCTACAGGCCCTAGTTTCTACCTTCTTAACAACACTATCAACAAGGCAGGTCCTACAGGCCCTAGTTTCTACCTTCTTAACACTACCAACAAGGCAGGTCCTACAGGCCCTAGTTTCTACCTTCTTAACAACACTATCAACAAGGCAGGTCCTACAGGCCCTAGTTTCTACCTTCTTAACAACACTATCAACAAGGCAGGTCCTACAGGCCCTAGTTTCTACCTTCTTAACACTACCAACAAGGCAGGTCCTACAGGCCCTAGTTTCTACCTTCTTAACAACACTATCAACAAGGCAGGTCCTACAGGCCCTAGTTTCTACCTTCTTAACAACACTATCAACAAGGCTGGTCCTACAGGCCCTAGTTTTCTCGCACCCTGACTGCTGTTCAGTTGTGTGGTCAGGTTCCACAAAAAAGGACTTAGGCAAATTGCAATTGACTCAGAACAGGGCAGCACGGCTGGTCCTTGGATGAACACAGAGAGCTAATATTAATATATACATGTCAATCTCTCCTGGCTCAACTATCAACAAGGAGCCTACAGACTATTTCTACCTTCATCACACTATCATTTATGAGAGGTATTGACTACACTGCATCAACTGTCTGTTTAAACTTAAACTACTGGCACAGCTACACCCATGCACCCACATCAACAAGACGTCTCTTCACAGTCCAGAACAGACTATGGGAGTCGCACAGTACTACATAGAGCCATGACTACACGGAACTCTATTCCACAGTACTACATAGAGCCATGACTCCACGGAACTCTATTCCACAGTACTACATAGAGCCATGACTACATGGAACTCTATTCCACAGTACTACATAGAGCCATGACTACATGGAACTCTATTCCACAGTACTACATAGAGCCATGACTACACGGAACTCTATTCCACAGTAGTACATAGAGCCATGACTACACAGAACTCTATTCCACAGTACTACATAGAGCCATGACTACACGGAACTCTATTCCACAGTACTACATAGAGCCATGACTACATGGAACTCTATTCCACAGTACTATATAGAGCCATGACTACATGTAACTCTATTCCACAGTACTACATAGAGCCATGACTACATGGAACTCTATTCCACAGTACTACATAGAGACATGACTACATGGAACTCTATTCCACAGTACTACATAGAGCCATGACAACATGGAACTCTATTCCACAGTACTACATAGAGCCATGACTACATGGAACTCTATTCCACAGTACTACATAGAGCCATGACTACATGGAATTCTATTTCACATCAGGTAACTGATGCAAACAGTAAAATGAGATTAAAAATGTGAAGAAATACACCTCATGGAACAGCGGGGACTGTGAAGCAACACAGACACACACACACACACACACACACACACACACACACACACACACACACACACACACACAAGCACACACACACACACACACACACACACAGACACACACACACACACACACACACACACACACACACACACACGATAATATACGCACTAAACACACACGTACAAATGGAATTTGTATTGTAGGTACAGTATGTGGTAGTGGTGGAGTAGGGGCCTGAGGGCACCCAGTGTGTTGTGAAATCTGTGAATGTATTCTAATGTTTTTAAAATTGTATAAACTTCCTTAGTTTTGCTGGACCTCAGGCAGAGTATCCATAATAAATACACATAGAAATCAACTGCAATGTCCCAAGGGGGACTGCATCATCCGTGGGGGGCGACATGTTCACTGTTGCTTTGTTTTATATTTAAGGACAAGTGAGGCATTACAGAACAACTAAAACGTGATCATTTCCTCCCGGACTTTTTAATACAATAATGTCAAAAAATACCTTACTGACACAGTTTGTTGGCTTTGAAATAAGCCAATCAGCAAGTGAGGAAACCAATCGTAAGCGAATATTTTTGTTGTTGTTTCGTTGGGAACATCTGCAAAAGGACTTACGATGGATCATTGATCACAGAGTTGAGTCCTTCCGTCAGATCTTTGGATGTCATCTTGTTGAAGTCCATGATGACAGCTGCTCCTTTGTTCTTCATGTGCATGATGTTGACTGACTGGTCAGCGAACAGAGGGATACCCACCATAGGAACTCCATGGTAGATGGCTTCATAGAGTCCGTTGGTTCCACCGTGAGTGATGAAGGCTTTGGTCTTCGGATGCCCTTTTGGGATATACAACACAACGACAATGTCACGCCCTGACCATAGAGAGCTGTTTATTCTCTATGTTAGTTAGGTCGGGTTGTGACTAGGTGTGGGTCATCTAGGTGTTTGTATATCTATGGTGGCCTGATATGGTTCCCAATCAGAGGCTTATCGTTGTCTCCGATTGGGGATAATTTTTAGGTAGCCATTTTCCCCATTGTTGTTTGTGGGATCTTGTCTATATTGAGTTGCCTGAGTGCACACCAGAAGCTTCACGTTTCGTTTGTTCTTCATTGTTTTGTTTTGGTGAGTTTCTCTTTATTAAAAATATGTGGAACTCTATTCACGCTGCGCCTTGGTCTCATCATTACAACTAACGTGACAGACAGAGAGAGAACAGGGTTGTAGGGTCCCATTGATCCCTAGGTTGACGATACCCAGGCTAGGACAAGTCTCGGCCTTGGTCTCATCATTACGACAAACGTGCCAGACAGAGAGAGAACAGGGTTGTAGGGTCCCATTGATCCCTAGGTTGACGATACCCAGGCTAGGACAAGTCTCGGCCTTGGTCTCATCATTACGACCTGCCAGACAGGGAGAACAGGGTTGTAGGGTCCATGTTCGATACCCATACGACAAACGGCCAGACAGAGAGAGAACAGGGTTGTAGGGTCAATTGATCCCTAGGTTGACGATACCCAGGCTAGGACAAGTCTCGGCCTTGGTCTCATCATTACGACAAACGTGACAGACAGAGAGAGAACAGGGTTGTAGGGTCCCATTGATCCCTAGGTTGACGATACCCAGGCTAGGACAAGTCTCGGCCTTGGTCTCATCATTACGAAAACGTGACAGACAGGGAGAACAGGGTTGTAGGGTCCCATTGATCCCTAGGTTGACGATACCCAGGCTAGGACAAGTCTCGGCCTTGGTCTCATCATCCCGTGACAGACAGAGAGAAACAGGGTTGAGGGTCCCATTGATACCCAGGTTAGGACAAGTCTCGGGACCAATCCCTAGGTTGAAGATACCCAGGTTAGGACAAGTCTCGGGACCAATCCCTAGGTTGACGATACCCAGGTTAGGACAAGTCTCGGACCAATCCCCAATAGGTTGATGATACCCAGGTTAGGACAAGTCTCGGGACCAATCCCTAGGTTGACGATACCCAGGTTAGGACAAGTCTCGGGACCAATCCCTAGGTTGACGATACCCAGGTTAGGACAAGTCTCGGGACCAATCCCTAGGTTGACGATACCCAGGTTAGGACAAGTCTCGGGACCAATCCCTAGGTTGAAGATACCCTGGTTAGGACAAGTCTAGGGAACAATCCCTAGGTTGACGATACCCTGGTTAGGACAAGTCTCGGGACCAATCCCTAGGTTGACGATACCCAGGTTAGGACAAGTCTAGGGACCAATCCCTAGGTTGAAGATACGCAGGTTAGGACAAGTCTCGGGACCAGTGCTGCTGTTAGATCATTTCTGGTCCAGTTGTTTAGAATTTTTCCTCAGTTATACATTTTTACATTTTAGTCATTAAGGCAGATGCTCCAATCCAGACGCGATTTACAATTAGTGCATTCGTCTTAAGATAGCTAAATGAGGCAACAACACATCCCGGTTGTATGAAAATAGCTATGAGCTATTAGAATGGTAGTCTTATTAACCTTTGTTATCTTCAACCTGATCCTAGATCAGCACTAACTCGCAGGCCAAGGATTATAAAGTTATTACCTAGTAAGTCATTCTGTGGAATCCACTCATAAAGTCTTGTGTTGGGAGCCAGGGTCTCTGGTTTCTCCCCACTGTATCTCCACAGCACCTGGCGAGAAAACATCTGCAATGAAACGGTACTCATAACCAGAAGCTATGGTTTTCTGAAGGGGGCCCCGATGGCCATCAACACCTCTGAATGAATTCTGTGTAAAAAAAAACGAAGAAGAAAAAAACAGTAGGCTATCTTGTATATTTGTATCCCACAAATGGATCAGATTGAGGGGACATATGTTCTCCCTGCTTCGTTTCAATGGGCAACTTATAACATCCAAGGCAGATTCCCAAATGGCTCACTATTTCAATATTCCCTTATTGAATATTTCCCTTGACCAGAGCCCTAAGTAGTGCTCTAAATAGTGCATAGTGTACATAAATAGGGCCATTTTGGAACGAAGCCTGAAACGAACAGAACCAGACTCACCTTCTGTGGTATCTGTCCCAATGCAGTGGCTACGGTGTTTCCTCTCTCTGTAGTCAGGTTCTTGACCATGGAGCCCAGTGAAAACACTACGATGCCGTCATCTCCTGAACTCTGCACAAACTCCTCCATGGCCTGATAACCAACAATGACACAGTCCTCGTGTCTCAATGGTACCAAATATGATGCTTTATTGGGATTCAATCACCACCTTCCGATAATCTTCAAGGAATACCTTCATGCCTGACTGTTTAGATGCACTATTGTATCTTACTGGATGTCACACCAATTTGTAACTCGTCTATAAGTCTGTAATGGTAAATGTAATCCCTTCATGTGTACTATCTTATTGACGGTCTATGTCTGTAATGGTACCCTAGTATACTAGACGGGATTTGGGTGCCATTTCGGACATCGGCAATCAGCACTGCTTGTAAAATAGCGTTTAAAAGCCTTACCTCTGAAAGTGGCTTTGCAGGTTTGCAGTGAAGTCCTCCCACAAATTTGAAGTTTGGCAGGAAAGGTCGAGGATACTCAATGTCCCAGTATGTTCGTATCAACCAGATGTCAGCCTTCCCCATCATCTCACAGAACCTAGTTGGACTTCCTGATGCATGTAGAGAATCAGAACCTTCATTCACCAGGTACACATGCCCAGAATTTACACAGTCTACATACATTATATATACAGTATTGACTATACAGTGGGGGGCAAAAAAGTATTTAGTCAGCCAACCAATTGTGCAAGTTCTCCCACTTAAAAAGATGAGAGAGGCCTGTAATTTTCATCGTAGGTACACTTCAACTATGACAGACAAAATTAGAAGAAACAAATCCAGAAAATCACATTGTAGGATTTTTAATACATTTATTTGCAAATTATGGTGGAAAATAAGTATTATTAAGTAGGTAAAATTAAATTTAAAAAAAATCCCTACATAGTGTGCACAATTCCCTACATAGTGCACCCTATTCCCTACATAGTGCACGGTCTGGTCTAAAGTAGTGCACTAAATGGGAATAGGGTACCATTTGGGACGTAGACAGAATTCTGGTCAACTTACCCTTTATCTCACTGTACAAAGTGTCCATGGTCGTTAGTAAGTGTACATTCACAAAGATATCAAAAAAAGTGTACGTAACAAAATTGTGGACCCGCTCAAAGAAACTCATTTTGTCTGTGTACGGCAATTCCGGGGAAGGGACGTAAGAGGAGGGGGCTGGCATCTGTGCACATTGCCTCTCTAACACCATGCCAAATGAGAACCTCAAGGAGAAAATCAGAGGCAAGTCAAGAGCATCCGCGATTAAGTCACTGCATGGGAACATCGGATCAGAAAGGAGCGCGTCATACTTGGACTGTTTCAGTGACTCCAGAAGCTCTTTGTTATTGAACATAGACTTACACATGTTGACCGTTAGAACATTCATTTTCTGCATGAAGTCTCTGATCCACTGTCCCAGCTGCAGCATGGACTTGTTCTGAGACTCGTTCATCCACCACTTTATGAAGTCATCATTGAGAGCCTGCCAGTCTTGTTTTTCAAAGGGTACATCGTAAACCTTGAAGCCGAACTTCTCTGGCCTGGAGAAGTCGACAGACGGCGAGGCGGTTGACACCAGCACGGTAACACTATGGTTCCTCTCCACTAGCTCCTCCAGGATCACTCGCATGTTGAGCCAGTGACTGTACTCTCCGGGAAAGACCAGCACGTTGCCACCCTGTGTGCCCAGACAGCCGCAGAGCAGGAGGGGCACCGACAACAGCAGCAGCATCCGCACAGAAACCATCCTGGGGAGTAGACTAGACAGTAGCCTCTGACTTCCGAGTCAACGAGATGAGGTTTGGAAGGATGTCTCCCCAGACTAAGTAGATAGAGACCGGAGGTTGATGTGTTCAAGGCGACACAACCAAGAGAGGAATAAGCGAAAAAGCCTTAAAAAAAAACAGCAGGTTTTTGACTCTGATACGTCAACAACACTGTAAAATAGGGAGTATTCAGTGCAGTTTCAAAGCCTATTGGTCAGAGGGTATTATGATAATTAACGGTTGTGTAACTCCTGAACTTGAGCCAACTCTTTTTCAATGAGGTAAAAGTACACGCGAACAAAACAAACACATACTGTGAGAAGAGCTTGAATTTCACAGCATTTCCACAAAAGGTAGAGCCACTTCTGTTTCGTTTCAGATCTTGGCCCCAAAAGCATCTTAATGCTGAAAGTTCATCATTAGAACCTTCGTAGAAACATCATTAAATCCCCCCCCAAAAAACATAGTTAGTAAATTTGTTATTTACCCACTGCCTCAGACCACTTGTAAAAACAGCTAAGAGCATCGTTAGATGTTGTTTTTTTTGCCCTTCCGCGTCACTTTGTACGCAGAAGATCTCTGCTAAACATATAATCAAGATGTTGATCTTGTCTGTCTATGACCTCTGATAACTTGTGAAATGAAGTTCACAACAACGACAAAAAAAAGAAAAGTTGTCTTTGAACAAGAAGGATAAGAATGAATGGCAGTAGGCCTATATATTTAAATCATATTGACGTTAATGTAATGTTCAGTCAACAGAGTTAAACATGCATTTCATGATGTATTTCATTATGTGCCAAATGAATCTGTGATTGAGTGCATTATTATAGGGTAAGCATTACAATAAGTTGCCTCATTAGTTGCAGTCATGAATATTTATCGGAGCTGATCCGTCGTCAGTATTGTGAAATTATTATAATGTCAAGATACGATTAGAATGGAGAAAGCTGATCTGAGAGCAGAGTTGCCTTTCTTTTGATCCTATCTGTATTGACACATGCTCCAACTACGCACATAGGGCCCGATTCAGACTGAGGTAATGCCCTTCCTATGCACTTCTCAGTAGTTGGTATTCAGACTGACTTTATGCAGGTGCATAACCGGCTTTGCAATTCCCTTGGGCGCGGTGAATACACTTCAATTGAATTCAACCGCTGAATACCCTCCCATTCGCTGGCCAACAGAAATTATCCTGGATTTTTCATTCAATAGGGTTTTCAGTACATTTATTGAAAATCATTCCTTTAAATTTGGTGTACCTTTTTAATTAGTATTTTATCAAGAGACTGACTAGAATATATGAAGACAACGATTCAGCATATTAGGGATCAATTCTACTTAATTTCCATGAACATGTTAAATGTGCAACCAGAGGGAAAACAATTCTAGATCACCTGTACTCCACACACAGAGACGCGTACAAAGCTCACCCTCGCACTCCATTTGGTATCCTCCTGACTCCTGCTTACAAGCTCAAATTAAAGCTCAAATTAAAGTGACTCGGTCAATAAAAAAAGCGGTCAGATGAAACAGATGCTAAACTACAGGACTGTTCTGCTATCACAGACTGGAATATATTCTGGGATTCTTCCGATGGCATTGAGGAGTACACCACATCAGTCACTGGCTTTATCAATAAGTGCATCGAGGACGTCGTATGTACATACCCCAACCAGAAGCCATGGATTACAGGCAACATTCACACTGAGCTAAAGGCTAGAGCTGCCGCTTTCAAGGTGCGGGACTCTAACCCGGAAGCTTATAAGAAATACTGCTAAGCCCTCCGACAAACCATCAAACAGGCAAAGTGTCAATATAGGACTAAGATTGAATCATACTACACCGGCTCCGACGCTCGTCTTATGTGGCAGGGCTAACAAATTGTTACAGACTACAAAGGGAAGCACAGCCGCGAGCTGCCCAGTGACACGAGCCTACCAGACGAGCTAAATCACTTCTATGCTCATTTCAAGGCAAGCAACACTGAGGCATGTATGAGAGCATCAGCTGTTCCGGACTACTGTGTGATCACGGTCTCCGTAGCCGACGTGAGCAAGACCTTTAAACAGGTCAACATTCACTAGGCTCGATTACCAGAATGTGTGCTCTGGGCATGTGCTGACCAACTGGCAGATGTCTACACTGACATTTTCAACTTGTCCCTGATTGAGTCTGTAATACCAACATGTTTCGAGCAGACCCCCATAGTCCCTGTGCCCAAGAACACAAAGGCAACCTGCCTAAATGACTTCAGACCCATAGCACTCACGTCAGTAGCCATGAAATATTTTGAAAGGCTGGTAATGGTTCACATCAACACCATTATCCCAGAAACCCTAGACCCACTCCAATTTGCATACCGCCCAAACAGATCCACAGATGATGCAGTATTTATTGCACTCCACACTGCCCTTTCCCACCTGGACAAAAGGAACACCTAAGCTAAGGACCCTGGGACTAAACACCTCCCTCGGCAACTGGATCCTGGACTTCCTGACGGGCCGCCCCCAGGTGGTGAGGGTAGGTAGAAACACATCTGCCACACTGATCCTCAACACTGGAGCCCCCCAGGGGTGCATGCTCCCCCCTGTACTCCCTGTTCACCCACGACTGCATGGCCAGGCACGACTCCAACACCATCATTAAGTTTGCAGACGACACAACAGTGGTAGGCCTGATCACCGACAACGACGAGACAGCCTATAGGGAGGCAGTCAGAGACCTGGCCGGGTGGTGCAAGAATAACAACCTCTCCCTCAATGATTGTGGACTACAAGAAAAGGAGGACCGATCACGCACCCATTCTCATTGACGGGGCTGTAGTGGAGCAGGTTGAGAGCTTCAAGTTCCTTGGTGTCCATATCACCAACAAACTAGAATGGTCCAAACACACCAAGACAGTCGAGAAGAGGGCACGACAAAGCCTATTCCCAGTCAGGAAACTAAAAAGATTTGGCATGGGTCCTCAGATCCTCTAAAGGTTCTACAGCTGCACCATCGAGAGCCACTTCCAAATCGCTATCTGACAGCAGTTATTTGTATGGAAATGTTTTGTAGCCTTTGTTTTTGTTACGTTTTTGAAGTAAATAAACTTGGCAAGATTTCGCCAGTTGATCTACCGTTCCAGAGAGAGCTGGCCAAAAGTTGGCTTACATTATTTTTTGACTCAATCAAACTACACCTAAATCAAACAATGAAATTATCGACCAAACGATTGAAGATTGATATTCTGAACTTTTTTCAGTGCAACGTGAGTTATATTAGTCAGTATGGCAATATAATGGTATTGATCTGTCAGTTTCATACTTTTTACACTGACACAGTAGTAAACAGCTCTAATGTTCCAGGCTTCACTGTCATGGTGCACAGTAAAGGTCTGTACAGGACCAATTTCTTCATCCCGCTCCTGCCAGCACCCGCTGGCTTTCTGTCCGACTCCCACCCGCTACTGCAAGAACAGGTCCCAAACCCAACCGCAAGAACTGATCCCAAACCCAACCGCAAGAACTGGTCCAAAACCCAACCTCAAGAACTGATCCAAACCCAACCACAAGAACTGATCCCAAACCCAACCACAAGAACTGATCCCAAACCCAACCACAAGAACTGATCCCAAACCCAACCACAAGAACTGATCCCAAACCCAACCCCAAACCCAACCACAAGCAAGAACTGATCCCAAACCCAACCGCAGTCCCGAATGTTGAACTGGTCCCAAACCCATGATCCCAAACCCAACCGCAAGAATTGATCCCAAACCCAACCGCAAGAACTGATCCCAAACCCAACCGCAAGAACTGATCCCAAACGCCCCCAACCGCAAGAACTGATCCCAAACCCAACCGCAAGAACTGAAAACCCAACCGCAGTCCCGCAATGCATATGTGGCGTCCCAAACCCCGCTTAGGTCGTGGCTCGCTTGTGGGCGTGCTGGCAGCATATGGCAGTATATAGCAACACGTTTGATTGTGCGTCAAGAATTCCGCATAGCAAGTGTGTATGAAGGTCTGGTTATTGAATGGGTAAATAGTTTAATCCATTCTCCATTTCATGAATGTATTCACAGGTAAATAGTAATTTGCTTTAAAAACGCTCTGGTGACAGGCAAACTTTGCTGCCCTTTTCCAATCGTCCACATGGCTGGGAGAACCTATTCAACTAAGTAAACACATTTAGAAAATGTAAAGGAAAAAAACGATGTATTATTAGCTAACTAGCTACAGTACAGGCTAACTCAAATGTGCTGTAAACGTAGCTAGATAGATATCTAGCCAACTTACAGATTGTATAGATAGCTAGCTAAGTCAATTAAATCATCACCAGCTACATAACTTCATATTAGCTGTCTTGATGTATTTATCACTGTTAAAAACAAACTCCAAATGCATTTGTAGGTAGCTAGCTAACAGCCATGGAGGAGGGTGAAAGGTTAGCAGCCCCAACTGTCAGTGAGAGAGGAGGCTATTCTGGAAAGGGCGGGTACTTGTGTAGTTCCCTAGAAGTCAGGACAGAGATAATAGTAACAGAGATAGTAACGTAATATTCAGTGTGGTGTATTTGGACTATAACGAAGTCTGTTTCTTGTGAGGTTTTTCTGTCCTCAGAAAAATAGAGCTGTACAATCCTATCTACACATGAAGAGATCCCAATGAAGAGCAGTGGTTCTCAGTCCTGGGGACTCGACGAGGCACATTGCTGTTTTTGCCTCAGCACTGCACAGCTGATTCAAATGATCAAGTCATCATCAAGCTTCAAGTGGTATTTATGCATTCATTTGTGATGTTATCCTTGACATGATCCTGCTATTGTCACATACTACACATATCAATCCAATGTTATTTTGATTTGTTATCAGGGATATTATATACTTTAGGTGTCCACAATGACCTGGTGATGTAAAAGTGTAATAATTACATTGTCTTCCATACTCAACAGATACCTTGTAACTGGGGATACCTTCAAAACGATTGCCTACATTTACCATGTAGCACACTGCAAGGTTGGGTGACCAGGGTCATCTGGGACTGCCTCCTGGGGGATTCAGGCGTGTGTAAGGCTACCGGTGTCCTGCGTAACTTCATGAGGATGGACACGAGGACCAGGAGGGGATGAGATTCCTGTTGAACACTGTACATTGAACTTCCTTATTTTCTCAATAACAGTCTCTCCCCTTTTCCCTAAATCCTCTAGGTTATATCAGCTGTGTCGGTGAACCCCTCCCGCATCTGAACTGGCTACATAGAGGGCAACAGCACGATCAGAGGTGAGAGGTCACTTGGTCAGTCAACAGGAAGTATTATTAAAGAGATGCTTTACATTGAAATACAGATAGAGATGCAGTAGTCCCAGAGTTAATGATCCAAGGTCAGTTTATATTATACAGAGAAGTATTATTAAAGATGTCAGTGTGGTATATTATGTTTATTCTTCATTTATTCGGTCAGGCCAGGGTGTGACATGGGTTAAACCTTGTGGTGTTTTTGTCTTGTTTTGTGGGATATCTAGCGTTAGTCTAAGGCTGCCTGAAGAGGTTCTCAATCAGAGTCAGTGATTCTCGTTGTCTCTGATTGGGAACCATATTTAGGCAGCCATATTCTTTGTGTGTTTTGGGTGATTGTCCTTAGTGTTCCTGTCTCTGTGAGTTCACAATGTATAGGCTGTTTGTTTTTCGTTAGTTCTTTGTTTTGGTGTTTGTATTTAGATTCACGTTTTTTTTCATTAAACATATCCAATTGACATGATTTTGGTCCTGACTATTGTCACCGCATGAAAACTTACAGAATCACCCACCACAAACGGACCAATGTTATTTTGCATTTGCATCAGGAGATGGATTAATACTTTAGGATGTCCCAAATTGACACTTGGGAGGTAGATACTGGCTAAGAATTACATCCTTCATGGGAACAGATGGAGGCACTTGTAACAGGGGAGAGAAACAGCCGCGTCAAACACGGTTGGCAAGGATGCCCATGTAGCACACTCAGCCCCAGGGTCATCAAATATTTCTTGGGGGTGCTCACAGGGAGTAAGGGCTACGCCAGGTAGGAGACCTGTGCAAACTCCCTGTGCTTACCGGGGGCTAGAGAGACCGGGCAGGCACCGTGTTATGCAGTGGTGCGCACGGTGTCCCCAGTGCGGTGCATAGCCCGGTGCGGTATATTCCAGCTCCTCGTATGGACCGGGCTAGAATGGGCATCGAGCCAGGAAGGTTGGGCATCGGTGCTCAAGAGCTCCATGCGCCTGCACGGTCCGTTACCCAGAACCTCCACACCCCAGCCCTCCGTACATTCCCCGACCAGGCTTCCTGTGCGTGTTCTCCACCAGTGCCAGCACCACGCATCAGACCTACTCCCTCGCCTTTCAGCGCAGCCAATGCATGGAGCAGCCAGAGCTGTCAGCCTGCATGGAGCAGCCAGAGCTGCCAGCCTGCATGGAGCAGCCAGAGCAAAATCAGCCTGCATGGAGCAGCCAGAGCTCATTTTCTAGTTTGCATGGAGCATTATTAAAGAGCTGCCAGCCTGCATGGAGCAGCCAGAGCTGCCAGCCTGCATGGAGCAGCCAGAGCTTCAGTCTGCATGGAGCAACCAGAGCGGCCAGTCTGCATGAAGCAGCCAGAAGCTGCCAGTTGCAAGGAGCCGCCAGTCTGCCCAGCAGAGTGCCCAGTGCCGCCAGTCTGCCCAGTGCCGCCAGTTAAGTGCCGCCAGTCTGCCCAGAGCCAGTTTAGGATCTACAGGAAGCCAGTCAGCCAGGATCTAAACCGCCAGTCAGCCAGACTCTTCCAGATCCGCAGAGTCTTCCAGATCTGCCAGTCAGCCAGACTCTTCCAGATTAGTCAGCCAGTCTTCCAGATCCGCCAAAGCCAGACTCTTCCAGTCCGCCAGTCAACCAGACTCTTCCAGATCCAGGTCAGACTCTTCCAGATCCGCCAGTCAACCAGACTCTTCCAGATCCGCCAGCCAGCCAGGATCTGCCGGAGCCAACTACCTGCCTGAGCTTCCTCTCAGTGCTGAGCTTCCTCTCAGTGCTGGGCTTCCTCTCCAGTGTTAATCTCAGTCCCAAGCTTCCCCTCAGTTTATATTAGTACTGAGAAGCCCTTATGTATTATGTCCCGAGCTGCAGTAGTCCCAGACAGTTGTCCCGAGTTACTGCCCCTCAGTCAGTGGTTCTGGGTATACTACTAGGCCATGGTCGGCGGTGAAGTACTATTATAGGATGCAGGAGTCCTAAGACATTTATAGAGTTGGTTCAGTTTATATTATACAGGACAGACGCCCATCCCTATTGTTTTGATGATGCAGTCCGGGAGTCCCAGAGTTAATGTCACGCCCTTAACCAAATATATTATGTTTATTCTTCATTTATACCAGGGTGTGACATGTTATTATGGTGTGTTTTTGTCTTGTGGGATATCTAGCGTTAGTCTATGGCTGCCTAATGATCCAATCAGAGTCAGTTTATATTATCTCTGATTGGAACCATATTTACAAATTCTTTGTGTGCAGTGATTGTCCTTAGAGTTAATGTCTCTGTGTTAGTTTATACAAGTATACAGTTTCGAAGTTTTCATTACTAAAGTTTTGTAGTGTTTGTATTTAGTTAAGTCCATTAAACATGGATCAGTTAATTACATGATTTTGGTCCACTCTTTCACCGCATTAAAACCGTTACAAAAGAATGCTTTACATTGAAATACAGATAGAGATGCAGTAGTCCCAGAGTTAATGATCCCTGGTCAGGTCAGTTTTGCATTTCACCTCCTGATGATTATGATGACTGACAGTGTTAGAATGACAAAAACACAAGGCTTAAACATGCTATCGCTCTCTCTCCATCTGTCTCTCTCGTCTGCAGGTATGTTTTGACGTGAGAGAGGATGCCAACCCCCAGTCATCGCCACCTCACCTGCTCTTAAGATAAACTTCGGTCCGACTGGGAGCCCAAGGCTGGTTAGGACACACAACGAGAGAAACTATTATATAATTGTGATGAACTGAGAGAATATTAGGGTAGCACTGCGATTCATTAATCATATGCTGTCTTCCCTGCTCTTACCTCTTCTTTCTTCCTCTGTATTTACAATGAACACCAGATGTGCATTGAAGTACAGATTGAACTTGTATTTATAATATATTACAATATTTATAATGCATGTATTATGTATTTATAACCCTTGGATAATGAACTGCTTTCAATAAAGTGTTTCACATTCACTACTGGTTGAAATTAAGTCTCATTTGATGAAATACTACACCTATCCTGTTTTTATCAGATCAATGCAGATGGAGGAAATTAGATACTGAGATGAACCGGTTGGAGAGTATTTACATGATGCATAAGAAGTGGAGTGTACTGTTTTTAAAAATTATATATATATGAATGACAATCAGCCTTTAACTTGTTAAATCATTTTCTAGTTTATTGCATAGTTACAATGTGTAACCATTGATGTCCCAGGACAAGGATTGGTAAACACTATTCAAGTGTATAAGTGTAATACCACACTTGCAGACACAGCATCAGTGAAAGACTGCAATTCAATACTCCTGGTATTGGATATGACTGAAACTGCACCTTTATTTGCCAAGGTAGATGATCAAAGCAAATCAAAGTGTTTGTCACATGCGCCAAATACAACAGTGGAATGCTGACTGACAAGCCCTTAACCAACAATACAGTTAAGTTACAGTTACAGTTACTGACAAGCCCTTAACCAACAATACAGTTGAGTTACAGTTACTGACAAGCCCTTAACCAACAATACAGTTAAGTTACAGTTACTGACAAACCCTTAACCAACAATACAGTTGAGTTACAGTTACTTACAAGCCCTTAACCAACAATACAGTTAAGTTACAGTTAGTTAAGTTACAGTTACTGACAAGCCCTTAACCAACAATACAGTTGAGTTACAGTTACTGACAAGCCCTTAACCAACAATACAGTTACATTACAGTTACAGTTACTGACAAGCCCTTAACCAACAATACAGTTAAGTTACAGTTACTGACAAGCCCTTAACCAACAATACAGTTAAGTTACAGTTACTGACAAGCCCTTAACCAACAATACAGTTAAGTTACAGTTACTGACAAGCCCTTAACCAACAATACAGTTAAGTTACAGTTACAGTTACTGACAAGCCCTTAACCAACAATACAGTTACTGACAAGCCCTTAACCAACAATACAGTTACTGACAAGCCCTTAACCAACAATACAGTTAAGTTACAGTTACTGACAAGCCCTTAACCAACAATACAGTTAAGTTACAGTTACAGCTACTTACAAGCCCTTTCAACTCAACAATACAGTTAAGGCTTGGGGTGGAAGCTGTTCAGGGGTCTAGTTAAAAAGCCCTAACCAAAATACATAAGTTAAAGGAAGCTTAACCAGGAGTCATTACAGTGGAAGCTGTTCAGGAGTCTCATGGCTTGGGGGTGGAAGCTGTTCAGGGGTCTCATGGCTTGGGGGTGGAAGCTGTTCAGTTCATGGCTTGGGGGTGGAAGCTGTTCAAAGATCATGGCTTGGGGGTGGAAGCTGTTCAGGAGTCTCATGGCTTGGGGGTGGAAGCTGTTCTCATGGCTTGGGGGTGGAAGCTGTTCGGGGGTCTCATGGCTTGGGGGTGGAAGCTGTTCAGGGGTCTCATGGCTTGGGGGTGGAAGCTGTTCGGGGGTCTCATGGCTTGGGGGTGGAAGCTGTTCAGGAGTCTCATGGCTTGGGGGTGGAAGCTGTTCAGGGGTCTCATGGCTTGGGGGTGGAAGCTGTTAAGAAGTCTTTTGGACCTAGACTTGGCAGTCCGGTAGTGTTTGCCGTTCGGTAGCAGAGAGAGAACAGTCTATGACTAGGATGGCTGGAGTCTGACATCTTTATACACGCCTGGTATAGGAGGTCCTGGATGGCAGGAAGCTTGGCCCCAGTGATATACTGGGCCGTACACACTACCCTCTGTTTAGTCCCAGGGTCCTAAGCTTAGTGATGAGATTTGAGGGCACTATGGTGTTGAATGCTGAGCTGCAGTCAATGAATAGCATTCTCACATAGGTGTTCCTTTTGTCCAGGTGGAAAAGGGCAGTGTGGAGTGCAATAAAGACTGCATCATCTGTGGATCTGTTTGGGCGGTATGCAAATTGGAGTGGGTCTAGGGTTTCTGAGATAATGGTGTTGATGTGAGCCATTACCAGCCTTTCAAAGCACTTCATGGCTACACACGTGAGTGCTTCAGGTCAGTAGTCAAATAGACAGGTTACCTTCGTGTTCTGGGACACAGGGACTATGGTGGTCTAGGACCATGCCCCAGGACTACCTGACATGATGACTCCTTGCTGTTCCCAGTCCACCTGGCCGTGCTGCTGCTCCAGTTTCAACTGTTCTACCTTATTATTATTCGACCATGCTCGTCATTTATGAACATTTGAACATCTTGGCCATGTTCTGTTATAATCTCCACCCGGCACAGCCGGAAGAGGACTGGCCACCCCACATATGCTCTCTCTAATTCTCTTTCTTTCTCTCTCTCGGAGGACCTGAGCCCTAGGACCATGCCCCAGGACTACCTGACATGATGACTCCTTGCTGCCCCAGTCCACCTGGCCGTGCTGCTGCTCCAGTTTCAACTGTTCTGCCTTATTATTATTCGACCATGCTGGTCATTTATGAACATTTGAACATCTTGGCCATGTTCTGTTATAATCTCTACCCGGCACAGCCAGAAGAGGACTGGCCACCCCTCATAGCCTGGTTCCTCTCTAGGTTTCTTCCTAGGTTTTGGCCTTTCTAGGGAGTTTTTCCTAACCACCGTGCATCTACACCTGCATTGCTTGCTGTTTGGGGTTTTAGGCTGGGTTTCTGTACAGCACTTTGAGATATCAGCTGATGTACGAAGGGCTATATAAATAAATTCGATTTGATTTTTGATTTGCATGAAACATTGTTGGTATTACAGACTCGGTCAGGGAGAGGTTGAAAATGTCAGTGAAGATATTTGCCAGTTGGTCAACGCATGCTCGGAGTACACGTCTTGGTAATCCGTCTGGCCCTGCGGCGTTGTAGATATTGACCTGTTTATAGGGCTTACTCACATCAGCTACGGAGAGTGTGATCACACAGTCATCTGGAACAGCTGATGCTCTCATGCATGTTTCAGTGTTACTTTCCTCGAAGCGAGCAAATAAGTAGCTTGTCTGGTAGGTTCGTGTCACTGGGCAGCTCTCGGCTGTGCTTCCCTTTGAAGTCCGTAATAGTATGCAAGCCCTGCCACATCCGACGAGTGTCAGGGCCGGTGTAGTACAATTCTTAGTCCTGTATGGACACTTTGCCTAATTGATGGTTCATCGGAGGGCATAGTGGGATTTCTTATAAGCTTCCGGCTTAGAGTCTCACTCCTTGAAAGTGAGCCTTTAGCTCAGTGCGGTTTGTTGCCTGTAATCCATGGCTTCTGGTTGGGGTACGTACGTCCCTGTGGGGACGACGTCATCGATGCACTTATTGATGAAGCCAATGACTGATGTGGTGGTGTACTTCTCAATGCCATTGGAGGAATCCAGGAACATATTTCAGTCTGTGCTAGCAAAACAGTCCTGTAGTTTAGCATCTGCTTCATCTGACCACTTTTCTATTGACCGAGTCACTAATGTTTCCTGTTTTCATTTTGGCTTGTAAGCAGGAATCAGGAGGATGGAATTATGGTCAGATTTGCCAAATAGAGGGTGAGTGAGAGCTTTGCATGTGTCTCTGTATGTGGTATAAAGGTGGTTGAGTTTTTTCCCCTCCGGTTACACATTTAACATGCTGGTAGAAATGAGGTAAAATGGATTTAAGTTTCCCTGCATTAAAGTCCCCGGCCACTAGGAGCACCACCTCTGGATGAGCGTTTTCCTGTTCGCTTATGGCCTTATACAGCTCATTGAGTGCGGTCAGCATTGGATTGTGGTGGTAAATAGACAGCTATGAAGAATACAGTTGAAAACTCTTTGTATATAGTGTGTTCTACAGCTTATCATGAGATACTCTACCTCAGGTGAGCAAAACCTCAAGACTTCCTTTCGTGCTCCAGCTGTTGTTTACGAATAAACATATACATCTTACCAGACGCCACTCTTCTATCCAGCCAGCTGTATGTTGATAGTGTCATTGTTCAGCCACCACTTCATGAAGCATAAGATATTACAGTTTTGAATGTCCCTTTGGTAGTTTAATCTTCCGCGTAGGTCATCTATTTTATTGTCCAAAGATTCCATTCTGCTAGCAAACGTTCAAGGTAGTGTGGGTTTATTCTATCGCCTACGTATTCTCAGAGGGCAGCCCGCCCTCCGGCCCCTTTTTCTCCGCCTCCTCTTCATGCAAATCACGGGGATCTGGGCCTGTTCCAGAGAAAGCAGTATATCGTTGGCGTTGGCCTCGTCAGACTCATTAAAGGTAACAAAGGATTCTGCCAGTCTGTGGTGAGTAATCACAGTCCTGATGTCCAGAAGTTATTTTCGGTCATAAGAGACGGTGGCGGCAACATTATGTACAAAATAAGTAAAAACTAAAAAAGTTACAAAAAACAAAAAAAAACAACACAAAAATCGGTTGGGGGCACGTAAAACGTCTGCCGCCTTCTCCGGCAAATGGAATGGCCATCTGTGAGAGTATGACATTTTGGACCAGTAGTAAGCATACAGCAGGCCCACATAGACAAACAAAGAATCCAATTACTCTACCATGTGGTTTAGAAAACTCGAAATGTTTGTAAGCTAAAATAGACAGAGAATTAATTCACTTTTCAATCAATCGTGCCTCAATACGCTTCATAGTTTAAAGTCGATGAGAAAGATAAAGCAAACAATTGCCAGGTTTCCAGGGGGTGAAAACGGTTTATTTGGTGTTTCAATGGAGAGGTGGACATATCTAAAGAGTCACATGTTTGCAGTCAAATATCACAAAACAATGTGAATACAGTATAACTGAAAAGGTTGGCCCACATAAAGACAAGCGGAGATGTCCTTCTCCCTCTTAACGGCCCAACACAGAACAGAACAGCAGCATGGAAAACATGGTAGAAAATGAAATAACCAAACATTGAAAAGAGTTCGACCAGCATACACAACATGATATTGATGCACAAAAGGGTCAGTTACTTAGTTTCAGTCAGTCTCTCTCTA
The DNA here is from genome assembly GCF_036934945.1 of Oncorhynchus masou masou. Taxonomy (NCBI): domain Eukaryota; kingdom Metazoa; phylum Chordata; class Actinopteri; order Salmoniformes; family Salmonidae; genus Oncorhynchus; species Oncorhynchus masou. The sequence goes on along the minus strand of NC_088222.1, from coordinate 4,701,423 downwards.
ATAATCCAGGTAAATGTGACATATTCAGCATTGAGACCACTGATATGCCTAAATTATGTCAAATAAAATTATTATTTCTAAACAAAATCACAAACTAAGTCATGTATGAAGAAAAGTATTGTGTGCAGTGGTCAGAGAGATGTGTCTGGCTTTAGGATCTCATCCTGAATTATTGTAGTGACATCATCCAGACACCAGGTGGCAGAATATAAAGTATTCCCATATCAATTTCCCTTCACTAAACATAATCGTTGGTGGTTTTGACACAATTTGACAGACATCTCATTCTAACTGATGATGACCTTATGTATCAATATAATCACGTGGACAAAACATTAGGAACACCTGCTCTTTCCATGACTGACCAGGTGAAAGCTATGATCCCTTATTGATGTCACTTGTTAAATCCACTTCAAATCTGTGTAGATGACATGGATAGAGTATGTGTGTCATTCAGAGGGTAAATGGGTAAGACAAAAGATTTAAGTGCCTTTCAACGGGGTATGGTAGTAGGTTCCAGGCGCACCGGTTTGAGTGTGTCAAGAACTGCAACGCTGCTGGGTTTTTCACGCTCAACAGTTTCCCGCGTGTATCAAGAATGGTCCACCACCCAAAGGACATCCAGCCAACATGACTCAACTGTGGGAAGCATTGGGAGTCAACATGGGCCCAGCATCCCCGTGGAACGTTTTTTAACATCTTGTTCATGCCACCACAAATTGAGGGCAAAAAGGGGGCGCAACTCAACATTAGGAAGGTGTCCTTAATCTTTTGCACTCTCAGTGTATGTCTGATGTCTATCACCCTTTTCAAAAAAAGGGAGCTCATTTTTAAGGACTGACGTTTGTGAGCCATTTCATGAGATGAACCGCTGAATGCTTTAAAAAGGTACAGTAATACGAGGGTCCTTAACGGCACCCTATTCCCTATTTAGGGCACTATAATAGGGAATAAGGTATGAATAGGAACACACAATTCTCAATGACGTACAGACACAGATCACCACACTCTTGACGTCGAGGTTCCAAGGCTGCTTCCCAAACGGAACCCTGTTCCTTTAATATAGGGCACTACTTTTGCCCAGGCCCCACAGGGCCTTAGTGCATGACCAGGGATCGTCATAGGGGCCCTAGTCAAAAGTAGTGCACTATATAGGGAATAGGGTGTGATTTGGGAAGCCTGCACAGGGTCACACTAAGCCTGGTGCACAGGACATGTAAGCATGAGAAGAAAACGGAACTAAATCATATGTTATCATTCCCTGTGCAACAGTTCTCCATCACTTAAGTTAAGTCAACCCTACTTCAGGTACTGTATTGTGTGCAAGCCTGCAGTTTAGTTCGGACAAGATATTGTTCAGTAGTGAAGAGACTGAGGGTTCAGGGTTCAAAGGAAAACGACGCCTCTACGAGAGAGGGAGGAGTTATATAAATCCATTCACTGACATGACTGCCATAGTCAAACACACACACACACACAAATATACCAGTAAATATAGGAGCTGTTCAGTAATCAGCATGGTTTTCTCATCATGCCATTAAAACAGACATTCACACTTCAGAGAGACAGAATGATCTAAAACCTCAGCATTCTAACTAAAACAAAAAAGGAGAAAGAAAACAACTAAGTGCACTCATCTATTCCCTGATTAAACTTCTAGCATTCCTGATCCAGAATGAGAATCTTCATTTAATATTTCAACCCTAAGCGATTTGGAACACGGTAAAGAGGGTTCCACTAACCCTTAATGCTGCAGCTGGGTTATTGGTTGCTCCTGAAGAGCTACCCCCCCTGTAGGTTTGCTCCAACCCATGATTCAGCTATATCAAATCAGCTATTTTTATTAGAATCAGGTGTGCTAGGTTAGGGTCAGTGGAAACCTACAGGACGGTAGCTCTCCAGGAACAGGCTTGGAGAGCCCTGATGCGTGATGATACCCTCTTAGGGTCTGGAGCGGCTTGGTTAAACTGCGAGAGGAGTGAAGGCCAGGCTGGTTTTGTTCCTCCAATGCTCAGTGTTTCTCATGTCTCGCAGTGCATCTGAAGCGGGCAGCTCGGGTTGACTGACAGATCAGAAACAGGAAGGGGTTGTACTTGCACAGAAAGCAGGAAGTCAGAGGAGCGAGTTCAGTTCATCTTTGGTTGCGTCCGAAATGGAACCCTATTCCCTATTATAGTGCACTACTTTAGACCAGAGCCCTATGGAACCCTATTCCCTATATAGTGCACTACTTTAGACCAGAGCCCTATGGAACCCTATTCCCTATATAGTGCACTACTTTAGACCAGAGCCCTATGGAACCCTATTCCCTATATATAGTGCACTACTTTAGACCAGAGCCCTATGGAACCCTATTCCCTATATATAGTGCACTACTTTAGACCAGAGCCCTATGGAACCCTATTCCCTATATATAGTGCACTACTTTAGACCAGAGCCCTATGGAACCCTATTCCCTATATAGTGCACTACTTTAGACCAGAGCCCTATGGAACCCTATTCCCTATATAGTGCACTACTTTAGACCAGAGCCTTATAGAACCCTATTCCCTATATAGTGCACTACTTTAGACCAGAGTCCTATAGAACCCTATTCCCCATATAGTGCACTACTTTAGACCAGAGCCCTATAGAACCCTATTCCCCATATAGTGCACTACTTTTGACTAGAGCCCGCATAGAGCAACAGTAGTGCACTGAGTAGAGAATGGGGTGCTGTTCCAGATGCAGCCCGTGAGTGTCTGGGCTACTGGGCCACACTGTTGAGGCTGCTGTTGGAACCTCCCAGGCCGTTCTCGTTCTTCTGGAAACTCTTGACTGCACTAGGGACCTGCATCCCTGTACTGAGGCTCAGTCCTCCACACCAAACCTGGAGCACAACACACACACACACACACACACACACACGTTGTAAAGAACACTATCATCGTCACTGAGGGAGTTATAAGACACATGGCTAGGAAACTGCTGCCACTTTATGACAACATGAACAGGGCTACGGACTGAGCACCCCCTTCAACAGGGATTCCTCCTTCCTGGTAGACCAAGGTAGCCTCTTGCCTGAACACTGGAAACCGTGATGCCTACACATATCCAGGACATTTCACAGGTATGTAGAGGAACACGTGAAGAGAAGTTGAGGTACCCTCATAGTCCAACCAAGCTTTACTAATATAGCACATTTCAGACATGAAAGCAACGCAATGCGCTTCACAGGAAAAAAAAAACAAAGAAAATGGAACAACCATGGTTATCAATACATCACCCCAGGGAGAGATTCACATGGTTATCAATACATCACCCCAGGGAGAGATTCACATGGTTATCAATACATCACCCCAGGGAGAGATTCACATGGTTATCAATACATCACCCCAGGGAGAGATTCACATGGTTATCAATACATCACCCCAGGGAGAGATTCACATGGTTATCAATACATCACCCCAGGGAGAGATTCACATGGTTATCAATACATCACCCCAGGGAGAGATTTACATGGTTATCAATTGGTCACACCAGGGATGGATTCACATGGTTATCAATACATCACACCAGGGAGATGACGGCCTTGGAACAGTGACGGCCTTGGAACAGTGGGTTAACTGCCTGTTCAGGGGCAGAACGACAAATTTGTACCTTGTCAGGTCGGGGGTTTGAACTTGCAACCTTTCGGTTACTAGTCCAACGCTCTAACCACTAGGCTACGATGCCGCCTCTACACTCTATAAACACTAGGCTACCTGCCTCCTCTACACTCTAACCACTAGGCTACCTGCCTCCTCTACACTCTAACCACTAGGCCACCCTGCCACCTCAACACTCTAACCACTAGGCTACCTGCCTCCTCTACACTCTAACCACGAGGCCACCCTGCCACCTCAACACTCTAACCACTAGGCTACCTGCCTCCAGATAAAATCTAACCACTATGCTACCTGCCTCCTCTACAAAGATCTAACCACTAGGCTACCTGCCTCCATAAATGCACTAATAACACTGTTGGGACCTGCCTCCTCTAGCACTCTAACCACTGGCTACCTGCCTCCTCTAGGTCTCTAACCACTAGGCTACCTCCGGTTCATATAAGTCACTAGGCTACCTTAGCGAATGCCCATTCACTCTAACCACTAGGCTACCTGCCACCTCTACACTCTAACCACTAGGCTTCTGCTAAACCTTACCTTGAACCACTAGGACTTACCTGAAGGCTCTACACTCTAACCACTGGGCTACGCTGCCGCGTGACATAAATGCACTAATAACACTGTTGGGACCTGTTATAACACGTTCACGCCGTAACTTGGTACCTATTGGTGTCCTCTAGGTCTTGATAACAGGACAGGTTCTCTGGTATAATATACAGTCACGACGAGGAGTGTCGGTTAGACGAATGCATCGGCCATGATACCCGACAGGACTTACCATGAAGGCTGGTACCACAGGTTGGCTAAACTTAGCCTTGATACCCGACAGGACTTACCATGAAGGCTGGTACTACAGGTTGGCTAAACTTAGCCTTGATACCCGACAGGACTTAACATGAAGGCTGGTACTACAGGTTGGCTAAACTTAGCCTTGATACCCGACAGGACTTACCATGAAGGCTGGTACCACAGGTTGGCTAAACTTAGCCTTGATACCCGACAGGACTTACCATGAAGGCTGGTACCACAGGTTGGCTAAACTTAGCCTTGATACCCGACAGGACTTACCATGAAGGCTGGTACCACAGGTTGGCTAAACTTAGCCATGATACCCGACAGGACTTACCATGAAGGCTGGTACCACAGGTTGGCTAAACTTAGCCATGATACCCGACAGGACTTACCATGAAGGCTGGTACTACAGGTTGGCTAAACTTAGCCTTGATACCCGACAGGACTTACCATGAAGGCTGGTACCACAGGTTGGCTAAACTTGGCCTTGATACCCGACAGGACTTACCATGAAGGCTGGTACCACAGGTTGGCTAAACTTAGCCTTGATACCCGACAGGACTTACCATGAAGGCTGGTACCACAGGTTGGCTAAACCTAGCCTTGATACCCGACAGGACTTACCATGAAGGCTGGTACCACAGGTTGGCTAAACTTAGCCTTGATACCCGACAGGACTTACCATGAAGGCTGGTACCACAGGTTGGCTAAACTTAGCCTTGATACCCGACAGGACTTACCATGAAGGCTGGTACCACAGGTTGGCTAAACTTAGCCTTGATACCCGACAGGACTTACCATGAAGGCTGGTACCACAGGTTGGCTAAACTTAGCCTTGATACCCGACAGGACTTACCATGAAGGCTGGTACCACAGGTTGGCTAAACTTGGCCTTGAACGTGTGGATCAACTGCTTGGTTTCAGCGTTGTAGAAGGACAGTTGCCCTGTGGAAGAGAAAAACTGTTATTTAAGACCAAAACAAACTACTGTATCCACTTCACTTGTTCAAGCACAGCCTACAATCCCAAATGGTAGCCTGTTTTCCCTACATAGTGCATAGGGAATAGGCCACCTGGTCAAAAGTAGTGCACTATGTAGGGAGAAAGATAACTACTGTACCACTTTACAAGCACAGAGAGCATGATTAAAATAGTATTTTGATCCTCTGGGAAGAAGAAAAACCTTGTTTGTTGTTGTCTACTCTACAGTCATTTCCTGGAGGATGGAGGCCCAGTGGGAAGTAATCTACTCTACAGTCATTTCCCGGAGGATGGAGGCCCAGTGGGAAGTAATCTACTCTACAGTCATTTCCTGGAGGATGGAGGCCCAGTGGGAAGTAATCTACTCTACAGTCATTTCCTGAAGGATGGAGGCCCAGTGGGAAGTAATCTACTCTACAGTCATTTCCTGGAGGATGGAGGCCCAGTGGGAAGTAATCTACTCTACAGTCATTTCCCGGAGGATGGAGGCCCAGTGGGAAGTAATCTACTCTACAGTCATTTCCCGGAGGATGGAGGCCCAGTGGGAAGTAATCTACTCTACAGTCATTTCCCGGAGGATGGAGGCCCAGTGGGAAGTAATCTACTCTACAGTCATTTCCCGGAGGATGGAGGCCCAGTGGGAAGTAATCTACTCTACAGTCATTTCCCGGAGGATGGAGGCCCAGTGGGAAGTAATCTACTCTACAGTCATTTCCTGGAGGATGGAGGCCCAGTGGGAAGTAATCTACTCTACAGTCATTTCCCGGAGGATGGAGGCCCAGTGGGAAGTAATCTACTCTACAGTTATTTCCTGGGGGATGGAGGCCCAGTGGGAAGTAATCTACTCTACAGTCATTTCCTGGAGGATGGAGGCCCAGTGGGAAGTAATCTACTCTACAGTCATTTCCTGGAGGAAAGAGATGGCTGAAATCCAATATGGCGGTATCCGATGGCCTATGCATGTGTCACGGGTCACCCAAGGGTTACAGTATCCCCTTTCCAGACTGTAAAACACACAACGACCTGTGAATCTGATGATGGTGAACCACCTTGTACTCCACTTGGTGAAACTGGAAACAACGTACAGTAGTACAGGTGTTAAGATAAACCCACCTGAGTCCAGGTCACAGAAGACCCCGATGCGTCCAGGCGCGGTGCCGTCCAGGCTCTTGGCCTTGTTGTTGTGCTTGGCAGCGAAGGAGGGCTGCAGCCAGTTGTTGATGTGGATACACCAGGTAGTGTTGGTCTTACCCAGCTGGTCAAACTTTCCCAGGTTCCTGTAGGAGACCCCAACACTGTAGGACTTACAGTCTTTAAGGGCTTTCACCTCCCAGTAGTGTTGACCACAGTCCATACTGGTATCACCTGGGGGCGGGAGATTATCTTATTAATATATTACACTACATTACCAAAAGTATATGTGGACAGCTGCTCGTCGAACATCTCATTCCATAATCATGGGCATTAATATGGAGTTGGTCCCCCCCATTGCAGCTATAACAGCCTCCACTCTTCTGGGAAGGCTTTCCACTAGATGTTGGACCATTGCTGCTATAACAGCCTCCACTCTTCTGGGAAGGCTTTCCACTAGATGTTGGAACATTGCTGCTATAACAGCCTCCACTCTTCTGGGAAGGCTTTCCACTAGATGTTGGACCATTGCTGCTATAACAGCCTCCTCTCTTCTGGGAAGGCTTTCCACTAGATGTTGAAACATTGCTGCTATAACAGCCTCCTCTCTTCTGGGAAGGCTTTCCACTAGATGTTGGAACATTGCTGCTATAACAGCCTCCACTGGGAAGGCTTTGCCACTAGAGAAACAGGTTTCCACTGCTCCAGAGAACACGTTTCCACTGCTCCAGAGAACACGTTTCCACTGCCCCAGAGAACACGTTTCCACTGCCCCAGAGAACACGTTTCCACTGCCCCAGAGAACACGTTTCCACTGCTCCAGAGAACACGTTTCCACTGCTCCAGAGAACACGTTTCCACTGCTCCAGAGGACACGTTTCCACTGCTCCAGAGGACACGTTTCCACTGCTCCAGAGGACACGTTTCCACTGCTCCAGAGGACACGTTTCCACTGCTCCAGAGAACAGGTTTCCACTGCTCCAGAGAACAGGTTTCCACTGCTCCAGAGAACAGGTTTCCACTGCCCAAGAGAACACGTTTCCACTGCTCCAGAGAACAGGTTTCCACTGCTCCAGAGAACAGGTTTCCACTGCTCCAGAGAACAGGTTTCCACTGCTCCAGAGAACACGTTTCCACTGCTCCAGAGAGCGCGTTTCCACTGCTCCAGAGAACAGGTTTCCACTGCTCCAGAGAACAGGTTTCCACTGCTCCAGAGAACACGTTTCCACTGCTCCAGAGAACAGGTTTCCACTGCTCCAGAGAACAGGTTTCCACTGCTCCAGAGAACAGGTTTCCACTGCTCCAGAGAACAGGTTTCCACTGCTCCAGAGAACACGTTTCCACTGCTCCAGAGGACACGTTTCCACTGCTCCAGAGTCCAATGGCAGTGAGCTTTACACCACTTCAGCCGACGCTTGGTGATCTTATGCTTGTGTGCAGCTGCTCGGCCACGGAAACCCATTCCATGAAGCTCCAGACAAACAGTTCTTGTGCCGACGTTGCTTCCAGAGGCATAGTTTATATCATTATTATATATAGTGGTTTTTTAAAAATGTATTTCTTATTTCACCTTTATTTAACCAGGTGGCTAGTTGAGAACAAGTTCTCATTTGCAACTGCGACCTGGCCAAGATAAAGCGTAGCAATTCGACACATACAACAACACAGAGTTACACATGGAATAAACAAAACATACAGTCAATAATACAGGAGAACAAAATAAAACAAAAAGTCTATGTACAGTGTGTCCAAATAAGGCAAGAATAGGGAGGTAAGGCAGTAAATAGGCCATGGTGGTGAAGTAATTACAATATACCAATTAGACACTGGAGTGAGATGTGCAGAAGATGAATGTGCAAGAAGACATACTGGGGTGCAAAAGAGCAAAGATAAATTAATAAATAACAGTATGGGGATGAGGTAGTTGGATGGGCTGGTTACAGATGAGCTATGTGCAGTGATCTGTGAGCTGCTCTGGCAGCTGGTGCTTAAAGCTAGTGAGGGAGATATGAGTCTCCAGCTTCAGTGATATTTGCAGTTCGTTCCAGCCATTGGCAGCAGAGAACTGGAAGGAAAGATGCCCAAAAGAGGAATTGGCTTTGGGGGTGACCAGTGAAATATACCTACCAGTCACCCGTGGGCCAAATTCACCTACTAATGACGTGGGTAGAGTTTTAGGGGTGTGTCTCAAGACACCCAATTACACAACGGACTGGCTTCTCAGACACAGATTATACCTGATCCTGTACTTATTGCTGTTTAATCAGTGTCTGGGTAAGCAGCCCTATTGGCTCAGCTACCCGACAGTCATTATGGGTTGGTTGTGTTTACCCAGTCATAGATATGGATCCCGTGGACAGATTGCCCAATATAGGAATACATGGCACATTAAAATACATGTACGTTTGGTAGTGTTGACCAGGTACAGTGATGTGGTAACGTTGTTGACCTACCTAGAGTGGTGTGTGTGTGTGTGTGTGTGTGTCTGTGTGTGTGTGTGTGTGTGTGGGGCAGAGGGATGAGTGTGTTGACCTACCTAGAGTGGTGTGTGTGTGGGGCAGAGGGATGAGTGTGTTGACCTACCTAGCACAGTGTGTGTGTGTGTGTGTGTGTGTGTGGGTGGGGGGCAGAGGGATGAGTGTGTTGACCGACCTAGAGTGGTGTGTGTGTGGGGCAGAGGGATGAGTGTGTTGACCTACCTGAGGGGTGTGTGTGTGTGTGTGTGGGGCAGAGGGATGAGTGTGTTGACCTACCTAGCACAGTGTGTGTGTGTGTGTGTGTGTGTGTGTGTGTGTGTGTGTGTGTGGCAGAGGGATGAGTGTGTTGATGTACCTAGAGTGGTGTGTGTGTGTGGGGCAGAGGGATGAGTGTGTTGACCTACCTAGCACAGTGTGTGTGTGTGTGTGTGTGTGTGTGGGGGGGGGGGGGCAGAGGGATGAGTGTGTTGACCGACCTAGAGTGGTGTGTGTGTGGGGCAGAGGGATGAGTGTGTTGACCTACCTAGCACAGTGTGTGTGTGTGTGTGTGTGTGTGGCAGAGGGATGAGTGTGTTGATGTACCTAGAGTGGTGTGTGTGTGTGGGGCAGAGGGATGAGTGTGTTGACCTACCTAGAGTGGTTGTGTGTGTGTGGGGCAGAGGGATGAGTGTGTTGCCCTACCTAGCACGGTGTGTGTGTGTGGGGCAGAGTGATGAGCGTGTTGCCCTACCTAGCACGGTGTGTGTGGGGCAGAGGGATGAGTGTGTTGACCTACCTAGCACGGTGTGTGTGTGTGGGGCAGAGGGATGAGTGTGTTGCCCTACCTAGCACGGTGTGTGTGTGGGGCAGAGTGATGAGCGTGTTGCCCTACCTAGCACGGTGTGTGTGTGGAAGAGGGATGAGCGTGTTGCCCTACCTAGCACGGTGTGTGTGTGGCAGAGTGATGAGCGTGTTGCCCTACCTAGCACGGTGTGTGTGTGTGTGGCAGAGTGATGAGTGTGTTGCCCTACCTAGCACGGTGTGTGTGTGGCAGAGTGATGAGCGTGTTGCCCTACCTAGCACGGTGTGTGTGTGGCAGAGTGATGTGTTGACCTACCTAGCGTGTTGCCCTACCTAGCACGGTGTGTGTGTGTGTGGCAGAGTGATGAGTGTGTTGCCCTACCTAGCACGGTGTGTGTGTGGCAGAGTGATGAGTGTGTTGCCCTACCTAGCACGGTGTGTGTGTGTGGCAGAGTGATGAGCGTGTTGCCCTACCTAGCACGGTGTGTGTGTGTGTGGCAGAGGGATGAGCGTGTTGCCCTACCTAGCACGGTGTGTGTGTGTGTGGCAGAGTGATGAGTGTGTTGCCCTACCTAGCACGGTGTGTGTGTGGCAGAGGGATGAGCGTGTTGACCTACCTAGCACGGTGTGTGTGTGTGGCAGAGGGATGAGTGTGTTGCCCTACCTAGCACCGTGTAGGACTCTCCAGTGAACCGGTCTCTGCCTCCTCTGATGGCGGGCGACCGTGTCGTTGACGTCCTCTTGGGGGACGGAGTTCCACTTCTACAACGGAGAGGAAGGGAGGACACAACAATAACACACTGACATTTGACTGATGACGATCGGCTGCTGCTCATAATAATGTCTGGAACAGAGAGACTATGGAATGGCATCAAACTCAGGGAGCGACAGCGAGCCTAGTGGTTAGAATGTAGAGGTGGCAGGTAGTCTAGTGGTTGGAGCGTTGGGCAAGTAACCAAAAGGTTGTTGGATTGAATCCCCGAGCTGACAAGGTAAAAATCTATCGTTCTGCCCCTGACCAAGGCAGTTAACCCACTGTTCCCCGGTAGGCCGTCATTGTAAATAAGAATGTGTTCTTAACTGACTTGACGAGTTAAATAAAAAGGTAAAATAAATTTTAAAAAAAGATACCATTCCACAGATTCCACTCCAGCCATTACAACGAGCCCATCCTCCCAAATGAAGGTGCCACCAACCCCCTGTGATTACAGACAACAGAGCAGAGTGGAAAACGGATGCTGTGTAGAATCTACTGTCGGCTAGATATTCATCTCCAAGCTCCAATCCAGCTGACAGAAGATTGGTAAACCAGAAAGAGAAACTAGTATGATATGGATGAAGTGGGTATTTGAACACCTCTTCAAAACAAACTCAAGCGTAGTGGTGTTAGACACAAGCAAACAAGGGTAACAGACAAAGTGAGAGGAGAAACAAAAAAGCAATTCAAATGAGTTATTGTGTTTGAAGTGATCTCAATGTAAGGGACTATTTACGGTTGAAATTGAGGGGATGGAAGGATACGACTGGACTTGTTAGGACCAGTGCTGTGACGAGGCCGGAATACAGCGACGGTCGCTGTCAATCGCAATCGACTGGTCGATCTCCAAGGCATCTCCCTCGTCGATCGGCAAACATTTGTGTAAAAAACGCAACGATAAAGCTTTGTGTTCCTATTTTGTTGTTCGTTCATCTCAGGCTGTTGACGGTAGGTGCACCTGATTCAGCTGTCCTGCACCGCCGGGTAGATACACGGCTGCCATTTTGAACCATTTCATGTGTCTGCGGGTTCAAACTCTTCCTTCCCGGTGGACCCAGAGAGGAAATCAAGTGTACTATAGGCCTACCGCTGGCCAATCGGATGGCTCAGATTACCGTGTCTGCAGTAACGTAGCAACATAAAGGAAAGCTACCGCAAAGTTGAGACTGTGAGATTTTAAACGTTTTAAACCCCACGACTAGAGAGAGACTGTCAACCAATACAACAAAGAGATGCTGTTTTTATGAGTGACTTCATGTTTCAGTTCTTATTCAGTATTGTCAACACTTTGTAGTCAACAAAATTTGAAATATATATATATATTTTTAAAAGGGTCAGAATAACAATGCATTGGCAGGGCAATTCAAGCAAAGCCAATATGCAGTGATAATGTATCGGGCCTAAAGCTTCCGTCACATAAAAAAATACATCTGGGAAGTAGATCTTCCATTTTAATACCTGCTACTATTTAACATATTAACACAGGCCTTCCTGATCTACGGACGCCTGGCTGATCTAGGGGGCCTGGCTGATCTACAGAGGCCTGGCTGATCTACAGAGACCTGGCTGATCTATAGAGACCTGGCTGATCTATAGAGACCTGGCTGATCTACAGAGACCTGGCTGATCTACAGAGACCTGGCTGATCTACAGAGACCTGGCTGATCTACAGAGACCTGGCTGATCTACAGAGACCTGGCTGATCTATAGAGACCTGGCTGATCTATAGAGACCTGGCTGATCTATAGAGACCTGGCTGATCTACAGAGACCTGGCTGATCTACAGAGACCTGGCTGATCTATAGAGACCTGGCTGATCTACAGAGACCTGGCTGATCTACAGAGACCTGGCTGATCTACAGAGACCTGGCTGATCTACAGAGACCTGGCTGATCTATAGAGACCTGGCTGATCTATAGAGACCTGGCTGATCTATAGAGACCTGGCTGATCTATAGAGACCTGGCTGATCTACAGAGACCTGGCTGATCTACAGAGACCTGGCTGATCTACAGAGACCTGGCTGATCTACAGAGGCCTGGCTGATCTACAGAGACCTGGCTGATCTACAGAGACCTGGCTGATCTAGGGGGCCTGGCTGATCTACAGAGGCCTGGCTGATCTACAGAGACCTGGCTGATCTACAGAGGCCTGGCTGATCTACAGAGACCTGGCTGATCTACAGAGACCTGGCTGATCTACAGAGACCTGGCTGATCTACAGAGACCTGGCTGATCTACAGAGACCTGGCTGATCTACAGAGACCTGGCTGATCTACAGAGACCTGGCTGATCTACAGAGACCTGGCTGATCTATAGAGACCTGGCTGATCTATAGAGACCTGGCTGATCTATAGAGACCTGGCTGATCTATAGAGACCTGGCTGATCTACAGAGACCTGGCTGATCTACAGAGACCTGGCTGATCTACAGAGACCTGGCTGATCTATAGAGGCCTGGCTGATCTATAGAGACCTGGCTGATCTATAGAGGCCTGGCTGATCTACAGAGACCTGGCTGATCTATAGAGACCTGGCTGATCTACAGAGACCTGGCTGATCTACAGAGGCCTGGCTGATCTACAGAGGCCTGGCTGATCTACAGAGGCCTGGCTGATCTACAGAGACCTGGCTGATCTACAGAGACCTGGCTGATCTACAGAGACCTGGCTGATCTATAGAGACCTGGCTGATCTATAGAGACCTGGCTGATCTATAGAGACCTGGCTGATCTACAGAGACCTGGCTGATCTATAGAGACCTGGCTGATCTATAGAGACCTGGCTGATCTACAGAGACCTGGCTGATCTACAGAGACCTGGCTGATCTACAGAGGCCTGGCTGATCTACAGAGGCCTGGCTGATCTACAGAGACCTGGCTGATCTACAGAGACCTGGCTGATCTATAGAGACCTGGCTGATCTATAGAGACCTGGCTGATCTATAGAGACCTGGCTGATCTATAGAGACCTGGCTGATCTACAGAGACCTGGCTGATCTACAGAGGCCTGGCTGATCTATAGAGACCTGGCTGATCTACAGAGACCTGGCTGATCTACAGAGACCTGGCTGATCTACAGAGGCCTGGCTGATCTACAGAGGCCTGGCTGATCTACAGAGGCCTGGCTGATCTATAGAGGCCTGGCTGATCTACAGAGACCTGGCTGATCTACAGAGACCTGGCTGATCTATAGAGACCTGGCTGATCTACAGAGACCTGGCTGATCTACAGAGACCTGGTTGATCTACAGAGACCTGGCTGATCTAGGGGGCCTGGCAGTGTGCAACTTTGCTGCAACCAAATTACTCCTCTTCCATTCTATTCTGGCTGGTTGTCCACAAGGATTCCTAGGATCTCTGTTGTATTCAGTCAGCGCTTGGAGGAGGTCAGCTGTGGATGAATGCATGGCCCATCTACTGTCCACCTCTTATGATCAGGGGACTGGGGACAACAACTGGAACATGACTGATGGACTCAGTCAATAGGCAGACAGGGAATGACAAGGGCCTAGCCAATAGGCAGACAGGGAATGACAAAGGCTTAGCCAATAGGCAGACAGGGAATGACAAAGGCTTAGCCAATAGGCAGACAGGGAATGACAAATACTGTCAGAGTGTTGGAATGTGTCCCGGTCTGTCCATAAATAAAATAAATACATTAAATTGTGTTGTCTGGCTTGATTAATATAAGGAATTTGATGTATCGCATTTACTTTGTATCTTTACTTAAATATGACAATTGAGTACTTTTTCCACCACTGTACTTAAGTACATTTAAAACAAGATAGTTTGACTTATTTTTACTCAGTTACTTTGACTCGAGTCATTTTCCTTTAAAAAGGCATCTTTACATTTACTCAATTACGACAATTGTGTACTTTTTCCACCACTGATTAATGCCAAGATTAAGATATTTCTCCATTTCTATTTTAGATTGACAATTAGAAGATATTTTTGTATCTGAATGTTTATTTACCCATTACAAACCTTATTTATGGTTATATAACCACCCACTAGCCTTCCAATCCTCGCTTCCTCCGTCCTCGCTTCCTCTGTCCTTGGTTTCCTCCATTCCTCACCTCTCTTTCAAAGCACATCAGAGGAACAGGCCTGAGTTTAGGAACTGCAATGCTCTCCCTCCAGGTGCCGTGATAGGGAGTTGAGGAATTCAATGCTCTCCCTCCAGGTGCTGTGATAGGGAGTTGAGGAATTCAATGCTCTCCCTCCAGGTGCCGTGATAGGGAGTTGAGGAATTCAATGCTCTCCCTCCAGGTGCCGTGATAGGGAGTTGAGGAATTCAATGCTCTCCCTCCAGGTGCTGTGATAGGGAGTTGAGGAATTCAATGCTCTCCCTCCAGGTGCTGTGATAGGGAGTTGAGGAATTCAATGCTCTCCCTCCAGGTGCTGTGATAGGGAGTTGAGGAACTGCAATGCTCTCCCTCCAGGTGCCGTGATAGGGAGTTGAGGAATTCAATGCAAGGATTGGATGGCTAGTGGGTGGGCTAAATGTAATATAACTATGAATAAGGCATGATGATACAAAGTCTTATGTTTTTAAAGTGTCACTCATCGACATTTATTTCTTTATATATATATATATATATATTAGTTATACTATTTTGATATTGATTACCGTACTGTTGGGTAGAGCATGGAAGTTAAGCATTTCACTGCACGTGACAATAACACTTGAAATACCAATGGGGTTCATATAGGCTCCAGGGTTAATTATGTCTCAATACTGCCATCAAGTAGAATTTAATAGGCTACTACATACAATTCAAGTTCATTAAATAAGCCTTTTTTTGTCTGAAATGTTGATATCCATGAAAGCATCGTCAATACTGTGAATGTGTTTTAGGTCTGCATGAAACTACTGGACATTACTACAGTAATGGTGTGTACTGTGGCACAAGAAATATGTGAGGAGCCAGAGTCAGGACCGACAGGGTGTGAGGAGCCAGGGCCGACAGGGTGTGAGGAGCCAGGGCCGACAGGGTGTGAGGAGCCAGGGCCGACAGGGTGTGAGGAGCCAGGGCCGACAGGGTGTGAGGAGCCAGGGCCGACAGGGTGTGAGGAGCCAGGGCCGACAGGGTGTGAGGAGCCAGGGCCGACAGGGTGTGAGGAGCCAGGGCCGACAGGGTGTGAGAGCCAGGGCCGACAGGGTGTGAGGAGCCAGGGCCGACAGGGTGTGAGGACCAGGGCCGACAGGGTGTGAGGAGCCAGGGCCGACAGGGTGTGAGGGAAGACCTGGCTTAGCCAATAGGCAGACAGGGAATGACAAAGGCTTAGCCAGTAGGCAGACAGGACCGACAGGGTGTGAGGAGCCAGGACCGACAGGGTGTGAGGAGCCAGGACCGACAGGGTGTGAGGAGCCAGGACCGACAGGGTGTGAGGAGCCAGGACCGACAGGGTGTGAGGAGCCAGGACCGACAGGGTGTGAGGAGTCAGGACCGACAGGGTGTGAGGAGTCAGGACCGACAGGGTGTGAGGAGTCAGGACCGACAGGGTGTGAGGAGTCAGGACCGACAGGGTGTGAGGAGCCAGGACCGACAGGGTGTGAGGAGCCAGAGTCAGGACCGACAGGGTGTGAGGAGCCAGAGTCAGGACCGACAGGGTGTGAGGAGCCAGAGTCAGGACCGGCACAGGGTGTGAGGAGCCAGGGCCGACAGGGTGTGAGGAGCCAGGGCCGACAGGGTGTGAGGAGCCAGGGCCGACAGGGTGTGAGGAGCCAGGACCGACAGGGTGTGAGGAGCCAGGGCCGACAGGGTGTGAGGAGCCAGGGCCGACAGGGTGTGAGGAGCCAGGGCCGACAGGGTGTGAGGAGCCAGGACCGACAGGGTGTGAGGAGCCAGGACCGACAGGGTGTGAGGAGTCAGGACCGACAGGGTGTGAGGAGTCAGGACCGACAGGGTGTGAGGAGTCAGGACCGACAGGGTGTGAGGAGTCAGGACCGACAGGGTGTGAGGAGTCAGGACCGACAGGGTGTGAGGAGCCAGGACCGACAGGGTGTGAGGAGCCAGAGTCAGGACCGACAGGGTGTGAGGAGCCAGAGTCAGGACCGACAGGGTGTGAGGAGCCAGGGCCGACAGGGTGTGAGGAGCCAGGGCCGACAGGGTGTGAGGAGCCAGGGCCGACAGGGTGTGAGGAGCCAGGGCCGACAGGGTGTGAGGAGCCAGGGCCGACAGGGTGTGAGGAGCCAGGGCCGACAGGGTGTGAGGAGCCAGGGCCGACAGGGTGTGAGGAGCCAGGGCCGACAGGGTGTGAGGAGCCAGGACCGACAGGGTGTGAGGAGCCAGGACCGACAGGGTGTGTGAGGAGCCAGGACCGACAGGGTGTGAGGAGCCAGGACCGACAGGGTGTGAGGAGCCAGGACCGACAGGGTGTGAGGAGCCAGGACCGACAGGGTGTGAGGAGTCAGGACCGACAGGGTGTGAGGAGTCAGGACCGACAGGGTGTGAGGAGTCAGGACCGACAGGGTGTGAGGAGTCAGGACCGACAGGGTGTGAGGAGTCAGGACCGACAGGGTGTGAGGAGTCAGGACCGACAGGGTGTGAGGAGTCAGGACCGACAGGGTGTGAGGAGTCAGGACCGACAGGGTGTGAGGTGTCAGGACCGACAGGGTGTGAGGAGTCAGGACCGACAGGGTGTGAGGTTCAGGACCGACAGGGTGTGAGGAGTCAGGACCGACAGGGTGTGAGGAGTCAGGACCGACAGGGTGTGAGGAGTCAGGACCGACAGGGTGTGAAGCCAGGACCGACAGGGTGTGAGGAGCCAGCACCGACAGGGTGTGAGGTCTGCCAGCCAGGACCGACAGGGTGTGAGGAGCCAGGACCGACAGGGTGTGAGGAGCCAGGACCGACAGGGTGTGAGGAGCCAGGACCGACAGGGTGTGAGGAGCCAGGACCGACAGGGTGTGAGGAGCCAGGACCGACAGGGTGTGAGGAGCCAGGACCGACAGGGTTGTGTCCTTAGATAGGATTGAGACGAGAGGCTTGTGAACTTGTCTCACGAAAACACTACGGTCACACATGTTGTACAAAATGATATATATTCCATGTATAATATATAATAAAATATCATAGATGGACACATTTCAATAAAACTAAAAAGTATCTCCACCATCATTGACTAAATGGGCCTTTTCCTATCAGTGGACCCCTCCTCAGTCTTTAGCCAATCAGTGGACCCCTCCTCAGTCTTTAGCCAATCAGTGGACCCCTCCTCAGTCTTTAGCCAATCAGTGGACCCCTCCTCAGTCTTTAGCCAATCAGTGGACCCCTCCTCAGTCTTTAGCCAATCAGTGGACCCCTCCTCCAGTCTTTAGCCAATCAGTGGACCCCTCCTCAGTCTTTAGCCAATCAGTGGACCCCTCCTCAGTCTTTAGCCAATCAGTGGACCCCTCCTCAGTCTTTAGCCAATCAGTGGACCCCTCCTCAGTCTTTAGCCAATCAGTGGACCCCTCCTCAGTCTTTAGCCAATCAGTGGACCCCTCCTCAGTCTTTAGCCAATCAGTGGACCCCTCCTCAGTCTTTAGCCAATCAGTGGACCCCTCCTCAGTCTTTAGCCAATCAGTGGACCCCTCCTCAGTCTTTAGCCAATCAGTGGACCCCTCCTCAGTCTTTAGCCAATCAGTGGACCCCTCCTCAGTCTTTAGCCAATCAGTGGACCCCTCCTCAGTCTTTAGCCAATCAGTGGACCCCTCCTCAGTCTTTAGCCAATCAGTGGACCCCTCCTCAGTCTTTAGCCAATCAGTGGACCCCTCCTCAGTCTTTAGCCAATCAGTGGACCCCTCCTCAGTCTTTAGCCAATCAGTGGACCCCTCCTCAGTCTTTAGCCAATCAGTGGACCCCTCCTCAGTCTTTAGCCAATCAGTGGACCCCTCCTCAGTCTTTAGCCAATCAGTGGACCCCTCCTCAGTCTTTAGCCAATCAGTGGACCCCTCCTCAGTCTTTAGCCAATCAGTGGACCCCTCCTCAGTCTTTAGCCAATCAGTGGACCCCTCCTCAGTCTTTAGCCAATCAGTGGACCCCTCCTCAATCAGTCTTTAGCCAATCAGTGGACCCCTCCTCAGTCTTTAGCCAATCAGTGGACCCCTCCTCAGTCTTTAGCCAATCAGTGGACCCCTCCTCAGTCTTTAGCCAATCAGTGGACCCCTCCTCAGTCTTTAGCCAATCAGTGGACCCCTCAGTGTTTATCAGGGATGAAATAGCAGCTGCAGCTCCTGATTACATGGACAAGGGGGACCTGATCACTAATACTAGATCAGCAATGCTACTCTGAGACACTGTTTCAATACAGACCTAGATCTCCCCTACATGTTAGGGGTGGGGGGCGGGGAGAAGACTGCAGGGGTGTGAGTCAGTACCTGGCAGATGGGAGAAGACTGCAGGGGTGTGAGTCAGTACCTGGCAGATGGGAGAAGACTGCAGGGGTGTGAGTCAGTACCTGGCAGATGGGAGAAGACTGCAGGGGTGTGAGTCAGTACCTGGCAGATGGGAGAAGACTGCAGGGGTGTGAGTCAGTACCTGGCAGACAGGGGAGAGGAGAGGACTGCAGGGGTGTGAGTCAGTACCTGGCAGACAGGGGAGAGGAGAGGACTGCAGGGGTGTGAGTCAGTACCTGGCAGACAGGGGAGAGGAGAGGACTGCAGGGGTGTGAGTCAGTACCTGGCAGACAGGGGAGAGGAGAGGACTGCAGGGGTGTGAGTCAGTACCTGGCAGACAGGGGAGAGGAGAGGACTGCAGGGGTGTGAGTCAGTACCTGGCAGACAGGGGAGAGGAGAGGACTGCAGGGGTGTGAGTCGGTACCTGGCAGACAGGGGAGAGGACTGCAGGGGTGTGAGTGGTGGACTAGCCTGTCATTTGTAAGTCTCTGTAGCCTCAAACCTTTGGCTCGTAATCTGAATCTCTCACCCTGCTCTCTCTACCTCTTCATTGTGCCTCTGTTGAATTATGTAATTCTCTGAAACCCTCCACTCGTCTCCTTTCCACGCCCTCAACAGACAGAAGACCAATACCAGCACAGCGACAGTACCTCTCATTCTGAAATGATACCTCTTCAGAAGTGAAAGTCGAGGATGCTCAGATTACCAAATGGTTAACTAGTGCGCTAGGACATATCAGTTAGCTAAACAGTTACAGTGACATCAGTTCATTAATAGGTCAATAAACACAATCGTTACAGTAGAGTATCTCATAATCTTAAATAGAAATGGAGAAATATAGCTTTATCTTGACATTAATAAATACATAAATAGCTATTAAATTGATGATTTAAAATATAGTAGATTAATAGAAGGCATTTAGAAAGGTGAACTCTTATTTGGAAGGGACCGGAAGTGAAGGTTGTGCATTTGCCCAATGACAGGCATTACACATTTAACCACACCCACACCCAGTTTTTTTGTTGTTTATATGCAAAAAAACGAGAACTAAATAACAAGCAATTTTTTTCTGTTTTTTTTTGTATTTATAGAAAAAAAACTAGCTGTTTTCACGTTGCTGATTTGTCCGTTTTAACTTGGAAAACAATTACCGTAGCCAAAAGTGGACCTCATTGTGATTTTGGGAACATGATATGATGGAATGAATGACTGGACAAATACGGACATTATACAGTTTCTATACTTACTACAGTTGAGTGAATTGTTACTCACCAAAACCATTTGTTGCAAGCATAAGAGAAATTAGTAAAAAACAAAAATAAATTCGGTGATACTAAATTGTACATTAATTGTGTAACAGAGATGGGTCGCCTAGGGATAGAAGTTTATTTAGTTTGTTATAATTTCTTTAAAAGGACCAAGGGAAAAAAGGAATATAGCCTGAGGTTTTCAGAAAGAGAAACAGTTAGGAAAGATGGCATCGACAGATGGAGTCTTTTAATGGTTCAGGACAGAATAACAACACATTGTATTCTTTGTGGGAGGCCCCGGCAAACCAAAATCGAATTTCCCCCAATTCATTAATTTGACCTAAATTAAGAGTTTATAAAAAAAAAAAAAAGCAACCAATTTCCATCTGTAGATGTCTCCTTCAAGTCCGGCACACAAAGAAACCACCGGTCATTTCAGGAGGTTTCTCTTAGACTAGAAGAGCAAACGTTATGAAATGGGTTTTGTAGCCTAAACTGTTCACACAGAAACCCGAAAAGGGACTTTGATGTGCAGAACAGCCTATATGAAAGCGAATGTCGGAGTGTACAAACTTGAACGCAGGCGGTCTTCTACCTAATATTGCCACTGGTTACACGGCAGCTTGACGCTACATTCAGGTAGCCTAATGCCACACCCTACAGCTGAGAAGTCACACATGGTCACCTTGACATGTTCTTCAGATTGGTAAGATGAGCGCTGTTGACGAACACAAAGAATCAACAAAAACAGCAGGTCAAAACAAAGACATTGTGTGGGAGTCATGATGGACTTTGCTATTTAAAAAGACCCTAAAAGAGATTCCATTCGGCACTAAATAATGCACATTTTACATTGTAAACCAAACCTTCAGTAGTTGTCTTTCCACATCCAGAGACTACTACCCTGAACTCTCTTTAAGAGGGAGCTTCGGCCTACAATTACATTTTCTGAGAGTATCAACGATGGAACTTTACAAAGTAAGAAATGCGTTTGTCTTGAAGGACATTACGCTTCAACTTGACAAACAGCGTTTTTGACAGACAACGCTGCAAGTGGAAACCCAAGATAGGAGAGGAAGCCTTTTAATAAAACATGAGCCTCTAAAGTGACCGGCTGCTTCTGACAAAAGGTCTCTTTTCAAACCGCCCCTCAGCAGCAGATAGACAACACAAGACACCATGACACAAACACAGAAGAATGTGACATCTAAGAATGGCACTTCAATGCTAGCCTGGTCCCAGATCTGTTTGTGTTGTCTTGTCCACTACTATGATCATTACCTAGCCTGGTCGCAGATCTGTTTGTGTTGTCTTGTCCACTACTATGATCATTACCTAGCCTGGTCCCAGATCTGTTTGTGTTGTCTTGTCAACTCCTATGGTCATTACCTAGCCTGGTCCCAGATCTGTTTGTGCAGTTTTGCCAACTCCTATGATCATTACCTAGCCTGGTCCTAGATCTGTTTGTGCCATCTTGCCAACTTCTATGGTCATTACCTAGCCTGGTCCCAGATCTGTTTGTGCAGTCTTGCCAACTCCTATGATCATTACCCAGCCTGGTCCCAGATCTGTTTGTGCAGTCTTGCCAACTCCTATGATCATTACCTAGCCTGGTCCCAGATCTGTTTGTGCAGTCTTGCCAACTCCTATGGTCATTACCTAGCCTGGTCCCAGATCTGTTTGTGTTGTCCTGTCAACTCCTATGGTCATTACCTAGCCTGGTCCCAGATATGTTTGTGCATTCTTGCCACCTCCTTTGGTCTTATTTGTCATGCTAATGTGTCAATGACCAAAGGAGTTGGCGAGACTGCACAAACCAATCTGGGACCAGGCTAGGTAATGACCATAGGAGTTGATTTAGAATGAAATCTCTCCCATGATTTTGGAATGAGATACAAGACTAGCAGGTGTCCACATACTTTTGGTCATGTAGTGTATTTCGCAAATCATACAGGAGACGCCAAGGATTTTTGTTACAAAGCTGTGAAATGTGTGATGACCAAGAGAGACTGTTGTCTAGCAGCACACTTAACAGCTGCGTCTCTGAAACCTCTTCTATGGCTGTCCTCCCAACTGACAGCTGTAAGGAGGGTAATGTCTTCCTTGTCCTCTTCGTACATATTAGCATTGACTTAGGTTTTTTTATTTTTTATATTTCCCGCTCATTTGTTTTGGGTTATCCAATTTAAAATACTTATGTCAGCTTCAAAATAACCTCTTTCAGCTGCTTTACATCATTTCCTGTTACATAGACAATGGTATCGTCAGCAAACAGGGTTGCTATACAATTGGAGCGCACCAGAGGGAGATCCTCTGCATACAGCAATTACATAATAGGGCCTTAGGCAGCTGCCTTGTGGGACACCACAGCATACAGAATGAGGTTCGGAATAGGCACCATTTATGAATATAAACTGCTTTCTGTTGACAAAATAGGACTGTAACCGTATCAATGAGGTGTTATATCCATAGTGACACAATTCCATCAACAGATCAACAAGGTCAACAGCAGCACAGAAATAAAGAAGTAGCACACCCACAAGTTGACCTTGGTCACGTGACCTGAGCCACTATTAAATCAACTGGAGCTGTTGCAGTCCAGTGATCTTTATGGTATGCGCGCTGGTAGCCTGGAATCCTTACGGTATGCACGCTGGTAGCCTGGTATTCTTACGGTATGCATGTTGGTAGGCTGTACGGTATGCAAGCTGGTAGGCGATATGGTATGCACGCTGGTTTGCTGGGATCATTTTATTCTGTTCTATATAAACCCATATATGGTTACTGACAAATGCTTCCAAAATGTTTTGTAGTGATGACTAATGTGTCAATGACCATAGGAGTTGGCAAGACTGCACCAACAGATCTGGGACCAGGCTAGGTAATGGCCACAGGAGTTGGCAAGACTGCACCAACAGATCTGGGACCAGGCTAGGTAATGGCCACAGGAGTTGGCAAGACTGCACCAACAGATCTGGGACCAGGCTAGGTAATGGCCACAGGAGTTGGCAAGACTGCACCAACAGATCTGGGACCAGGCTAGGTAATGGCCACAGGAGTTGGCAAGACTGCACCAACAGATCTGGGACCAGGCTAGGTAATGGCCATAAGAGTTGGCAAGACTGCCATCTGGGACAAAGCTACAGGATGGCAAGACTGCACAAACAGATCTGGGACCAGGCTAGGTAATGGCCATAGGAGTTGACAGGACAGCACAAACAGATCTGGGACCAGGCTAGGTAATGACCATAGGAGTTGGCAAAACTGCACAAACAGATCTGGGACCAGGCTAGGTAATGACCATAAGATGGCAACTCCTGGGACAAAGCTACAGGATGGCAAGACTGAAAAAAAGCTATTTCAATGGCAGTTCAAGGTCAAATTAAGATAAGGCCCAATCCCAAATGTAACCCTAGACCCTAAGTCCGATGAACTAGTGGAGATCTGAGAGTATTTGACAGGCGCAGTCAATATGGTAATAAGCTCCAGCCTTCCTATTGACAGGCTCACTGGAAGTTTCACCATATTGCTTATACCAATCAAATCCTCTCATATCTCAGTGCGTAGGGTGTAAGGGTCCATTTGGGACACATTGTGTGTGTTCCAGTTCAGTTCTCACCTGCCCTTGTTCTCCTTGCCCTTGACCTTGCTCTCCAGCACCTTGCCTCCCTGGGGGTCCCACTCCACACTCCTGTCCTCTACCTTCAGGTTCAGATGGGACGACGATGAGTCGAAA
Organism: Oncorhynchus masou masou; assembly: GCF_036934945.1. Classification (NCBI taxonomy): domain Eukaryota; kingdom Metazoa; phylum Chordata; class Actinopteri; order Salmoniformes; family Salmonidae; genus Oncorhynchus; species Oncorhynchus masou. The sequence continues at coordinate 4,677,489 of NC_088222.1, read as the reverse complement.
CCGAAGTTAAACGCTGGGGAGGGAATCAATCAACCAACCAGTCAATCTGATACCAATAACGTAATAACTACATAATTGTTGATCCAAGACAACACAGTCTCACCTCTGGTTTCCAGGGTAACTAACAGTCTCACCTCTGGTTTCCAGGGTAACTAACAGTCTCACCTCTGGTTTCCAGGGTAACTAACAGTCTCACCTCTGGTTTCCAGGGTAACTAACAGTCTCACCTCTGGTTTCCAGGGTAACTAACAGTCTCACCTCTGGTTTCCAGGGTAACTAACAGTCTCACCTCTGGTTTCCAGGGTAACTAACAGTCTCACCTCTGGTTTCCAGGGTAACTGGATCAGAGTATTCTCCAGCTGCTGCCTTGTTGCAAGCTCGTACCCGGAAGTTCATGAACTTCGAGTCAAACTTTAAACCTGGAGGATGAACAGCACATTATCTGTACAGGTTCATGATGTTCTGTAGGTGAACAAACTTTCAGAGTTTGATAAAGTTACAAAAAGGTGAAGCAAAGCGATATAGATTAGTCATATTTTAAACACAAGAAGCTGCATGAAAACACTGCAGTCTTAGCCCGGTCCCAGATCGGTTTGTGCCATCTTGCCAAGTGGCATGACAATGGCCATAGGAGTTGGCAAGACTGTCATCTGGGACAAAGCTACGGGATGGCAAGACTGCACAAACAGATCTGGGACCAGGCTACAGTGGGCCCTACTCAAGCTCCGTACCGGACAGTGAGTATTCTGTGGCCTTGATGTTGTCCACCACCTCCCAGCACCGTTCGTCTTTGATGCGTGGCAGTCCTTCGTGGTCGGTCTTTCTGTACTCCAGTATGTAGTGGTCTATCTTGCTGTCCTCCACTGGCATCTTCCAGGCTACAGACACCGTGTTGTCTAACACCAGACAGTCCCCTACCTCCATCTCTGGGGCTCGAGGGACTGAAACGACACAGAGAAATGGGCATTTAAAAAGACAGCAACAGATCCGTGCGATGGAAAATCATTTTAGGGTTTTAGGACTAAATACAAGCTTTTTTGGATGTCCCCCTAAATATGTAATGACATTCAGAATTCATTAATGGAAATGTTTTAAAAAAGGAGTGAAAGGTTTTTAGCGAGAGAGACAGAGAAAGAAACCTGGTATAGAGGAGATGGACCCACTGGTTGTCCTCAAGGTTACAGAGAGCTGGTAGTCCCATCCACCAAACTACCAGGTATGAAACATGGTATAGAGGAGACAGACCCACTGGTTGTCCTCTAGGTTACAGAGAGCCGGTAGTACCATCCACCAAACTACCAGGTGGGTGGTATAGTGGAGACGGACCCACTGGTTGTCCTCTAGGTTACAGAGAGCTGGTAGTACCATCCACCAAACTACCAGGTGGGTGGTATAGAGGAGACAGATCCACTGGTTGTCCTCTAGGTTACAGAGAGCTGGTAGTCCCATCCACCACACTACCAGGTGGGTGGTATAGTGGAGACGGACCCACTGGTTGTCCTCTAGGTTACAGAGAGCTGGTAGTCCCATCCACCAAACTACCAGATATGAAACAGGGAAGAGACTCAGGGGGTATGCTAATTTGGTATAGAGCAGACCTAACTCACTCCATTAAATTAATCAAAACAGGAACATTTTACATTTGGCTAGAAATTCAAAAAGGAAATGATCTTAACAGAGAAAAATGTCCTCCTGTGTGCTACCTATACCCCCCCACTAGAATCCCCATACTTTAATGAAGACAGCTTCTCCATCCTGGAGGAGAAATCAATCATTTCCAGGCCCAGGGACATGTACTAGTCTGTGGCGACCTAAATGCCAGAACTGGACAGGAACCTGACACCCTCAGCACACAGGGGGACAAACACCTGACAGTGACAGCATTCCCTCCCCAATATGCCCCCCTTGACACAACTACGACAACATAACCAACAAAAACAGGTCACAACTCCTGCAGCTCTGTCGCCCGCTGGGTCTGTACATAGTCAATGGTAGGCTTCGAGGGGACTCCTATGGTAGGTACACCTATAGCTCATCTCTTGGCTGTTAGTACTGTATACTACCTTATCACTGACCTCAACCCAGAGTCTCTCAGAGCATTCACAGTCAGCCCACGGACACCTCTATCAGATCAAAGCAAAATCACAGTCTACTTGAACAGAGCAATACTCAATCATGAGGCATCAAAGCCAAAAGGAGCTGAATAATATTAAGAAATGCTGTAAGGAAAGTAGTGGAAATCTACCTAAACAACTTCCTGGACAAAACGTTCCACTGTAATAGTGAAGGTGTAAACTTGGCAGTAGTAAACCTAAACAGTATATTTGACCTCTCAGCTTCCCTATCAAATCTAAAAATTTCAAGCAGAAAACCTAAAGAAAGTTAAAAATGACAAATGGTTTGATGAAGAATGCAAGAATCTAGGAAAGAAATTGAGAAACCTGTCCAACCAAAAACAGAGACCCAGAAAACCTGAGCCTACCCTCCAACCCAAAAAGGCCTGTGTTGTTGTTGATATCTTAAATGATAAAATATACAGACCACGAATTCCAATTGGCTGTACTTAAACTCTAACATCACCCTTAGCTCTGGCATCTTCCCCAATATTTGTAACCAAGGACTGATCATCCCATTCCACAAAAGTGGAGACAAACTTGACCCCAATAACTACCGTGGGATATGCATCAACAGTAACCTTGGGAAAATCCTCTGCATTATCATTAACAGCAGACTCGTACATTTCCTCAGTGAAAACAATGTACTGAGCAAATGTCAAATTGGCTTTTTACCAAATTACCGTGACAGACCACGTATTCACCCTGCACACCCTAATTGACAACCAAACAAACCAAAACAAAGGCAAAGGCTTCTCATGCGTCGTTGATTTCAAAAAAGCTTTTGACTCAATTTGGCATGAGGGTCTGCAATACAAATTGATGGAAGAAAATATTTTTGTTAGAGGAATTTAACTCCTATATGTTCATTAACCAATTCAATTAAAACACTCTGTCCGTTTCTAAGAATTTGTAAGATTCGCATAAAATGGACAGAGACCAGTCTCAAAATTAATCAGTAGCGTTTATTTCCCGAGAGCTCTCCCCATAATAACATATATACCTCGTATTTCATCATAAATGTCTCTCCTCCTCTCAGATACAATGGCAGTAAAGTTCACAAGCCTTCCCACATTGTCTGCCACCTGTTAAACAATCTACTAATAGCCCCAGGTCTCTCCCCTCCCTGAGTGGGACAGAATGTCCTGTAAGGAACACAGCATTCCAGCCGGTCTGACGATGGCTTCATTAGTTTCTAACAAGGAACAGAAAGTCCTTGTTCTAATTCCTGACTAAAACTACACACATTACATTCAGTATTATGATTATGATAAGATTCATACATCCATACAGTAACATAGTAGTATTCTGTTTAGTTATAGTTCTGATTTAAATGTATACATAATTTAGTCATTATTCATAAAAATCCCTTATCACATTCTAAAATCCATGTACACAAACAACAAGTGTGTGGTTAAAATAGGCAAAAAACACAATACAATAAAAAAGTCACTCCAAAATGACAATCCATGATTCACCTACAGTTCATTGGTCAAAAAAACACATTTCATTCCATAGGGCCGTGGGGTGAGACAGGGATGCAGCTTAAGCCCCACCCTCTTCAACATTGGCGAGGGCACTAGAACAGTCTGCAGCACCAAGCCTCACGTTACTAGAATCTGAAGTCAAATGTCTACTGATGATCTGATGCTTCTGTCCCCAACCAAGGAGAGCCTACAGCAGCACCTAAATCTTCAGCACAGATTCTGTCAGACCTGGGCCCTAAAAGTAAATCTCAGTAAGACAAAAATAATGGTGTTTCAAAAAAGGTCCAGTTGCCAGGACCACAAATACAAAGTCCATCTAGACACCGTTGCCATAAAGCGCACACAATAAACGATACATACCTTGGCCTGAACATCAGAGCCACAGGTAACTTACACAAAGCTGTGAACGATCTAAGAGACAAGGCAAGAAGACCAATTAGGATCTGGTAAAAAAAGACTTGAAATCAGTTATATAACCCATTGCTCTTTTTGGTTGTGAGTTCTAGGGTCCACTCACCACCAAATAATTCACTAAATGGGACAAACACCAAATTGAGACTGCACGCAGAATTCTGCAAAAAATATCCTCCGTCTACAACGTAGAACACCAAATAATGCAGAGTAGAATTAGACCGATACCCGCTAATGATCAAAATCCAGAAAAGAGACGTTAAATTCTACAACCACCTAAAAGGAATCGATTCCCAAACCTTCCATAACAAAGCCATCACCTACAGAGGAAATAAACCTGGAGAAGAGTCCCCTAAGCAAGCTGGTCCTGGGGCTCTGCTCACAAACACAAACAGTCGCCGCAGAGCCCCAGGACAGCAGCACAATTAGACCCAACCAAATCATGAGGAAACAAAAAGATAATTTGGAAAGAATTGGAAAGAATTAACAAAAAAAGAGCAAACTAGAATGCTATTTGGCCCTAAACAGAGAGTACACAGTGGCAGAATACCTGACCACTGTGACTGAGCCAAATTTAAGGAAAGCTTTGACTATGTACAGACTCAGTGAGCATAGCCTTGCTATTGAGAAAGGCCGCCGTAGGCAGACCAGACTCTCAAGAGAAGACAGGCTATGTGCACACTGCCCACAAAATGAGGTGGAAACTGAGCTGCACTTTCTAACCTCCTGCCCAATGTATGACCATTTCAGAGAGACATATTTCCCTCATATTACACAAACACAAAAATAATTCAAAAACAACACCACTGGTCCTGGGGGGGTCACACCACTGGTCCTGGGGGGGTCACACCACTGGTCCTAGGTCCTAGGGGGGGTCACACCACTGGTCCTAGGGGGGGGTCACACCACTGGTCCTAGGGGGGGTCACACCACTGGTCCTAGGGGGGGGTTCTAGGGGGGGTCACACCACTGGTCCTAGGGGGGTCACACCACTGGTTCTAGGGGGGTCACACCACTGGTTCTAGGGGGGGTCACACCACTGGTTCTAGGGGGGTGGTCACACCACTGGTTCTAGGGGGTCCTGGTCCTACACCACTGGTCCTAGGGGGTCACACCACTGGTCCTCACACCACTGGTCCTAGGGGGGGGGTCACACCACTGGTCCTAGGGGGGGGTCACACCCTAGGGGGGGGGGTCGCACCACTGGTCCTAGGGGGGGTCACACCCACTGGTCCTAGGGGGGTCACACCACTGGTCCTAGGGGGGTCACACCACTGGTCCTAACACCACTGGTCCTAACACCACTGGTCCTAAGGGGGTCACACCACTGGTCCTAGGGGGGTCACACCACTGGTCCTGGTCCACCACTGGGGGGGGGGTCACACCACTGGTCCTGGGGGGGGTCAAACCACTGGTCCTGGGGGGTCTGGTCCTAGGGGGGGGTCACACCACTGGTCCTAGGGGGGGTCCTAGGGGGGTCACACCACTGGTCCTAGGGGGTCACACCACTGGTCCTAGGGGGGGGTCACACCACTGGTCCTAGGGGGGGGGTCACACCACTGGTTCTAGGGGGGTCACACCACTGGTTCTAGGGGGGTCACAGGGGGGGGTCACACCACTGGTCCTAGGGGGGGGGTCACACCACTGGTCCTAGGGGGGTCACACCACTGGTCCTAGGGGGGTCACACCACTGGTCCTAGGGGGGGGGTCACACCACTGGTCCTAGGGGGGTCACACCACTGGTCCTAGGGGGGGGGTCACACCACTGGTCCTAGGGGGGTCCTAGGGAGGGGTCACACCACTGGTCCTAGTGGTCAAAGGTCACACTGCAGACCCGCACCAGGATGAAGTGACTAAGGGGGGGGTTGAAATCACACTGGTCCTGGGGGGGGTCCACCACTGGTCCCAGGGAGGGGGTCACACCACTGGTCCCGGGGGGGGGTCACCACTGGTCCTAGGGGGGGGGTCACACCACTGGTCCTAGGGGGGGTCACACCACTGGTCCTAGGGGGGGGGTCACACCACTGGTCCTAGGGGGGGTCACACCACTGGTCCTAGGGGGGTGGTCACACCACTGGTCCTAGGGGGTCACACCACTGGTCCTAGGGGGGGGGGTCACACCACTGGTCCTAGGGGGGGGGTCACACCACTGGTCCTAGGGGGGGGTCACACCACTGGTCCTGGGGGGGGGGTCACACCACTGGTCCTAGGGGGGGTCTGGTCCTACGGGGGGGTCACACCACTGGTCCTAGGGGGGTCACACCACTGGTCCTGGGGGTCACACCACTGGTCCTGGTCCTAGGGGGGGGTCAACCACTGGTCCTAGGGGGGTCACACCACTGGTCCTGGGGGTCACACCACTGGTTCTAGGGGGGGGTCACACCACTGGTTCTAGGGGGGTCACACCACTGGTTCTAACACCACTGGTCCTAGGGAGGGGGGTCTGGTCCTAACACCACTGGTCCTAGGGGGGGGGGTCACACCACTGGTCCTAGGGAGGGGGTCACACCACTGGTCCTAGGGGTCAAAGGTCACACTGCAGACCCGCACCAGGATGAAGTGACTAAGGGGGCTGTTGAAATCACAGAGGGGGCTACATTAATATTTTTTGGGGCGGTTCTTACATTGGAATTATATTGAATCCTGCATCTATAAATTATTCTATCCCATAATAAACATAACGATCAAATGCCGAGACTCCAAGATCACGGAGTGCTTTTCAAATCTGTAGCCCATCTCTGCTGCGCTGTATCAGCACAATGGAATTCCCCCTACAGCCATTTTTTATGGGCAATTATGCTATTACAAACAGCCTACGTAAATGTGCCCTCCACAGAGCTGTCGTATCAAAAATAATGCCAACAAAACGCTGAAAACAGTAGCGTAGTTATTCATGCATGCAAACAAAAATACTGAATAGCAGTTTGGCTCAGAACTGGGAATGAAAACTAATGGTGAACAGAACAGTGGTACGAGGTAGTAGGTCCAGTACATCAAATAAAGACACAATCTATATTTACACAACTTACATTAACAGCAAACCAACACAGAAAACAACAAGGTGAATGGAGATCCAGATATCCTTCAGCCTACTACAGTGAGACGCAGCCTACTACAGTGAGACGCAGCCTACTACAGTGAGACGCAGCCTACTACAGTGAGACGCAGCCTACTACAGTGAGACGCAGCCTACTACAGTGAGACGCAGCCTACAGCCATCTACAGTGAGATGCATCCTACTACAGTGAGATGCAGCCATCTACAGTGACATGCAGCCTGCAGCCCACTACAGTGAGATGCAGCCCACTACAGTGAGATGCAGCCCACTACAGTGAGATGCAGCCCACTACAGTGAGATGCAGCCCACTACAGTGAGATGCAGCCCACTACAGTGAGATGCAGCCTACAGCCTACTACAGTGACATGCAGCCTACAGCCCACTACAGTGAGATGCAGCCCACTACAGTGAGATGCAGCCTACTACAGTGACATGCAGCCTACAGCCCACTACAGTGAGATGCAGCCCACTACAGTGAGATGCAGCCCACTACAGTGACATGCAGCCCAGCCCACTACAGTGAGATGCCCACTACAGTGACATGCAGCCTACAGCCCACTACAGTGAGATGCAGCCCACTACAGTGACATGCAGCCTACAGCCCACTACAGTGACATGCAGCCTACAGCCCACTAGTGACATGCAGCCTACAGCCCACTACAGTGAGATGCAGCCCACTAGTGACATGCAGCCTATAGCCATCTACAGTGAGATGCAGCCATCTACAGTGAGATGCAGCCATCTACAGTGAGATGCAGCCATCTACAGTGAGATGCAGCCATCTACAGTGAGATGCAGCCTCCTACAGTGAGATGCAGCCTCCTACAGTGAGATGCAGCCTCCTACAGTGAGATGCAGCCATCTACAGTGAGATGCAGCCTCCAGCCATCTACAGTGAGATGCAGCCTCCAGCCATCTACAGTGAGATGCAGCCTCCAGCCATCTACAGTGAGATGCAGCCTCCAGCCATCTACAGTGAGATGCAGCCTCCAGCCATCTACAGTGAGATGCAGCCTCCAGCCATCTACAGTGAGATGCAGCCTCCAGCCATCTACAGTGAGATGCAGCCTCCAGCCATCTACAGTGAGATGCAGCCTCCAGCCATCTACAGTGAGATGCAGCCTACAGCCTGCGGCTAGGGTAGGATTCTAGGTCAACCTGCAGCTAGGTGGTTTGATGATGCTGCTTGCTGCTCATGATCGTTCTTTGTTTGCGTACTTTGGCTAGGCTAATTTCTGATATCCATCAACCATATCAACATCAGACCAAAGTCATCCCACTAGAAATGCAACAGTGCCTGTATTCATAAAGTACCTTCGAGTAGGATTGCTGGTCTAGGATCAGCTTTGACCTTTTAGATTATAATGAATGGACAGGGGGGACCTGATCCTAGATAGGATCTCCTACTCCAAGACACTTGATGAATACCGGCCCAGATCTGAAGTAACATATCACTTGTGCTACTTCTAGTAATCCCATCTGAGATGTTATGGAGGTTATATAAAGGTTAGAGTTAGGTTTCACGTTTCTATATTTGTTCAGCCTTCACAGCACTGCCACCCTGGAAAACACTGTCAGGTTACCCCACGGGCAGTGTTTGAACTGGTACCCTGTTCAATATCTGGTGCCCCATATGCTCAGGTCGAAAGTAGTGCACTATTATAGGGAATAGGGTTCCATAGGGCTCAGGTCGAAAGTAGTGCACTATATATAGGGAATAGGGTTCCATAGGGCTCTGGTCTAAAGTAGTGCACTATATAGGGAATAGGGTTCTGGTCTAAAGTAGTGCACTATATATATAGGGAATAGGGTTCTATAGGGCTCTGGTCTAAAGTAGTGCACTACATAGGGAATAGGGTTCCATAGGGCTCTGGTCAAAAGTAGTGCACTATATAGGGAATAGGGTTCCATAGGGCTCTGGTCAAAAGTAGGACAGGGTTCCATTTGGGACACATTCCATGCCTACTACACTCCAGACTGCTCTCTCACCATGCCACAGAGGTAAGGGCTAGTCTGTCTCTTTTAGTTACAGTTGAAGACTGAGAGGACTGAAGCGCTGCTCTCACGGTCCACTGAGCATGTCTACTAGCTCCGAGCAAACAGAGAGAGCAGCGCTGACGAGCCACAGCCTTGCCTCAACCACACACAGTCAGCTTGAGAAGGATTTGTCCTATTCAAGCAGTTCTCTAGTCTTGCCACTGTGACGACTGCCCTCAAAGCTTCTCCAGGTCCACGACAACGCATACAGCTCATCTGATGCATCAACGTAACCCAGTCAGTTTGAGGTTTGCTCCCCTACACTGGCAGACTGCCCCTAAAGAGCTATTCAAAGCTTCCCAGTGCCACAACAGAGCATACAGCTAATATGATGTATCAGTAATACTCAAACCTCAAGAATACAGACCGCTGGTCCTCAGTCAGAAACACAGCCCTACAGACCGTTGGACCTCAATGAGAAACACAGCCCTACAGACCGCTGGTCCTCAGTCAGAAACACAGCACTACAGCCCGCTGGTCCTCAGTCAGAAACACAGCACTACAGTGGTCCTCAGTCAGAAACACAGCCCTACAGCCCGCTGGTCCTCAGTCAGAAACACAGCCCTACAGACCGCTGGACCTCAATGAGAAACACTGACTGTACAGCCCTATATCCTTACAGCCCTACATCCCTACAGCCCTACATCCCTACAGACCGCTGGTCCTCAGTCAGAAACACAGCCCTACAGCCCTACAGGCCGCTGGTCCTCAGTCAGAAACACAGCCCTACAGACCGATGGACCTCAATGAGAAACACTGACTGTACAGCCCTACAGACCTGGTCCTACATCCCTACAGACCGCTGGTCCTCACATCCCTACAGTGGTCCTCAATGAGAAACACATCCCTACAGTTCCTACATCCCCCTACAGCCCGCTGGTCCTCAATGAGAAACACTTCTACATCCCTACAGTTCTCCTCATCCCTACAGCCCTACATCCCTACAGACCGCTGGTCCTCAGTCAGAAACACAGCCCTACATCCCTACAGTTCTACATCCCTACAGTTCTACATCCCTACAGCTCTACATCCCATCTCCATCAGTATTACTCCAGTAGGGAATCACTAATATGAGAAAGGTCTTCTCCTGCCCAGGTTAGTTCCCCAAAGATCCTGTTCTCTTCTGGGTTATTTTAGTCTTGTTGAGGTGGTTAACTCTGATCTGTGGTACTGTAGTGTCTGGCTGCTCAGGGCATCTGTGGTCGACTCGTGTGCTAGTCTAGTGCAGTGGTTCTCAAACCTCTCCTGAGGACCTCCAGTCGTGCCATGTATTTTATATAGCTAGTACATCTGATTCAACTAAACATCAAGCCCTGAACTACCTGAATCTGGTGAGATGGTTTAGTGCTACAACAACATTGTGAACCGACGTAGCGGGGTCCCCGAGGACAAGTCCGAACCGTCGTGGGCGGGGTCCCCAAGGACAAGTCCGAACCGTCGTGGGCGGGGTCCCCGAGGAGAAGTCCGAACCGTCGTGGGCGGGGAGAAGTCCGAACAAGTCCGTCGTGGGCGGGTCCGAACCGTCGTGGGCGGGGTCCCTCCGAGGACAAAGTCCGGGGGCGGGGTCCCCGGGAACCGTCGTGGCCCCGGGACAAGTCCGAACCGTCCGGGGTCCCCGAGAAGTTTGCAAACCACTGGTCTAGTGCAGTGCCTTAGGGCCTCAGCGACACAGCGCTGGGAGGAGGAGGAACGAGTCAACAGCTGAAGCCATAGATTATAGACCATAGATTATAGACCATAGACGGAGTCTGAGAAGCACTTTAAGTCCCTAATAATCCAATGGGAGGCCCTGTCACACCACATGCCATGATTACCTCATGAAGCTGAGCTGGGTGCTCCCCAAAAACCTCCAGAAAAATCCAAACATCTCCAAATTCAAGCGCTAACTAGTTTTTGACGACACAGAACAGCCTCTCTGGACAGCTGACGCTATAGAGCAACCCTCATCTGACGGAGAGATACAGGGAGCAATGTTAGAGCATTACTGGTCACACACACACACACACACACACACACACACACACACACACACACACACGCTAACCTTATGAGAAAGTAGCATGAACTGACTAACCACAGCTGCTTCTGCTCTCTATAAGCATGAGGAACACTTTTCCTAATATTGAGTTGCACCCCCCTTTTGCCCTCAGAACAGCCTCAATTCGTCGGGACATGAACTCTACGAGGTGTCGAAAGCGTTCTACAGGGATGTTGACTCCAACGCTTCCCACAGTTGTCTCAAGTGGGCTGGATGTCCTTTGGGTGGTGGACCGTTTTTGATACACAGGGAACTGTTGAACATTAAAAACCCAGCAGCATTGCAGTTCTTGACACAAACCTGTGTTCCTGGAACCTACTACCAGGCCCCTTTCAAAGGCATGGAAATATTTTGTCTTGCCCATTTACCCTCTGAATAGCACACACAATCTATGTCTCAGTTGTCTCAGGGCTTATAAACCCTTCTTTAACCCGTCTCCTCCCCTTCATCTACACTGATTGAAGTGGCTTTAACAGGTGACATCAATAAGGGATCATAGCTTTCACCTGGATTCACCTGGTCAGTCGATGTCATGGAAAGAGCAGGTGTTCCTAATGTTTTGTACACTCAATGTAGATTTTTTTTTTTTTTACATTTTATTTCACCTTAACCAGGTAAGCAAGTTGAGAACACCTTTATTTAACCAGGTAAGCAAGTTGAGAACAAGTTCTCATTTACAACTGTGACCTGGCCAAGATATAGCAAAGCATTGCGACAAAAAAACAACACCACCGAGTTAGATTGGATACTCCCCAGAGAGAAAAAAAAAAAACGAAATTAATCCAAAAAAATAGGCTAATTATGACAGATAATCAAATGACAAATAGGAAACATTTCCAAACACATTATTATAATAATGCAAATATTAGCTGTCTTTTCCATACTAGCCAAACCTTATTGTCCACAGTAATAATATAGACTGCTCGCCGATATTTATTTGGGCGGTAAAGCTAAAATGTGTAAATCTTTCCATTCTCCAGCATTTTGAATTTGATATCAAAATATTTCATATCAGGCGACAGTACTGAATGTCTAAAGTTGTGCACTATATAGGGAATAGGGTTCCATAGGGCTCTGGTCTAAAGCAGTGCACTATATAGGGAATAGGGTTCCAAAGGGCTCTGGTCTAAAGTAGTGGACTATATATAGGGAATAGGGTTCCATAGGGCTCTGGTCTAAAGTAGTGCACTATATATAGGGAATAGGGTTCCATAGGGCTCTGTTCTAAAGTAGTGCACTCCATAGGGCTCTGGTCTAAAGTAGTGCACTATATAGGGAATAGTGTTCCATAGGGCTCTAGTCTAAAGTAGTCACTATGGGGAATAGCACTATATATAGGGAATAGGGTTCCATAGGGCTCTGGTCTGTAGTGCACTATATAGGGAATAGGGTTCCATAGGGCTCTGGTCTAAAGTAGTGCACTATATAGGGAATAGGGTTCCATAGGGCTCTGGTCTAAAGTAGTGCACTATATGTAGGGAATAGGGGCCACTTGGGACACAAGCCAGATGTACGTACCAGGCAGAAACCTGAGGTTCTGGAGGAGTTGCCGTTCCTGGTTGAAGTCCACCATGAGATGGTCCATGTTATCTGTGGCCTTGGGCTTCATGGTCAGTCTGAAGGCTGGTGCCATTGTTACCCTGCAGGGAGGAGCATGGCACAGTGAGGCCACCAGACCACCATAGCAGAGCAACACCACCAACAACACCCTTCAGCTAGCCTGTCAGTCTGTTTGTGCTATCACATTCAAGTTTAGTACCGATGTCATTTAAAAAAAAAATCTGAATACATACATAAGCATATGTTTTGTGAGACAACTCCTTGTCATGTTTGTCTTGGCCGTGACAGCAGCGGCGTTGGAGTCGGCAAGAGCAGGAACAGGTCTGGGACCAGCCCTCCCAGGTGGGGAGCAGGTGGAGGAGACACACAAAAGCTGTGTTTCCATTAACTTGGGATTTTTGTCGCCATTTAGAAAGTTGGCATAGATATCAGATTCGACAATAGCTTGCTAGGGGTGCGTTTCCATTTCACTGTCTGATGTCGATATAAACAGATGGACATAATGACACCCCCCCCCCCATAAAAAAATATTATTTTTTTTTCGCAAAAAAACCTACAGCGTCTAATAAAAATGAAAAATGGTTTAAGTGTTTCCATGATCCATTTAGGCAGATTGCTAAATAATTAAATTGGCAATCGCCCCTGTCTGCCCTCCCACACACAAGATCCGCTTCATGGCTCAGGTAGCCGGCCAAAGCCAGCATTGATAGAATGCAATAAATGTATTGATATTTGCTATTTTCTAAATCATTCTCATGTGCCAACTGTTCCGTGGTCGCCATGGTGAGACTTGCACTCCTGGACACAGTGAGGGAAAAAGGTATTTGATCCTCTGCTGATTTTGTACATTTGCCCACTGATAAAGAAATGATCCGTCTATAATTTTAATGGTAGGTTTATTTGAACAGTGAGAGACAGAATAACAACAACACAAAACGCATGTCAAAAATGTTATAAATTGATTTGCATTTTTATGAGGGAAATAAGTATTTGACCCCCTCTCAATCAGAAAGATTTCTGTCTCCCAGGTGTCTTTTATACAGGTAACAAACTCTTAAAGGGAGTGCTCCTAATCTCAGTTTGTTACCTGTATAAAAGACACCTGTCCACAGAAGCAATCAATCAGATTCCAAACTCTCCACCATGGCCAAGACCAAAGAGCTCTCCGAGGATGTCAGGGACAAGATTGTAGACCTACACAAGGCTGCAATGGGCTACAAGACCATCGCCAAGCAGCTTGGTGAGAAGGTGACAACAGTTGGTGTGATTATTCACAAATGGAGGAGACACAAAAGAACTGTCAATCTCCTTCTGCTTGGGGCTCCATGACAGATCTCACCTCGTGGAGTTGCAATGATCATGAGAACGGTGAGGAAACAGCCCAGAACTACACTGGAGGATCTTGTCAATGATCACAAGGCAGATGGGACCATAGTCACCAAGAAAACAATTGGTAACACACTACGCCGTGAAGGACTGAAATACTGCAGCGCCCGCAGGGTCCAGCTGCTCAAGAAAGCACATATACATGCCTGTCTGAAGTTTGCCAATGAACATCTGAATGATTCATAGGACAACTGGGTGAAAGTGTTGTGGTCAGATGAGACCAAAATGGAGCTCTTTGGCATCAACTCAACTCGCCGTGTTTGGAGGAGGAGGAATGCTGCCTATGACCCCAAGAACACCATCCCCACTGTCAAACATGGAGGTGGAAAAATGTAGCTTTGGGGGTGTTTTTCTGCTAAGCGGACAGGACAACTTCACCGCATCAAAGGGACGATGGACGGGGCCATGTACCGTCAAATCTTGGGTGAGAACCTCCTTCAGCCAGGGCATTGAAAATGGGTCGTGGATGGGTATTCCAGCATGATAATGACTCAAAACACACGGCCAAGGCAACAAAGGAGTGGTTCAAGAAGGAGCACATTAAGGTCCTGGAGTGACCTAGCCAGTCTCCAGACCTTACTCCCATAGAAAATCTGTGGAGGGAGCTGAAGGTTCGAGTTGCCAAACGTCAGCCTCAAAACTTTAATGACTTGGAAAAGATCTGCAAAGAGGAATGGGACAAAATCCCTCCTGAGATGTGTGCAAACCTGGTGACCAACTACAAGAAACGTCTGACCTCTGTGATTGCCAACAAGTCATGTTTTGCTGATGGGTCAAATACTTATTTCCCTCATTAAAATGCAAATCAATTTATAACATTTTTGACATGTGTTTTTCTGGATTTGTGTTGTTGTTATGTCTCTCACTGTTCAAATAAACCTACCATTAAAATTATAGACGGATCATTTCTTTATCAGTGGACAAAACATACAAAATCAGCAGAGGATCTAATACTTTTTCCCCCTCACTTTGTCTGAAATAATTGGTGGGTGAAACTTGCATCCAGCCAATCAGAAAAGCAAGTCGAAGCAATTTCATGCATTCTTGAAAGTCAGGACAAGGATCATGCAAAGAAACATGATTTTTTTATTGTGAAAGACAGATTTGACAAGCAGTAGGCATTGATATTTAAAATGTGAAGTGGAGCTTCATAGTTAGGAATTTACATCATGTGCCCCCCTGCGTACCTTCAAAATGATTTGTCAGTGCTCATTTTGTTTTCCCGAAAACACAGTTTCCATCATAATTTGTCGCAATAAATAAAGTTAAACAAAAAACGAATAGCAGGATAATAATATAATATATATCCCATTTAGCAGACGCTTTTGTCCAAAGCGACTTACAAGTCGGCTGGGGCCACTACTTTTACATATGGGTGGCCCCAGCGGGAATCGAACCCACGACGCTTGGCGTTGCAAGCGCCATGCTCTACCGACTGAGCCACACAGTTTAGGATAAAAATGTAGAAAACATCTACTATAACCGCCCTTTCAATTACACGTCGAAAAATCCTGGAAGTCTAATGTCACATACCTTGGGGTCAGTAACAGCAAACAAAGACTCACACACATATTGACACACCAAATGCATGCTACTTTTAGTTCGCCGATGTCTGACCAGATCGCTGACTACATGACGAAAACAACTACAAAAAAGACATCTAGTTAGTAAAGCACATGAAACAAGACCTGTAAACTATTTGACCAGATCTGGCTCTGAACCGTGCACTAAGCTAGGCTTCTCACACCACTGCAGCATGTTACTAGGCATGGCCATCGCCCTGGAAACCCAACGTTGAACTGCATTGAATTCTACGTCGGGGGAAGAATTTAACATTTGAATCAGGAAGTTCCCTCTCACGCCCTCTATTTAGGGCCACAACTAGAGTTTACATTTTTAGTGAGGTCCGGACGGAAGCCAAAAACTTTCAAAATGCTATTTGGAGAAGAGTAAAAACGAGTAAAAATGACCCCGGTCATTATCACCTTGGCTGCTGTAGGTAGGTTCATTCCACTCAGTCCAGCTACAAACACGTAGCTATAGCAAGGGGGGAGTGGGGGGGATTCACACTGACACAAAGCATCAGCAACAAAACCATAAAATAAAAAAAATTGGATCATTTGCATTTTAATGTTCCCTAAAGGGAAGATGTTCATATTGATACATACAGTGGTTGTATTTTAATGTTCCCTACAGGGAAGACGTTCATATTGATACATACAGTGGTTGTATTTTAATGTTCCCTGTAGGGAAGACGTTCATATTGATACATAGTGGTTGTATTTTAATGTTCCCTGTAGGGAAGACGTTCATATTGATACATACGGAATCTTATTTTTTTAAAGTTCCGATTCATTAGATCAGTACAGATTTTGTCAAGTCCGGGGAACCACAGTACTAACCTCTGTCTCCTCTGCTTCTTCCTACATGCATTGCAGCCTGCCTCAGTCTCACCACATCACTGTATATCTCAGTAACCTACTCTCTGTAAAGCAAAGTTATTATGAGAACTTGGTAGCATATTTTTTGCTCCTCGCCAACACACCGTCAGCAGCATCTCTAGACTAGTTGCGTATTGAGCCGACTGCGAGCTGGGTAGTTCGTTTCACGTCGCCCGCGGCCTCTGCCGCGAGAAGCCGGAGTTAGCCGTTTGATAGAGTGGTGAATGTGTTGCTAAAGGAGACACAGGAGAACATAACGAACTAACCACTGGGTCACTAAGAGGCAGGAGAACATAACGAACTAACCACTGGGTCACTAAGAGGCAGGAGAACATAACTAACTAACCACTGGGTCACTAAGAGGCAGGAGAACATAACAAACTAACCACTGGGTCTCAATGAGGCAGGAGAACATAACGAACTAACCACTGGGTCACTAAGAGGCAGGAGAACATAACAAACTGACCACTGGGTCACTAAGAGGCAGGAGAACATAACGAACTAACCACGGTCTCAATGAGGCAGGAGAACATAACGAACTAACCACTGGGTCACTAAGAGGCAGGAGAACATAACGAACTAACCACTGGGTCACTAAGAGGCAGGAGAACATAACAAACTGACCACTGGGTCACTAAGAGGCAGGAGAACATAACTAACTAACCACTGGGTCACTAAGAGGTAGACGCGATTAGAACTCAGGTCAGATGAAGAATAAAAGCATTCTGGGCTTTGATCAACGGTGGGATGAAATATGTAGATGTTGACCCGTAATAGATTCTCTTTATTGTGTACCATATATATTTATTTTTTTATTATGTTTTATTTTTCAAATGAGAAAAAAAAAAGCCAAAAAAAGCCACGAACACGCCAGAATGTTGTTTCTATCTTACTTTACAGGTTATCCGTACGGTTGGTCCTTTTGGCGGTAGGAATGTGAAACAATATATACACAGCAAAGTATAATTACATCGACTTTTCAAAGCGCTGGTAGTGCGTTCATATTTCAAACACCTGAAGCACGCCCAGAACCATGTAAACACGCATACTAGCAGAGCTGGTGGACGTGTGTCTCATGCATCTCATGCACATATTTTGATCTACTGCACATGGTCTAGGTAATAGAAATCTGAATGTGTACACTACCAGCGCTTTGAAAAGTTGCTTTAATTATACTTTCCTGTGGAAAGTCCTACCGCCAAAAGGACAAACCGCACAGACAACCAGTAAAGTATGTTAACATATTATTTTCTGGCTTGTAAAAAGGTCGTGAACTTTCCTGATTCATAAACGGTCATTTCTGCACGACTTCGAATTCAATGCAATTTAACATTGGGTTTCCAGGCATGTCCAGAGACTGAAGGGAAGTACCGTACCTATCTTTGATCTGCTTGGCAGCCTTGGAAGAAGAGGAGAGGAAGAGGAGGAGAAAGAAGAAGTGGGACCGTTAGTACAATAGAGATATATCATAGTTAGTACAGCCATGGAGGCACGAGATGGGGTACAGGCACGGGACGGGGTACGGGCACGGGACAGGGTACGGGCACGGGACGGGGCACGGGGTACGGGCACTGGCAAGGGATGGGGTACGGGCAAGGGATGGGGTACGAGCTGGGGTACGGAATGGGGTACGGGTACGGGATGGGGTATGAGCTGGGGTATGGAATGGGGTACGGGTACGGGATGGGGTATGAGCTGGGGTATGGAATGGGGTACGAGCTGGGGTACGGAATGGGGTACAGGCACGGGATGGGGTACATGCAGTCGGACTGGACACTCGCCAAACTGACGCACACACACACACACACGTATGCACACAGTGAGAAGCTGAGGAGAGCATGGTGAACAACGTCAAACACAGAAAAAGCAGCGTGACTGTTAACTTAAGATTCTGTTACTGTATTATAGGAAATTGAGAAAGAAAATCACGTGTTAGTTAGTTTAGGAGAACACTATTTCATCATAGTATCAACACTTTGAAAGTATTCCAAAAAGAACCAAAGAAAGTCCATGTTGTTTCACTTTAGGTTGAATACATACTCCAACCTATGATTGCTATACGAGGCTCCTTACTCGTAAATCAACGTTAACCTTCATTCACTTCCTGGTAGTCCTCGTCAGCTGATCACATTCAAATAATGTTATTGTCTAAGGCTTACATATGGAGGGATTTCAGTGCTAACAAATTGTATTTGAATTCCATCATTTAGTATTTGTATTAGGACATTGTGCATTACAAATTCAAAAATGTCAAATTCAATTTAATTGAATATTCAAATGCAATATTTATATATTCCGTTTCAATATGGTAGATATTGCATTCATTGTCTGTGTATCCAGTTGACAAACTATAACTTCAAGTTTATGGCTTGCAAAGTACCAGGATGTTGTCTCTGGTTTTGAATCTGAATTTAGAGAACGGAATTTGAAAACTGAATCTGAAAAGTTGAATATATGAAACTTTGAGAGACTTGATGCACAGACAATGAATGCAATATCTACCATATTGAAACGGAATATATACTATTTTGAATTTGAATATTTGAAAACCGAATGCAATATTCACTCAATTCAGTTTCAAATCATGAAGTACACGTTCAACTGAAGAATTCTACGTTTCAACGTGCATAAAATGCAAAAAATATTTAAAAAAAACTCTAATTCAATATCCCATGGAATTAAAATGTCTGTTGGCACTGAAATCCCTCCATACATTCCCACCCAATTCTAAAACGTTTTTGTCCTAGCCCGAGAGAACAGCAGCCTCTACCTTAGTGAACTCATCCTCGTCTTGAATATCCAGAGCATTGTTGGCGAACTCCAGCAGCTCCACTGCACTCTTCAGGGCACTGCCACTCTGTGTCAGCTGATGCTGTGGAACAAACAGGGGTAAAAGACATTTCAGAAGGGTGAGCTGTTACACCACTGAATGTAATCGACCTTGATACCTCATGTTGAAGCCTGATTTCAATAGAACTAACTAAAAGCATCCACTATATATATATATATATATATATATATATATATATATAAATATATATATATATATATATATATATATATATATATATATATATATAAAACACACAGTACCAGTCAAGAATTTGGTCACATCGACTCATTCAAGGGTTTTTCTTTGTTTTTACTATTTTCTACATTATAGACTAATAGTGAAGACATCAAAACTATGAAATAACACATATGGAATCACGTAGTAACCAACAAAAAGTGTTAAACAAATGTAAATATATTTTATATTTGAGATTCTTCAAAGTAGCCAGGAGGCTGAACAGGCTCTCATAACTGTCCTTCCCACAGGACAAAGTTAGCTACAAGGTCTTCTAACGGTCAGCTATCAGGAAGACGATCAGCTGCTATTGCTAAGCCTCCTCTCAGGTTCCAGGAAGCCCAAGGAGAGAGGACCAGAGAGGGGGAAAGGTAACAGAGAGTACCCCAAGTAGAGAAGACCAGAGATGGGGAAAAGTAACCAAACACCTCCTTGGTTTTGGGAAGGCTAGCTGAGCTCACAGTGACACAATAACATTTTGGTTCATCAGCTGACAGACAAACTCATAACAATAGTAAAACAATAAAACAATAAAACACACAGGTGTAGGTGTTTCCATAGGTCACATGACGAACATCTGTGTTTCCATGGGTCACAGTGACACAAAATGTTGGTTCATCAGCTGACAGACAAACTCATAACAATAGTAAATGCTGGCAAAACAGCTTAAAAAGGGCAACTCTTAGAAAAAATGCATTTAACTGTTAAAACGGATCATGAACAACAGTTAGTCTGTTATTAAAATGCCACTGACACGGGTTAATAACTTTGATGAAATAAAACACACAGGTGTATGCGTTTCCATGGGTCACATGACGAACATCTGTGTTTCCATAGGTCACATGACGAACATCTGTGTTTCCATAGGTCACATGACGAACATCTGTGTTTCCATAGGTCACATGACGAACATCTGTGTTTCCATGGGTCACATGATGAAAACATACACTGTGCAAGAGTTTGGTGTCACTTAGAAATTCTTGTTTTTGAAAGAAAAGCAAATTTGTTGTCCATGAAAATAACATCAAATTGATCCGAAATACAGTGTAAACATTGTTAATGTTGTAAATTATGATTGTAGCTGGAAACCTAGAAGGGCAGCATCCCAGAGTCGCCTTTTCACTGTTGACGTTGAGACTGGTGTTTTACTGGTACTATTTAATGAAGCTGCCAGTTGAGGACTTGTGAGGCGTCTGTTTCTCAAACTAGTCACTCTAATGTACTTGTCCTCTTGCTCAGTTGTGCACCGGGGCCTCCCACTCCTCTTTCTATTCTGGTTAGAGCCAGATTACGCTGTTCTGTGTAGGGAGTAGTATACAGCATTGTATGAGTCGGCCCGAGAATTGAACCCTGTGGCACCCCAATAGAGACTGCCAGAGGTCCGGACAACAGGCCCTCCGATTTGACACACTGAACTCTGAGAAGTAGTTGGTGAAGCAGTCATTAGAGAAACCAAGGCTGTTGAGTCTGACGATAAGGATGTGGTGATTGACAGAGTCGAAAGCCTTGGCCAGGTCCATGAAGACGGATGCACAGTACTGTCTCTTATCGATGGCGGTTATGATATCGTTTAGGACCTTGAGCGTGGCTGAGGTGCACCCGTGACCAGCCCACAAATGTTGATGCTCCAGATACTCAACTTGTCTAAAGAAGGCCAGTTTTATTGCTTCTTTAAAATCAGTACAACAGTTTTCAGCTGTGCTAACATAATTGCAAAAAGGTTTTCTAATGATCAATTAGCCTTTTAAAATTATAAACTTGGATTAGCTAACAACTTGCCGTTGGAACACAGAAGTGATGGTTGCTGATAATGGACCTCTGTACATCTATGTAGATAATCCATATACAAATCTGCTGTTTCCAGCTACAATAGTCATTTACAACATTAACAATGTCTACAGTGCATTTCTGATCAATTTGATGTTGTTTTAAGGGACAAAAACCAATGTGCTTTTCTTTCAAAACAAGGACATTTCTAAGTGACCCCAAACTTTTGAACGGTAGTGTGTGTTTCCATGGTGAGAATGAGTATGTGCGTTCAGAAACATTTTATTAGGTACACCCATCTAGTATAAAATCGGACCCCCATCCGCCTCCAGAACAACCTGAATTATTTGAGGCGTCGGGAATTGGTATCAAGGGACCTAATGTGTGTCAGGAAAACATTTCCCACACCATCACACCACCGAGGCCATGGACTCATGCTGCTTAAACCAAATCCTGACTCTGCCATCAGCATGACACAACAGGAACTGAGATTTGTCGGACCAAGGCAATGTTTTTCCACTCATTTGTCCAGTGTTGGTGATCACGTGCCCCCTGGAGTGAAACACGGTGTGGCCGTCTCCTGCAATAGAACCATCCGTGACGAGGACCGACGAGTTGTGGGTTCTGAGATGTCGTTCTGCACACCACTGTTGTCCTGCGCTGTTATGTCTGTTTGTGGCCCACCTGTTAACTTGCATGATTCTTCTCTTTCTCCTTCAACCTCTCATCAACCAGCTGTTTTCGCCCACAGGACTGCTGCTGACTGGATGTTTTGGTTTGTTGCATCATTCTCAGTAAACCCGAGACACTGTCGTGAGTGAAAAGCCCAGAAGGCCGTTTCTGAGGAACTAGAACCGGTGCACCAGGCACTGATCATACCAGGCTCAGTCACTTAGGGCACTAGTTTTGTCCAGTCTGATGTTTAATGGAACAGTAACTGAATGCCTCGATGCCTGTCTGCCTGCTTTATATAACAAGCCACATGACTCCACTGTCTGCAGGAGCGAAACATTTTCATGAACAGGATGGTGTACCTAATAAACTGGCCAACGAGTGTATATTTTAATATAATATATGCCAAGTAGCAGAGGCTTTTATCCACAGTCATCTACAGCATGCATACATTTTACACATTAAAAAAAAAAAAAAATGTTTTATTTTACTAGGCAAGTCAGTTAAGAACAAATTCTTATTTTCTTGACGGCAGAACGACATATTTGTACCATGTCAGCTCGGGGGTTTGAACTTGCAACCTTTCGGTTACTAGTCCAATGCTCTAACCACTAGGCTACACTGCCTGGAATCGAACCCACTACCCTGGCATTACAAGCGCCATTCTCTACCAACTGAGTGAGCTTGACGTGATGAGGACCAGCATACCAGGCAGTGGTCAACATCAGAGAGGGATAAAGTGGTAATCTCTTATCTGGGGGTAATTTCAGACACTTTGTGTTTCCTGCTCAATGGATTTAGAGAGTTGGCTAGGAAACTGCCATAGCAGCATGATGACATCACACACACCCCAGACTGCCTGAGAGAGGGGTGTACACTAACCAAGAACCACAACAACACATCCAACACTACCAATATATCACACACACAAACAGAGAGAGAGAGAGAGACCTCAGGCTGGGAAGGGTGTATGGAGGCACTACAACAACACCCATAACGAACACTAGTGGTAAGGAGTGGAGTCACAGGGAGGAGTGGAGTCCTGGGGGAGGTGAGAGTCCTGGGGGAGGTGAGAGTCCTGGGGGAGGTGAGAGTCCTGGGGGAGGTGAGAGTCCTGGGGGAGGTGAGAGTCCTGGGGGAGGTGAGAGTCCTGGGGGAGTGGTGCCGGGAAAACAACCTCTCCCTCAACGTCAGCAAAACAAAGGAGCTGTTCGTGGACTACAGGAGAAGGGAGCCACACCGGCGGGGCCGCAGGAGAGAGGCGGGGCCGCAGGAGAGAGGCGGGGCCGCAGGAGCTGATCGTGGACTACAGGAGAAGGGAGCCCGCCCCCATCCACCGCCGGGGCCACAGAGGAGAGGGGTCAAATGCTTCAAGTTCCTTGGCGTGCACATCACCAAGGATCTGAAATGGTCCATTCACTCCAACAGCGCCTCTTCAACCTCAGGAGCACCTAAGACCCTCAAGAACATTTACAGATGCACAATTGAGAGCATCACTGTCGGCCTGTATCACTGCCTGGTACAGCAATTCCACAGTCTGCAACCGTAGGGTTCTCCAGAGGATGGTGTGGTCTGCCCAACTCATCACCGGGGGCACACTGCCTGCCCTGCTGGACACCTACAGCACTCAGTGTCACAGGAAGGCCAAGAAGATGAAGGACCTCAGCCACCCGAGCCCTGGCATGTTCACCCCGCTACCATCTAGGACATCATCAAGGACCTCAGCCACCCGAGCCCTGGCATGTTCACCCCGCTACCATCTAGAAGATCATCAAGGACCTCAGCCACCCGAGCCCTGGCATGTTCACCCCGCTACCATCTAGGACATCATCAAGGACCTCAGCCACCCGAGCCCTGGCATGTTCACCCCGCTACCATCTAGGACATCATCAAGGACCTCAGCCACCCGAGCCCTGGTATGTTCACCTTGCTACCATCTAGGACATCATCAAGGACCTCAGCCACCCGAGCCCTGGCATGTTCGCTCTGCTACCATCTAGGACATCATCAAGGACCTCAGCCACCCGAGCCCTGGCATGTTCGCCCTGCTACCATCTAGGACATCATCAAGGACCTCAGCCATCCGAGCCCTGGCATGTTCGCCCTGCTACCATCTAGAAGGTGGAGACAGTACAGGTGCATCAAAGCAGGGGACCGAGAGACTGAGAAACAGCTGAGAAACATCTCCAGGCCATCAGACTGTTAAATAGTCACCACTAGCCAGCCTCCGCCCAGTACCCTGCCCTGAGCCTTAGTTACTGTTACTAGCCGGCTACCACCCAGTACCCTGCCCTGAGCCTTAGTTACTGTTACTAGCCGGCTACCACCCAGTACCCTGCCCTGAACCTTACTGTTACTAGCCGACTACCACCCAGTACCCTGCCCTGAGCCTTAGTTACTGTTACTAGCCGGCTACCACCCAGTACCCTGCCCTGAGCCTTAGTTACTGTTACCAGCCGGCTACCACCCAGTACCCTGCCCTGAATCTTAGTTACTGTTGCTAGCCGGCTACCACCCAGTACCCTGCCCTGAATCTTAGTTACTGTTGCTAGCCGGCTACCACCCAGTACCCTGCCCTGAGCCTTAGTTACTGTTACTAGCCGACTACCACCCAGTACCCTGCCCTGAGCCTTAGTTACTGTTACTAGCCGACTACCACCCAGTACCCTGCCCTGAGCCTTAGTTACTGTTACTAGCCGACTACCACCCAGTACCCTGCCCTGAACCTTAGTTACTGTTACTAGCCAGCCTCCGCCCAGTACCCTGCCCTGAACCTTAGTTACTGTTACTAGCCAGCCTCCGCCCAGTACCCTGCCCTGAACCTTAGTTACTGTTACTAGCCGGCTACCACCCAGTACCCTGCCCTGAGCCTTAGTTACTGTTACTAGCCGGCTACCACCCAGTACCCTGCCCTGAATCTTACTGTTACTGTTACTAGCCAGCTACCACCCAGTACCCTGCCCTGAGCCTTAGTTACTGTTACTAGCCGGCTACCACCCAGTACCCTGCCCTGAATCTTACTGTTACTGTTACTAGCCAGCTACCACCCAGTACCCTGCCCTGAGCCTTAGTTACTGTTACTAGCCAGCTACCACCCAGTACCCTGCCCTGAGCCTTAGTTACTGTTACTAGCCAGCTACCACCCAGTACCCTGCCCTGAGCCTTAGTTACTGTTACTAGCCGACAACCACCCAGTACCCTGCCCTGAGCCTTAGTTACTGTTGCTAGCCAGCTACCACCCAGTACCCTGTCCTGAGCCTTAGTTACTGTTACTAGACGACTACCCCCTGGTTACTCAAACCTGCACCTTAGAGACTGCTGCCCTATGGACATAGTCATGGAATCACTGGTCACTTTAATAACGTTTACATACTGGTTTACTCATTTCATATGTATATACTGTATTCTAGTCATGGTTCATCCAATATATACACAATGCCCGGCCAGTATGTTAGGTATAGAAAAATGGATCTCTCCGACAGACAGTGAGACGTGGCTTGCTATATAAAGCAGTAAGGCGTCGAGAAATTCAGAAATTCATGTTCCATTGACCGTTAGAATTGTGGAAAACGAGTGACCTACAAGGGGTTTGAGCGTGGTGTGATCATCGGTGCCAGGCACGCCTGATCCAGTACCTCAGACTCGGGACGAGATTGATGTTTGATGGTGTTGGGTTAGGGGTCAGGGGTTAGGGGTCAGGTACCTGTAGTTCCTGTGTCTTCTTGGCCCCTTCCTGTTTGATGGTGTTGATCATGCTCTCCTTCATCTCAACCAGGATGGTGAATAATCTGTCAAACTCCTCCTCCAGGTCGGACACTGCCTGTGGGGAGTTCACCTTGGAAAAATCACACACACACACACACACACACACACACACACACACACACACATTGATTATCCTCTGAACCCAGAACCACATCTCTGCGTCACAAGAGTCTATAGATGGATCAACATGACATATTTGGTAAATGGAAATGACTGTACAAGATTGTAATATCAAGATTATTATTGCTGTATGTTATGTTTAATGTAATTGACTGAGTGTTATGTATATATGGGGCGGCAGGGTAGCCTAGTGGTTAGAGCGTTGGACTCGTAACCGAAAAGTTGCAAGTTCAAATCCCAGAGCTGAGTAGGTACAAATCTGTTGTTCTACCCCCTGAACAGGCAGTTAACACACTGTTCCTAGCCTATCATTGAAAATACGAATTTGTTCTTTACTGACTTGCCTAGTTAAATAAATAAATAAAAATATATCTCACCTGGACACCAGCCAGAGAGTGACTAAGTGTTTCCATAAAGTTATGGAGCTCCTCATTTTTATTGGCCAACGTGGTTATTATTCTCTGTAAGGCCTCCTGCAACACAAAACGTTAAAATAAAATCAATTTAGAATAATACATGTCATTTATATAGCGCCGTTCATTACACAGGAACGGCAAAAACAGGCAAAAATGACCTCAATATAATGTTATGCAAGGTAGATGTAAATTATTTGTGGTTAGCTAGCTTTAGCTTAGCTAAAAAAAGGATTTGTGGCTATCTGGCGAGCTAACAGTAGTAGCTAGCCAGTTAGCTCCATTGACTTGCTGTCTACGCACACAACAATGGGTAAACATGCCAAAATTTACACAGTATTAATCAACGTATCAAGATTAGGGCTTTTATGGTGATCGTATTACCGTCAAACCGGTAGTCACGAGTCATGACCTCACAGTAACTAGGTTTCTCCCAGCTCTGATGATGCTGATGGTCATTAGTAACCTCCCAAACTTACTGACTGTCTGGTACTCAGGACTCTACTGTCCCTCTAATCACTCTGAATCTAATTAAATTTTTACAAGATCCCATGAGCTCATGATGTGCAACATTTCTATCGGCTATGCAATTGAGTGAGAAAACAGAGTGATGGCCTCTATTAAAAAGAGGAAGATCCCATCAGCGTTCTATAGGCTAGGCATATTATATTTATTTATCAACTTTCCGAATATTAAGCTAATTGTTTCGCTTCACAACAGGAGTATAGCCTAGCTGGCTGGCATGAGAATGAACCAAGGGAAAAGCGTCCTCCATTCATTATTTAAGGACATATAATGATAATGGTCCATTCTAAATCAAAACTAATTTTACACATATACATCACATTTGGAAAGTATTCCGACCCCTTGACTTTTTCCACATTTTACAGCCTTATTCTAAAAATGGATGAAATAATATTTAGTCCTCATGAATCTAAAACACAATACCCTTTAATGACAAAGTGAAAAGGTTTACATTTTTTTTTTTTTACATTTATAAAAATAAAGAAAACAGAATTATTTTATTTACATAAGTATTTATACCCTTTGCTATGAGACTTGAAATTGAGCTCAGGTGCATCCTGTTTCCATTGATCATCTTTGAGATGTTTCTACATCTTGACTGGAGCCCACCTGTGGTAAACTCAATTGATTGGACATGATTTGGAAAGGCACACACCTGTCTATATAAGGTCCCACAGTTGACAGTGCATGTCAGAGCAAAAACAAAGCCATGAGGTCGAGGTAATTGGTCTGTAAAGGGCCGAGACAGGATTGTGTCGAGGTACAGATCTGGGGAAGGGTACCAAAAACATTCTGCAGCATTGAAGGTCCCCCTAAAACACAGTGGCCTCCATCATTCTTAATGGAAGAAGTTTGGAATCACTAAGACTCCTCCTAGAGCTGGCCGCCCGTCCAAACTGAGAAATCGGGGGAGAAGCGCCTTGGTCAGAGAGGTGACCAAGAACCCAATGTGGCGATTGGAGAACCTTCCAGAAGGACAACCACCTCTGCAGCACTCCTCCAATCAGGCCTTTCTGATAGAATAGCCAAACGGAACCCACTCCTCTGTAAAAAGGCACATGACATCCCGCTTGGAGTTTGCCAAAAGGCACCTAAAGACTCTCAAGACTATGAGAAACAAGATTCTCTGGTCTGATGAAACTAAGATTGAACTCTTTGGCCTGAATGCCAAGTGTCACGTCAGGAGGAAACCTGGCACCATCTCTACGGTGAAGCATGGTGGTGGCAGCATCATGCTGTAGGGATGTTTTTCAGCGGCAGGGACTGGGAGACTAGTCAGGATCGAGGGAAAGATGAATGGAGCCAAGTACAGAGAGACTGTTGATGAAGTCCTGAGCACTCTGGAGCAGGTTCTCAGACTGGGGCGAAGGTTCACCTTCCAACAGGACAACGACCCTAAGCACACAGCCAAGACAGGAGTAGCTTCGGGACAAGTCTCAATGTCCTTGAGTGGCCCAGCCGGAGCACGGACTTAAACCTGATCGAACATCTCTGGAGAGACCTTAAAATAGCTGTGTAGCAACGCTTCCCATCCAACCTGACAGAGCTTGAGAGGATCTGTAGAGAAGAATGGGAGAAACTCCCCAAATACAGGTGTGCCAAGCTTGTAGCGTCAAACCCAAGAAGACTTGAGGCTGTAATTGATGCCAAAAGGTGCTTCAACAAAGTACTAAGTAAAGGGTCTGAATACTTATGTAAATCAATTATTTTCAGTTTTATTTTCAATACATTTGAAAACATTTCTAAAAATCTGTTTTTATTTTGTCATTATGGGGTATCATGTGTAGATGGATGAGGACATTTTTATTAAAAAAAAAAACATTTTAGAATTGGCTGTAAAGTAACAAAATGTGGGAAAAGTCAAGGGGTCTGAATACTTTCCGAAGGCACTGTATTATGTAATACAGGTAAAGACCAGATTAAATCAAGAACAGTGTGATGGGGGACAATATTAGCCAATCACTTGTGAATGATGCCCAGCTTGCTTTTTTTTTTTTTTTTTAACTTTTTCAAATCATAGTCCCACATCTCATGTTTTATTTTTTACATTTTATTTAACTTGGCAAGTCAAATTAAGAACAAATTCTTATTTACAATGACAGCCTAACAAAAAGGCAAAAGGCCTCCTGCTGGGATTAAAAATAAAATATATAGGACAACACACAAAACAAGAGACAACAACCCTAAATAAAGAGAGACCTAAGTCAACAACATAGCATGGCAGCAACACATGACAACATGGTAGCAACACAACACGGTAGCAACACAAAATAAAGAAATGGTACAAACAATATTGGTCACAGACAACAGCACAAAGGGCAAGAAGGTAGAGACAACAATACATCACGCGAAGCAGCCACAACTGTCAGTAAGAGTGTCCATGACTGTGTCTTTGAATGAAGAGATTGAGATAACTGTCCAGTTTGAGTGTTTGTTGCAGCTCGTTCCACTCGCTAGCTGCAGCGAACTGAAAAGAGGAGCGACCCAGGGATGCGTGTGCTTTAGGGACCTTTAACAGAATGTGACTGGCAGAATGGGTGTTGTATGTGGAGGATGAGGGCTGCAGTAGACCTCTGCAGTAGACAGTGTACCGTCTAGCCATACTCCCAAGTACTAGTAGGAGGTGACTACCTCAACCTCTAAACCCTCAGATGCAGTAAGAACACCTGTGGGAAGAGGGGCTCCTTACCAAACCACATGACCTTTGTTTTGGAGGTGTTCAGAACGAGGTTAAGGGCAGAGAAAGCTTGTTGGACACTAAGAAAGCTTTGTTGTAGAGCGTTTAACACAAAATCCAGGGAGAGGCCAGCTGAGTAGAAGATTGTTTAATCTGCATATAAATGGTTGAGAGAGTTTCCTACTGCCTGAGCTATGTTGTTGATGTAAATTAGTCTAGTCCATAGTCCTATAAGTTTTAATAAGGTTAGTATCACACCTCATGTAGTCTAGCCCATAGTCCTATAAGGTTAGTATCACACCTCATTTAGTCTAGTCCATAGTCCTATAAGGTTAGTATCACACCTCATGTAGTCTAGCCCATAGTCCTATAAGGTTAGTATCACACCTCATTTAGTCTAGTCCATAGTCCTATAAGGTTAGTATCACACCTCATGTAGTCTAGCCCATAGTCCTATAAGGTTAGTATCACACCTCATGTAGTCTAGTCCATAGTCCTATATGTTTTAATAAGGTTAGTATCACACCTCATGTAGTCTAGTCCATAGTCCTATAAGGTTAGTATCACACCTCATGTAGTCTAGTCCATAGTCCTATAAGGTTAGTATCACACCTCATGTAGTCTAGTCCATAGTCCTATAAGGTTAGTATCACACCTCCTGTAGTCTAGTCCATAGTCCTATAAGGTTAGTATCACACCTCATGTAGTCTAGCCCATAGTCCTATATGTTTTAATAAGGTTAGTATCACACCTCATGTAGTCTAGTCCATAGTCCTATAAGGTTAGTATCACACCTCCTGTAGTCTAGTCCATAGTCCTATAAGGTTAGTATCACACCTCATGTAGTCTAGTCCATAGTCCTATAAGGTTAGTATCACACCTCATGTAGTCTAGTCCATAGTCCTATATGTTTTAATAAGGTTAGTATCACACCTCATGTAGTCTAGTCCATAGTCCTATAAGGTTAGTATCACACCTCATGTAGTCTAGCCCATAGTCCTATATGTTCTAATAAGGTTAGTATCAGTTGAACAGTGATTCGTTGACACGCTGGGTGTGGTGGGCGGGTGTTAAGAAGCGACCTTTGCCTCCCGAGCACGTTGGGAAGTTGCAGCAATGAGACAAGATCGAAAGTAGGGCGATAAAGGTGGTAAAAATTCAAATAAATTATAAAGATTATATTCAGCTCAAGGGCACAACGGCCACTGGCCATAAAAGGCATGGATTTTTACGGGGCATTACGGCCACACAAAGGGGATGTCGGAAATGTGAGGCTTATTATCAAGTGCTTGTCAAATTGTGAATGAGAGACTGATGTAGTGTGTACAGCCTGCGCAAAAAACAAACAAAAAAACTCATGTCTTTGAAGACACTTTTTTCAAATCATCATTAGAGTCGCATCATGCCGCCTTAGAATGGATTAAAAATCAAAACATATATCCCAAAGTTTGTAGAACAACTAAAATTGCATAAATTACTCTAAATTAAGCATATAGGAGTACCTATTCTCTATTAACTGCTCAACACAGAATGTTCACTCCTATTTTATTCAGCTTTGTTCAATTTTATTCTTCATACTATAAAATATAAAATAATACCTAGGAATTCTAAAAAAAATCTTGTCTGCTAAATGAACTAGTGTAGCCCACAGCCATTTGGCATAGCCAGATCAGGACCGAACATAAGGACAACTCAGAGGATGTTATTCTGTTCTTCTGAAACAGACTACATTTACAAATAGATAAATACATTTTCTTCTTATCATGTTTCTTTAGACCCATCTAAAATAAATAATGGATTTATTGTGAAGGTGGAGGCTATATTACATGTATTTATTGTGAAGGTGGAGGCTATATTACATGTATTTATTGTGAAGGTGGAGGCTATATTACATGGATTTATTGTGAAGGTGGAGGCTATATTACATGGATTTATTGTGAAGGTGGAGGCTATATTACATGGATTTATTGTGAAGGTGGAAGCTATATTACATGGATTTATTGTGAAGGTGGAAGCTATATTACATGGATTTATTGTGAAGGTGGAGGCTATAATACATGGATTTATTGTGAAGGTGGAGGCTATATTAAATGGATTTATTGTGAAGGTGGAGGCTATATTAAATGGATTTATTGTGAAGGTGTAGACTATATTACATGGATTTATTGTGAAGGTGTAGACTATATTACATGGATTTATTGTGAAGGTGTAGACTATATTACATGGATTTATTGTGAAGGTGGAGGCTATATTACATGGATTTATTGTGATGGTGTAGGTAGACTATATTACATGTATTTATTGTGAAGGTGGAGGCTATATTAAATGGATTTATTGTGAAGGTGGAGGCTATATTACATGGATTTATTGTGAAGGTGGAGGCTATATTAAATGGATTTATTTGACTTTTTAAAATGTAGACTAGATGTGGAAGCCAAGAAAATTACCGTGAGACCGGCCGTTATTCGCTTGACAATCACCGTCTGACAAAATGTCATGACTGCCACAACAACATCAGAAGTGTCAGTCAGAATCCACATAGAGGAGAAGTCCTACCAGACTAGTGTGATGCAAAACACACAACTACTAAACTTATTATCATCTACCTAGTATAGCACCGAGGTCCAGACGCCTCTGTTCACCGTTTTGGACATACAGATTTAAGAACCAAAATGGCCTCTCAGTTTCAGATTTAGAGTGTGAGACAGAGACAATGTATGAGACAAATCTCTACTACGGCACCCAGCCAGGAAGCTTCAGGCTTTTCCAGACAGGCTGCCAGGTTCAGGATCAACCACACCTGGTAATGACTCCAGTGCCACAACTGATCAAAACTGTCTTGGTGCTGTGTGTTCAGAGTGCCAAACTGTATATGAGTCATATTCAGTATCTCACATCATTCACAACCAACAAAAAACCCATCACCCTAAAGGCTCGTTGTGAATGACCCATCACCCTAAAGGCTCGTTGTGAATGGCCCATCAGCCTAAAGGCTCGTTGTCAATGGCCCATCAGCCTAAAGGCTCGTTGTGAATGGCCCATCAGCCTAAAGGCTCGTTGTCAATGGCCCATCAGCCTAAAGGCTCGTTGTCAATGGCCCATCAGCCTAAAGGCTCGTTGTGAATGGCCCATCAGCCTAAAGGCTCGTTGTGAATGGCCCATCAGCCTAAAGGCTCGTTGTCAATGGCCCATCAGCCTAAAGGCTCGTTGTCAATGGCCCATCAGCCTAAAGGCTCGTTGTCAATGGCCCATCAGCCTAAAGGCTCGTTGTCAATGGCCCATCAGCCTAAAGGCTCGTTGTGAATGGCCCATCACCCTAAAGGCTCGTTGAGAATGGCCCATGGGAACAACATGTAGGGAACACTATGCAGGGAACACTATGTTCCTATGTAGGGAACACTGCAGGGAACACAGTGCAGGGAACACTGTGCAGGGAACACTGTGCAGGGAACACTGTGTTCTTATGTATGGAACACTATGCAGGGAACACTATGTTCCTATGTAGGGAACACTATGCAGGGAACACTGTGCAGGGAACACTGTGCAGGGAACACTGTGTTCTTATGTATGGAACACTATGCAGGGAACACTATGTTCCTATGTAGGGAACACTATGCAGGGAACACTATGTTCCTATGTAGGGAACACTATGCAGGGAACACTATGTTCCTATGTAGGGAACACTATGCAGGGAACACTATGCAGGGAACACTATGCAGGGAACACTATGCAGGGAACACTATGTTCCTATGCAGGGAACACTATGCAGGGAACACTATGTTCCTATGTAGGGAATACTATGCAGGGAGCACTATGTTCCTATGTACGGAATACTATGCAGGGAACACTATGTTCCTATGTAGGGAACACTATGCAGGGAACACTATGTTCCTATGTAGGGAACACTATGCAGGGAACACTATGCAGGGAACACTATGTTCCTATGTAGGGAACACTATGCAGGGAGAACACTATGCAGGGAACACTATGTTCCTATGCAGGGAACACTATGCAGGGAACACTATCCGGCGAACACTATGCAGGGAACACTATGCAGGGAACACTATGCAGGGAGCACTATGCAGGGAGCACTATGTTCCTATGTACGGAATACTATGCAGGGAGCACTATGTTCCTATGTAGGGAACACTATGCAGGGAACACTATGCAGGGAGCACTATGCAGGGAGCACTATGTTCCTATGCAGGGAACACTATGCAGGGAGCACTATGTTCCTATGCAGGGAACACTATGCAGGGAACACTATGTTCCTATGCAGGGAACACTATGCAGGGAACACTATGTTCCTATGTATGGAATACTATGCAGGGAGCACTATGTTCCTATGTAGGGAACACTATGCAGGGAACACTATGTTCCTATGTAGGGAATACTATGCAGGGAGCACTATGTTCCTATGCAGGGAACACTATGCAGGGAGCACTATGTTCCTATGCAGGGAACACTATGCAGGGAACACTATGTTCCTATGCAGGGAACACTATGCAGGGAACACTATGTTCCTATGTAGGGAATACTATGCAGGGAGCACTATGTTCCTATGCAGGGAACACTATGCAGGGAGCACTATGTTCCTATGCAGGGAACACTATGCAGGGAACACTATGTTCCTATGCAGGGAACACTATGCAGGGAACACTATGTTCCTATGTAGGGAATACTATGCAGGGAGCACTATGTTCCTATGTACGGAATACTATGCAGGGAGCACTATGTTCCTATGTACGGAATACTATGCAGGGAACACTATGTTCCTATGTAGGGAACACTATGCAGGGAACACTATGTTCCTATGTAGGGAACACTATGCAGGGAACACTATGTTCCTATGTAGGGAACACTATGCAGGGAACACTATGCAGGGAACACTATGTTCCTATGCAGGGAACACTATGCAGGGAACACTATGCAGGGAACACTATGTTCCTATGTAGGGTATACTATGCAGGGAACACTATGTTCCTATGCAGGGAACACTATGCAGGGAACACTATGCAGGGAACACTATCCGGCGAACACTATGCAGGGAACACTATCCGGCGAACACTATGCAGGGAACACTATGCAGGGAACACTATGCAGGGAACACTATGCAGGGAACACTATGCAGGGAACACTATGCAGGGAACACTATGCAGGGAACACTATGCAGGGAACACTATGCAGGGAACACTATGCAGGGAACACTATGCAGGGAACACTATGCAGGGAACACTATGCAGGGAACACTATGCAGGGAGCACTATGCAGGGAGCACTATGCAGGGAGCACTATGCAGGGAGCACTATGCAGGGAACACTATGCAGGGAACACTATGCAGGGAACACTATGCAGGGAACACTATGCAGGGAACACTATGCAGGGAACACTATGCAGGGAACACTATGCAGGGAGCAGGACACCATTTGGGATGCTGACGTGTCATCTCCTCCCCAGCATTACAGTTTTCCATTTATTAAGGATACTCTTCCTGTTATCCAACAAGATTATGGTCATTATTAAAAATCATATTTATACAGTACATCATACAACACATTATTACACCACTACATACTGTACCTACAATACACCACTACATACTGTACCTACAATACACCACACCACTGCACGCTGTACCTACAATACACCACACCACTGCACGCTGTACCTACAATACACCACTGCACGCTGTACCTACAATACACCACACCACTGCACGCTGTACCTACAATACACCACTGCACGCTGTACCTACAATACACCACACCACTGCACGCTGTACCTACAATACACCACACCACTGCACGCTGTACCTACAATACACCACTGCACGCTGTACCTACAATACATCACACCACTACACGCTGTACCTACAATACATAACACCACTACACGCTGTACCTACAATACATCACACCACTACACGCTGTACCTACAATACATAACACCACTACACGCTGTACCTACAATACATAACACCACTACACGCTGTACCTACAATACATCACACCACTACACGCTGTACCTACAATACATAACACCACTACACGCTGTACCTACAATACATAACACCACTACACGCTGTACCTACAATACATAACACCACTACACGCTGTACCTACAATACATAACACCACTACACGCTGCACCTACAATACATAACACCACTACACGCTGCACCTACAATACATAACACCACTACACGCTGCACCTACAATACATAACACCACT
Organism: Oncorhynchus masou masou; assembly: GCF_036934945.1. Classification (NCBI taxonomy): domain Eukaryota; kingdom Metazoa; phylum Chordata; class Actinopteri; order Salmoniformes; family Salmonidae; genus Oncorhynchus; species Oncorhynchus masou. The sequence continues at coordinate 4,641,720 of NC_088222.1, read as the reverse complement.
ACACGCTGCACCTACAATACATAACACCACTACACGCTGCACCTACAATACATAACACCACTACACGCTGCACCTACAATACATAACACCACTACACGCTGCACCTACAATACATAACACCACTACACGCTGCACCTACAATACATAACACCACTACACGCTGCACCTACAATACATAACACCACTACACGCTGCACCTACAATACATAACACCACTACACGCTGCACCTACAATACATAACACCACTACACGCTGCACCTACAATACATAACACCACTACACGCTGCATCTACAACACACCACTACTACACGCTGCATCTACAACACACCACTACTACACGCTGCATCTACAACACACCACTACTACACGCTGCATCTACAACACACCACTACTACACGCTGCATCTACAACACACCACTACTACACGCTCTATCTACAACACACCACTACTACACGCTCTATCTACAATACAACACACCACTACTACACGCTGTATCTACAATACAACACACCACTACTACACGCTGTATCTACAATACAACACACCACTACTACACGCTGTATCTACAATACAACACACCACTACACGCTGCACCTACAATACAACACACCACTACACGCTGTATCTACAATACAACACACCACTACACGCTGTATCTACAATACAACACACCACTACACGCTGTATCTACAATACAACACACCACTACACGCTGTATCTACAACACATCACCACTACATACTGTATCTACAATACAACACATTATCACACCACTACTCTACCACTACATACTGTACCTACAACACAACACATTATCACACCACTACATACTGTATCTACAACACATCACCACTACATACTGTACCTACAATACAACACCACTACATACTGTACCTACAATACAACACCACTACATACTGTACCTACAACACCACTACATACTGTACCTACAACACCACTACATACTGTACCTACAACACCACTACATACTGTACCTACAACACCACTACATACTGTACCTACAACACCACTACATACTGTACCTACAACACCACTACATACTGTACCTACAACACCACTACATACTGTACCTACAACACCACTACATACTGTACCTACAATACAACACATTATCACACCACTACATACTGTATCTACAACACATCACCACTACATACTGTATCTACAATACATCACCACTACATACTGTACCTACAACACCACTACATACTGTACCTACAATACAACACCACTACATACTGTACCTACAATACCACTCCACTACATACTGTACCTACAATACCACTCCACTACATACTGTACCTACAACACCACTACATACTGTACCTACAATACAACACATTATCACACCACTACATACTGTACCTACAATACCACTCCACTACATACTGTACCTACAACACCACTACATACTGTACCTACAACACCACTACATACTGTACCTACTATACAACACCACTACATACTGTACCTACAACACCACTACATACTGTACCTACAATACAACACCACTACATACTGTACCTACAACACCACTACATACTGTACCTACAATACAACACATTATCACACCACTACATACTGTACCTACAATACAACACATTATCACACCACTACATACTGTACCTACAATACAACACATTATCACACCACTACATACTGTACCTACAATACAACACATTATCACACCACTACATACTGTACCTACAACACCACTACATACTGTACCTACAACACCACTACATACTGTACCTACAATACAACACATTATCACACCACTACATACTGTACCTACAATACAACACATTATCACACCACTACATACTGTACCTACAATACAACACATTATCACACAACTACATACTGTATCTACAACACATCACCACTACATACTGTATCTACAATACAACACCACTACATACTGTACCTACAACACCACTACATACTGTACCTACAATACAACACCACTACATACTGTACCTACAATACAACACCACTACATACTGTACCTACAACACCACTACATACTGTACCTACAATACAACACCACTACATACTGTACCTACAACACCACTACATACTGTACCTACAACACCACTACATACTGTACCTACAACACCACTACATACTGTACCTACAACACCACTACATACTGTACCTACAATACAACACATTATCACACCACTACATACTGTATCTACAACACATCACCACTACATACTGTATCTACAATACATCACCACTACATACTGTACCTACAACACCACTACATACTGTACCTACAATACAACACCACTACATACTGTACCTACAATACCACTCCACTACATACTGTACCTACAACACCACTACATACTGTACCTACAACACCACTACATACTGTACCTACAATACAACACATTATCACACCACTACATACTGTACCTACAATACAACACCACTACATACTGTACCTACAATACCACTCCACTACATACTGTACCTACAACACCACTACATACTGTACCTACAACACCACTACATACTGTACCTACAATACAACACATTATCACACCACTACATACTGTACCTACAATACAACACATTATCACACCACTACATACTGTACCTACAATACAACACATTATCACACCACTACATACTGTACCTACAACACCACTACATACTGTACCTACAACACCACTACATACTGTACCTACAACACCACTACATACTGTACCTACAACACCACTACATACTGTACCTACAATACCACTACATACTGTACCTACAATACAACACATTATCACACCACTACATACTGTACCTACAATACAACACATTATCACACCACTACATACTGTACCTACAATACAACACATTATCACACCACTACATACTGTATCTACAACACATCACCACTACATACTGTATCTACAACACATCACACCACTACATACTGTATCTACAACACATCACTACATACTGTATCTACAACACATCACACCACTACATACTGTACCTACAACACCACTACATACTGTACCTACTATACAACACCACTACATACTGTACCTACAATACAACACATTATCACACCACTACATACTGTACCTACAACACCACTACATACTGTACCTACAACACCACTACATACTGTACCTACAATACAACACATTATCACACCACTACATACTGTACCTACAATACAACACATTATCACACCACTACATACTGTACCTACAACACCACTACATACTGTACCTACAATACAACACATTATCACACCACTACATACTGTATCTACAATACAACACATTATCACACCACTACATACTGTATCTACAACACATCACCACATACTGTATCTACAACACATCACCACTACATACTGTACCTACAACACATCACACCACTACATACTGTACCTACAACACATCACCACTACATACTGTACCTACAACACATCACCACTACATACTGTACCTACAACACCACTACATACTGTACCTACAACACCACTACATACTGTACCTACAACACCACTACATACTGTACCTACAACACCACTACATACTGTACCTACAACACCACTACATACTGTACCTACAACACCACTACATACTGTACCTACAACACCACTACATACTGTACCTACAACACCACTACATACTGTATCTACAACACATCACAACTACATACTGTATCTACAACACATCACCACTACATACTGTACCTACAACACATCACCACTACATACTGTACCTACAACACATCACCACTACATACTGTACCTACAATACAACACCACTACATACTGTACCTACAATACAACACCACTACATACTGTACCTACAATACAACACCACTACATACTGTACCTACAACACATCACCACTACATACTGTACCTACAATACAACACCACTACATACTGTACCTACAACACCACTACATACTGTACCTACAACACCACTACATACTGTACCTACAACACCACTACATACTGTACCTACAATACAACACATTATCACACCACTACATACTGTATCTACAACACATCACCACTACATACTGTATCTACAATACATCACCACTACATACTGTACCTACAACACCACTACATACTGTACCTACAATACAACACCACTACATACTGTACCTACAATACCACTCCACTACATACTGTACCTACAACACCACTACATACTGTACCTACAACACCACTACATACTGTACCTACAATACAACACATTATCACACCACTACATACTGTACCTACAATACCACTCCACTACATACTGTACCTACAACACCACTACATACTGTACCTACAACACCACTACATACTGTACCTACTATACAACACCACTACATACTGTACCTACAACACCACTACATACTGTACCTACAATACAACACATTATCACACCACTACATACTGTACCTACAATACAACACATTATCACACCACTACATACTGTACCTACAATACCACTCCACTACATACTGTACCTACAACACCACTACATACTGTACCTACAACACCACTATACTGTACCTACTATACAACACCACTACATACTGTACCTACAACACCACTACATACTGTACCTACAATACAACACATTATCACACCACTACATACTGTACCTACAATACAACACATTATCACACCACTACATACTGTACCTACAACACCACTACATACTGTACCTACAATACAACACATTATCACACCACTACATACTGTATCTACAATACAACACATTATCACACCACTACATACTGTATCTACAACACATCACCACTACATACTGTACCTACAACACATCACACCACTACATACTGTACCTACAACACCACTACATACTGTACCTACAACACCACTACATACTGTACCTACAACACCACTACATACTGTACCTACAACACCACTACATACTGTACCTACAACACCACTACATACTGTACCTACAACACCACTACATACTGTACCTACAACACCACTACATACTGTACCTACAACACCACTACATACTGTACCTACAACACCACTACATACTGTATCTACAACACATCACAACTACATACTGTATCTACAACACATCACAACTACATACTGTACCTACAACACATCACCACTACATACTGTACCTACAACACATCACCACTACATACTGTACCTACAACACATCACCACTACATACTGTACCTACAATACAACACCACTACATACTGTACCTACAATACAACACCACTACATACTGTACCTACAATACAACACCACTACATACTGTACCTACAATACAACACCACTACATACTGTACCTACAACACATCACCACTACATACTGTACCTACAATACATCACCACTACATACTGTACCTACAACACCACTACATACTGTACCTACAATACAACACATTATCACACCACTACATACTGTATCTACAACACATCACCACTACATACTGTACCTACAATACAACACCACTACATACTGTACCTACAACACCACTACATACTGTATCTACAACACATCACCACTACATACTGTATCTACAACACATCACCACTACATACTGTACCTACAATACAACACCACTACATACTGTACCTACAATACAACACCACTACATACTGTACCTACAATACAACACCACTACATACTGTACCTACAATACAACACCACTACATACTGTACCTACAACACAACACCACTACATACTTTACCTACAACACATCACCACTACATACTGTACCTACAACACATCACCACTACATACTGTATCTACAACACCACCACATACTGTACCTACAACACCACTACATACTGTACCTACAATACAACACATTATCACACCACTACATACTGTACCTACAATACAACACCACTACATACTGTATCTACAACACCACCACATACTGTACCTACAACACCACTACATACTGTACCTACAATACAACACATTATCACACCACTACATACTGTACCTACAATACATCATTATTATACCACTACTCTTTATTTAACCAGGTAGGCTAGTTGAGAACACCTTTATTTAACCAGGTGGCTAGTTGAGAACACCTTTATTTAACCAGGTAGGCTCGTTGAGAACACCTTTATTTAACCAGGTAGGCTCGTTGAGAACACCTTTATTTAACCAGGTAGGCTCGTTGAGAACACCTTTATTTAACCAGGTAGGCTAGTTGAGAACACCTTTATTTAACCAGGTAGGCTAGTTGAGAACACCTTTATTTAACCAGGTAGGCTAGTTGAGAACACCTTTATTTAACCAGGTAGGCTAGTTGAGAACACCTTTATTTAACCAGGTAGGCTAGTTGAGAACACTTTTATTTAACCAGGTAGGCTAGTTGAGAACAAGTTATCATTTACAACTGCGACCTGGCCAAGATAAAGCAAAGCAGTTTGACACATTCAACAACACAGAGTTACACATAAACAAACGTACAGTCAATAATACAGTAGAAAAAAAGAAAAGTCTATATACAGTGAGTGGAAATGAGGTAAGATAAGGGAGGTAAGGCAATCAACAGGCCATGGTGGTGATGCAATTACAATATAGCAATTAAACACTGGAATGGTAGATGTGCAGAAGATGAATGTGCAAGTAGAGATACTGGGGTGCAAAAGAGCAAGATAAATTAATAAATAACAGTATGGGGATGAGGTAGTTGGATGGGCTGGTTACAGATGAGCTATGTACAAGTGCTGTGATATGTGAGCTGCTCTGACAGCTGGTGCTTAAAGTTAGTGAGGGAGATAGGAGTCTCCAGCTTCAGTGATTTTTGCAGTTCGTTCCAGTCATTGGCAGCAGAGAACTGGAAGGAAAGACGACCAAACGAGGTGTTGGCTTTGGGGGTGACCAGTGAAATATACCTGCTGGAGCGCATGCTATGGGTGGGTGCTGCTATGGTGACCAGTGAGCTGAGATAAGGCGGGGCTTTACCCAGCAGAGACTTACAGATGACCTGGAGCCAGTGGGTTTGGCGACGAGTATGAAGCGAGGGCCAGCCAACGAGAGCGTACAGGTCGCAGTGGTGGGTAGTATATGGGGCTTTGGTGACAAAACGGATGGCACTGTGATAGACTGCATCCAATTTGTTGAGTAGAGTGTTGGAGGCTATTTTGTAAATGACATCACTGAAGTCGAGGATCGGTAGGATGGTCAGTTTTACAAGAGTATGTTTGGCAGCATGAGTGAAGGATGCTTTGTAGGGAAATCGGAAGCCGATTCTAGATTTAATTTTGGATTGGAGATGTTTGATGTGAGTCTGGAAGGAGAGTTTACAGTCTAACCAGACACCTAGGTATTTGTAGTTGTCCACGTATTCTAAGTCAGAGCCGTCCAGAGTAGTGATGCTGGACGGGTGGGCAGGTGCAGGCAGTAAATCGGTTGAAGAGCATGCATTTAGTTTTACTTGAATTTAAGAGCGGGGTGGGGGGGGTTGTGCATGGGTGTCGGAGCTGTGCACTAGCCGTTTAAACACAGACAGCTCTGTGCTTTCAACATGTCAATACCTCTCACAAAAGACATGTCGTGAGGCAGTCAATCTCTCCTCTTACTTGGAGATTGACATGCAGAGTTTATGCCGACACAAGCAGACGATAGGCCCCAACACCACGAGTTAAGCTAGTTCTGTTCATTAGGACCTCCGTCGCCCTCCTGTCAATTTAATTAGTGTACAGTGTCAATATTGCCTACAGTATTGCCTACAGTACCTGACAGGACCACAATGGAAATAGATATGGGGGGTTTTGTAGACATTGTTTCCGATGTGGGACAGACAAACAGCAAGGTTTATACAACGATCACTGTTGGAAATCAAATGCCAGGCTAGAAGCAAGAAGTAATAGATTATTAAAATGTCTTATTGCTTATTGACATTGGTCGCATGTTGTGTTTGTCTGTTAGCTCAGGGTTAACAAATGCAGTGTGTGACCAGTCCAGACTGGGGCTAAGAACAATGCAGTGGGAAAAGGCCTGTTGTGTTCTCTCCTCAGCCATTTTAAAATGTCTCGTTCTCTGTTCATTAGTAACTTATGTTGTAGTGTACATGATGCTTGTTGACCTACATGTTGTACACTAAAGTATCAAAATCACCAATTTACTGGAGATTTGATCAAGGTTTGTACTACAGTAGTTCCAATTTAATATCATCAAGATGGATTTGATTTGGATTGATATTTGAATGAACACCAGGCTATACATTGAACAGGACAAACAGAAAACACCAGGCTATACATTGTCCTGTTCAAACAGAATCATAGATATAAAATTATCCGCTGACTGAGGAGCCATTGCCCCAATTCAGTTTCCACATCCAACTAATATCAGATATCCACTGTACAATAAGATATACAATATACACTGAGTGTACAAAACATTAGGAACACCTTATTGAAGTCACTTGTTAAATCCACTTCAAATCAGTGTAGATGAAGGTGAGGAGACACGTTAAATAAGGATTGTGTATGTATGCCATTCAGAGGGTGAATGTCAAGACAAAAGATTTAAGTGCCTTTTAAACGGGGTATGGTAGTAGGTGCCAGGCACACCGGGTTGAGTGTGTCAAGAACTACAACACTGCTGAGTTTTTCACGCTCAACAGTTTCCCGTGTGTATCAAGAATGGTCCACCACCCAAAGGACATCCAGCCAACTTGACAACTGTGGGAAGCCTTGGAGTCAACATCCCTGTAGAACGCTTTCGACACCTCGTAGAGGCCATGTCCCGACAAATTGAGGCTGTTCTGAGGGCAAAAGGGGGGTGCAACTCAATATTAGGAAAAGTGTTCTTAATGTTTTGTCCACTCAGTGTAGATACAGTACTGTGTATGTGTATTGTCTTGGACAATGTACAGAAATGTTTGTGTTTCTGTATGTTCCTCTATATCATGTGAATGTTGGCAGATGTCTGTTGGTTCCCGGGGAGGGACCGACCTGCTGAACGAGAGACCATGCTACTGAGCAACACAACATGATTAGGCAGATTGGAGGATTGGCCTTCACTTCTATTTACAGCTGTTGCATGACACCACAGACTGATGATTATCTTAATGAATTAGGTCGGCTAACCCTACAAATGTTTTCTGACCTACTAATATAGACCCCCCCCCCCCACATCTCCTGCTCCTTAACTCCTAGGCACTATGTAGATGTGAGAGAATTTGACAGTTTGAACAGTACAGTAGGACCTTCTCTGTGCCCTCTGAAAAGGACAGGCTTAACGCTGACCTTAGACTATAGCCTACCCATCCAACTCAACCGACAGACAACCCCATGCTAATTGGCAACAACTAACTCAGATGAACATGAGTTTACATAACAGCAGTGTTACAGCAGTAGCTCATAGGCCTCCACATAACAGCAGTAGCTTGTAGGCCTCCACATAACAGCAGTAGCTCGTAGGCCTTCACATAACAGCAGTAGCTCGTAGGCCTCCACATAACAGCAGTAGCTCGTAGGCCTCCACATAACAGCAGTAGCTCGTAGGCCTCCACATAACAGCAGTAGCTCGTAGGCCTCCACATAACAGCAGTAGCTCGTAGGCCTCCACATAACAGCAGTAGCTCGTAGGCCTCCACATAACAGCAGTAGCTCGTAGGCCTCCACATAACAGCAGTAGCTCGTAGGCAGTAGCTCCTCCACATAACAGCAGTAGCTCCACATAACAGTAGGCCTCCACATAACAGCAGTAGCTCGTAGGCCTCCACATAACAGCAGTAGCTCGTAGGCCTCCACATAACAGCAGTAGCTCGTAGGCCTCCACATATCAGCAGTAGCTCGTAGGCCTCCACATAACAGCAGTGTTACAGCAGAAGCAGATAAACCCCTGCCTTTGTAGCTGATGTGTAACAGGACTTAAAACTACTCCCAACAAGCTATTTCACAGTAGAGATACACAGCAAAACCCTGTGTGGACATTCCCCAGGGCTGTGTCTGGTATGGAAACCTATTTATTCAATATATAGATGCCCCCCCCCCCCCACAGTGTCTGGTATGGAAACCTATTTATTCAATATATAGATGCACCCCCCCCCCCCCCACAGTGTCTGGTATGGAAACCTATTTATTCAATATATAGATGCACTGTTTTTGACTGAACCCATTAGTTGGAGGACCCCCCCCCAATGTGGCAATGTTTTCCTAAATTGAGAAGAAAATGTTATGAGGCTAAGGAGGTCCTTTGGAGGAAGGATGTTTGACGTGTACACATAATTGGCTCTAAAAAAAAGAGAGCAGGATCTACAGTACTCAGAAACAGTCTACTAGTCATTTTATGCTGCGAATAGATATACTACTACTATTTGAGCTGTGGCCACTACCAGTAGTAGTGGACTGGATACCGTAACCACAGCAAAGGTCCCTGCCTAGGAAACACATGTCAACTCAATGCTGGCCTCAGGCCTGTATCTATTTCAGTAGCATTCTGTTCAGCCCAATGGATACTCCACTGTAAAACACTGTCAAAACCTAGGACCCTAAAATGACAGAGCTCAAACATGGTGAGTTGGTTTTAAAAGTCAAGTGGAAGGAGGGAAAGGTGGTTTGATTCAAAAAATAAATTAATCTGAAACTAAAATTAATTTCCAGGTGTGTGGCTGTATGAAGTTCCTTTACTGAACACTACTCTCTAGTACTTAAAAAAAAAAAATTGATGAACGACTAACTCAAACCCCAGCCAAATGGAACTGTAATGGTTTCTATTGGAGATTGACAACTACTTTAAAAATAATAATAATTAAAATGGATTAATGTTGTAAAGTCAGAATATGATTGCAAATATAAAATGTTTTTCTGTCTGAGGTGCTGGCTCACAACTAGTGCCACTTCCTTCTTGAGTGATGTCACACCTCTCCTCTCTGACTGAGGGTTATAATAGAACTGTCACTGGGGTGACCTCTCTCCCTCGGACTGTGTAATAGACTTAGAAGAAGCTTAGATTGACAGCACGTGCTAAAGGCTATACTCTCTTTTTCATGTACATCTTTCCTTCCTCCTTTTATTTCGGTAGAAAGGAGAGGTAGCCATACAGGTCATTTCCTGTTTGATAGTCACACCCTCGTTATGCTGATAACAAACAGAAAACAAAGACAAACGATAAGACCATCCTGTTGCTATAGGCCCTTGACAACAGACTTAAAGCAATGTGTCTGACATTTCAGAACAAATTTGACGTTTATTTTTTCAGGATGACGTGTAAGCACAAATATTGACTTTATAATGATATTATGTTTTGTTCTAATAACAGTAACAGACAAACAAACGGCCTATAGGACAGGCAAAGCGGTATAATAAAAGACATGAATGACTTCGACACCTACTGTGACTGTCAAACCCGAATTACTTAACAGAAGTACACCGGTGTCATCATATTCAAGAACAAGATCAATGTCAAATGTGCCAAATCATCGATGGGTAGAGGAGCTCTGTCCCGGTCACAGGAAAGACGTGTGAATACCAGTCATTGGAGAAGAATCAGAAGGAAACGTTCGAAAGAACGCATCAGAAAATATCTAGTTTCCAAGTCAACAGATTCTTCATAAGCAACAGAACGAATGTGAACATGTTCCCAGCCCTAAAACATCACGCACATTGGTGATAAACAATGACAAAAAAAAAAAAAAAAATCACGTAATGTTGGACTAATGTTTGTTCTCAACAAGCTCGTCTCGTTACATACAACTATCACTTCGACTAACCGTGAAGCTTGAAAGCCGTACACAATGTTGCCAGCATTACGGCATGCACAGCTGACGACCGAATCGTCACCGATATCGGTTCCTAATACACCGGGTACACTTACTTTTTGAGAGTCCATACCGAGGACCGAAACACAAATATAATCAAATCCAATGCATAGGCAGGGAGGCGAAGTTCTCTCCAAAGAGGAAGACGATTACCCCACTGGATGGCGGAGCATTGTGCACGTACATGCGCAGTAGTATTTTTAACCCTCGCCCTCATAAATTAGAGGCGATATACAAATGTAGACTGGTTGCGCCCTCCACTGGACTAGAGAAGAATGTCTTTGATGTGTTAGAAAACGTGTCATACGTCAGTGGTCACGAGGGGTAGGGTTTTGCAGAGGGATTCCACTTCTCCGAGATTTCCCCCAAAGTCTCGCAGTAATGGTTGGTTGCTGTGGTAACGTCAAAAGAAGTGCACTGATAGCTAGCTTGCTTGCTACAACAAAAATACAAACAATCAATTCACAGTCAAGTCATATTGAGCGGTTTGACACCTATACAAAACACGAGGTAAGTTGGTACACTTATATTATGCATTATAGCTACATTGAAATTGCCCCGAGAAAAGAGACAACGGTTTCATTTGCAAACTAGCTAGCAACATCCAGCTAACATTAGCCTAGCTAGCTAACACGTTACTAGTAACTGAGCTAATTAACGGTACTTCGCTCGGAAATACACCATGCCTCTGTTTAGTTTAGCTTTGCCAACGTTACTCCAGGCAGTTGCTTGTCGTTGAAAGACTGATTTTCTCCTGCAGGATTTTGTGGAGAGGAGAGAAACCAGTGTGAAGAGATGGCGAGCCAGAGGCCACCGTCAGGTAGACCGATGAGTCGGGGGTCTCTTGTACCAGGGACTGGGAGACCTCCGACCGCCATCAGACCTCCACCCACAGCCGTTAGGGTCGGAACTGGGGTAAAGCCAAGTCACAGCTTTGATGTTTTCTTGCAGATCCCTGACTAACTATCATCACCCTTTTACACACCTTCTGTAGCGTATGGGACATACAGTACAGTTTATAATGAACGTCGACACACACACCATTTTGCTGGTTTAAATCTAAAAAGGGATTAAAATTGAAAATGTTTCCCTACAGATCTACACATCCTGTGCCACATTTTCAAAGGAAAAAAAAAGTAGAGAATATTTTCTAAAAATAAATAAACAAAGATGTCTTCACACCCCAGAGTTAATACTTGGTGCAAGCACCTTAGGCAGAAAATACAGCTGAAAAGCACTTTGAATACAATCCTATCAACTCTGGACAACATATCCATTGTTGTTGTCAAATTTTCTCAAACTTATTGGGTTTAGTTGAGAATCATTGATGGTCAGCAATATTCAAAAATTGTTTCTGATTTTCAAACAGATTTACCCTGCACTCAGGGCCCCAGAGTGGTGCAGTGGTCTAAGACACTGCATCTCAGTACACGAGGCGTCATTGCAGTACCTGGTTCGAATCCAGGCTGCATCACATCCGTGATTGGGTGTCCCATAGGTGCAGCGCACAATTGGCCCAGGGTCATCTGAGTTTAGCCGGGGTAGGCCGTCATTGTAAATAAGAATTTGTTCTTAGCTGACTTGCCTAGTTAAATATAAAAAATAAGTAAAGTATTCAGACCCCTTGACTTTCCCACATTTTGTTACATTACAGCCTTATTCTAAAAGGGATGAAATAAAACATGTTCCTCATCCAACGACACACAATACCCCATATTGACAAAGAGAAAACAGGTTCTTCAAAATGTACATAAGTATTCAGACCCATTGCTATGACACTTGAAATTAAGCTCAGGTGCATCCTGTTTCCATTGATCATCCTTGGGTTGTTTTTACAACTTGATTGGAGTCCACCTGTGGTAAGTTCAATAGATTTGACATAATTTGGAAAGGCACACACCTGTCTATATAAGGTTCCACAGCTGACATTGCATGTCAGAGCAAAAACCAAGCCATCAGGTCAAAGGCAGGATTGTGTCGAGGCATGATCAGGAGAAGGGTACCAAAAATAATTCTGTTGCATTTGAAGGTCCCCAAGAACACGGTGGCCTCCATCATTCTTAAATGGTAGAAGTTTGGAACCACCAAGACTCTTCCTAGAGCTGGCCGTCCGACCAAACTGAACAATCAGGGGAGAAGGGCCTTGGTCAGGGAGTGGCCAAGAACCCGATGGTCTCTCTGACAGTGCTCCATAGTTCCTCTGTGAAGATGGGAGAGTCTTCCAGAAGGACAACCATGTCTGCAGCACTCCACCAAGCAAGCCTTTATGGTAGAGTGGCCAGACGGAAGCCACTCCTCAGTAAAAGGCAAATGACAGCACGCTTGGAGTTTGCCAAAAGGCACCTAAAGGACTCTCAGACAATGAGAAACAAGATTCTCTGGTCTGATGAAACCAATATTGAACTCTTTGGCCTGAATCAAATCAAATTTATTTATATAGCTCTTCATACCAGCTGATATCTCAAAGTGCTGTACAGAAACCCAGCCTAAAACCCCAAACAGCAAGCAATGCAGGTGTAGAAGCACGGTGGCTAGGAAAAACTCCCTAGAAAGGCCAAAACCTAGGAAGAAACCTAGAGAGGAACCAGGCTATGTGGGGTGGCCAGTCCTCTTCTGGCTGTGCCGGGTGGAGATTATAACAGAACATGGCCAAGATGTTCAAATGTTCATAAATGACCAGCATGGTCCAATAATAATAAGGCAGAACAGTTGAAACTATAGCAGCAGCACTGGACTGGGGACAGCAAGGAGTCATCATGTCAGGTAGTCCTGAGGCATGGTCCTAGGGCTCAGGTCCTCCGAGAGAGAGAAAGAAAGACAGAGAGAGAGAATTAGAGAGAGCACACTTAAATTCACACAGGACACCGAATAGGACAGGAGAAGTACTCCAGATATAACAAACTGACCCTAGCCTCCCGACACAAACTACTGCAGCATAAATACTGGAGGCTGAGACAGGAAGAGTCAGGAGTCACTGTGGCCCCATCCGAGGACACCCCCGGACAGTGCCAAACAGGAAGGATATAACCCCACCCACTTTGCCAAAGCACAGCCCCCACACCACTAGAGGGATATCTTCAACCACCAACTTACCATCCTGAGGCAAGGCCGAGTACAGCCCACAAAGATCTCCGCCACGGCACAACCCAAGGGGGGGGGGGGTTGCAACCCAGACAGGAAGATTACATCAGTGACTCAACCCACTCAGGTGACGCACCCCTCCCAGGGATGGTATGAAAGCGCCCCAGTAAGCCAGTGACTCAGCCCCTGTAATAGGGTTAGAGGCCGAGAATCCCAGTGGAAAGAGGGGAACCTGCCAGGCAGAGACTGCAAGGGCGGTTCGTTGCTCCAGAGCCTTTCCGTTCACCTTCCCACTCCTGGGCCAGACTACACTCAATCATATGAACCACTGAAGAGATGAGTCTTCAGTAAAGACTTAAAGGTTGAGACCGAGTTTGCATTTCTTACATGGGTAGGCAGACCGTTCCATAAAAATTGAGCTCTATAGGAGAAAGCCCTGCCTCCAGCTGTTTGCTTAGAAATTCTAGGGACAATTAGGAGTGCCAAGCATCATGTCTGGAGGAAACCTAGCACCATCTCTACGGTGAAGCATGGTGGAGGCAGTACCATGCTGTGGGGATGTTTTTCAGCGGCAGGGACTGGGTGACTCGTCAGGATCGAGGGGAAGATGAATGGAGCAAAGTACAGAGAGGTCCTTGATGAAAAACCTGCCCCAGAGCACTCAGGACCTCAGACTGGGGCGACCCTAAGCACACAGCCAAGAAAACGCAGGAGTGACTTTGGGACAAGTCTCTGAATGTCCTTGAGTGGCCCAGCCGGAGCCCGGACTTGAACCCGATTGAACATCTCTGGGGAGACCTTAAAATATCTATGTAGCAATGCTCCTTATCCAACCTGACATAGCTTGAGAGAATCTACAGAGAAGAATGGGAGAAATTCCCCAAATACAGGTATGCCAAGCTTGTAGCGTCATACCCAAGAAGACTCAAAGCTGTAATCGCTGCCAAAGGTGCTTCAACAAAGTACTAAGTAAAGGGTCTGAATAGTTTAAATTTAGTTTACAGCAGTAATTGCTGCTGAAGGTGCTTCCACCAACTATTGACTCGTTTGAAAACATACAGTGGCTTGCGAAAGTATTCACCCCCTTTGGTATTTTTCCTATTTTGTTGCCTTACAACCTGGAATTAAAATAGATTTTTTTGGGGGGGGTTGTCTCATTTGATTTACTCAACATACCTACCACTTTGAAGATGCAAAATATTTTTTTATCATGAAACAAACAAGAAATAAGATGAAAAAACGGAAAACTTGAGCTTGCATAACTATTCACCCCCCCCCCAAAGTCAATATGTTGTAGAGCCACCTTTTGCAGCAATTACAGCTGCAAGTCTCTTGGAGTATGACTCTATAAGCTTGGCACATCTAGCCACTGGGATTTTCTTCCCATTCCTCAAGGCAAAACTGCTCGAGCTCCTTCAAGTTGGATGGGTTCCACTGGTGTACAGCAATCTTTAAGTCATGCCACAGATTCACAATTGGATTGAGGTCTGGACTTTGACGAGGCCATGCCAAGACATTTAAATATTTCCCCTTAAACCAGTGTTGCTTTAGCAGTATGCTTAGGTTCATTGTCCTGCTGGAAGCTGAACCTCTGCCCCAGTCTCAAATCTCTGGAAGGCTGAAACCGCTTTCCCTCAAGCATTTCCCTGTATTTAGCGTTTCACAGTCCCTGCTGATGAAAAACATCCCCATTGCATGATGCTGCCACCACCATGCTTCACCGTGGGGATGGTAATCTCTCTGGGTGATGAGAGGTGTTGGGTTTGTGCCAGACATAGCGGTTTCCTTGATGACCAAAAAGCTACATTTGAGTCTCATCTGACAAGAGTACCTTCTTTCATATGTTTGGGGAGTCTCCCACATGCCTTTTGGTGACACCAAATGTGTTTGCTTATTTTTTTTTTTTAAGCAATGTTTTTTTCTGGCCACTCTTCCGTAAAGCACAACTCTGTGGAGTGTACGGCTTAAAGTGATCCTATGGACAGATACTCCAATCACCGCTGTGGAGCTTTGCAGCTACTTCAGGGTTATCTTTGGTCTCTTTGTTGCCTCTCTGATTAATGCCCTCCTTGCCTGGTCTGTGAGTTTTGGTGGGCGGCCCTCTCTCTCGACAGGTTTGTTGTGGTGCCATATTCTTTCCATTTTTGAATAATGTATTTAATGGAGCTCCGTGGGATGTTCAAAGTTTCTGATATTTTTCTATAACCCAAAACTGATCTATACTTCTCCACAACTTGGTTCCTGACCTGTTTGGAGGGCTCCTTGGTCTTCACAGTGCCCCTTGCTTGGTGGTGCTCCTTGGTCTTCACAGTGCTCCTTGCTTGGTGGTGCTCCTTGGTCTTCACAGTGCTCCTTGCTTGGTGGTGCTCCTTGCTTAGTGGTGGTGCCCCTTGCTTAGTGGTGCCCCTTGCTTAGTGGTGCTCCTTGCTTAGTGGTGTTGCCCCTTGCTTAGTGGTGTTGCTCCTTGCTTGGTGGTGCTCCTTGCTTAGTGGTGTTGCCCCTTGCTTAGTGGTGTTGCCCCTTGCTTAGTGGTGTTGCCCCTTGCTTGGTGGTGCTCCTTGCTTAGTGGTGTTGCCCCTTGCTTAGTGGTGTTGCCCCTTGCTTGGTGGTGCTCCTTGCTTAGTGGTGTTGCCCCTTGCTTGGTGGTGCTCCTTGCTTAGTGGTGTAGCAGACTCTGGGGCCTTTCAGAACAGATATGTATGTATGTATGTATGTATGTATGTATGTATGTATGTATGTATGTATGTATGTGTTGCCCTTGCTTAGTGGTGCTCCTTGCTTAGTGGTGTTGTATGTATGTATGTAGTGGTGTTGCCCCTTGCTTAGTGGTGCTCCTTGCTTATGGTGTTGCCCCTTGCTTATGTGTATGTGTTGCCCTTGCTTATGTGTTGCCCCTTATGTTGTATGGTGCTGTTGGTCTTCATGGTGCAGCTTGTATGTATGGTGTTGCTCCTTGCTTAGTGGTGTTGCCCCTTGCTATGGTGTTGCCCCTATGTATTAGTATGTATGTATGTATGTATGTATGTATGTATGTGTTGCCCCTATGCTGTATGTGTATGTGTATGTATGTATGTATGTATGTATGTATGTATGTATGTATGCTGTATGTATGCTGTATGTATGTATGTATGTGTATGTATGTATGTATGTATGTGGTGCTGTATGTATTGTATGTATGTATGTGTATGTATGTTGCTTAGTGGTATGTTGTATGTATGTATGTTATGTGGTGTATGTATGTATGTATGTATGTATGTATGTATGTTGCCCTATGTATGTATGTATGTATGTATGTATGTATGTATGTATGTATGTATGTATGTATGTGTATGCCCCTGTATGTATGGTGTGTATGTATTATGTATGTATGTATGCCCCTGTATGTATGTATGTATGTATGTATGTATGTATGTATGTGGTATGTATGTATGTATGTATGTATGTATGTATGTATGTGGTATGCTGTATGTATGGTATTGCCCCTATGTATGTATGTATGTTGCCCCTATGTAGTGGTGTATGTATGTATGTATGTATGTATGCCCCTGTATGTATGTGTATGTATGTATGTATGTGCCCCTTGTATGTATGTTGCTGTATGTATGTATGTATGTATGTATGTATGGTGTATGCTCCTTGTATTATGTGGTGTATGCTGTATGTATTATGTATGTATGTATGTATGTATGCTGTATGTATGTATGTATGCCCCTGTATAGTGGTGTATGTATGTATGTGGTATGTATGTATGTATGTATGTATGTATGTATGTATGTATGTATGTATGTATGTATGTTGCCCCTATGTATGTATGTGGTATGCTATGTATGTATGTATGCCCCTTGCTTGTGGTGCATGCATGCATGCATGGTGCATGCATGCATGCATGCATGCATGCATGCATGCATGGTGCATGCATGCATTAGTGGTGTTGCATGCATGCTTATGTGGTGCATGCATGCATGGTGTTGCCCCTGTATGTATGTGGTGTATGTATGCATGTATGTATGTATGTATACTGAAATCATGTGATAGATCATGTGACGCGTAGGATTTACACAGGTGGACTTTATTATGTGACTTCTGAAGGTAATTGGTTGCACCAGATCTTATTTAGGGGCTTCATATCAAAGGGGGTGAATACATTATGCACGCACCATCTTCACTTAAAAAATTAAATAATTTGAAACAAGTAAAAATGTTTAATTTCACTTCACCAATTTGGACTACTTTGTGCGTGTCTGTTATATTAAATCCAAATAAATAAAAATCCATTTAAATTACAGGTTGTAATACAACAAAATAGGAAAAACGCCAAGGTGGATGAATAATTTTGCAAGGCACTGTACACATTCAAGACATCTTCATTTAAAAAAAATATATATTTTATTAATTTTGAAAATGTTTTATACTTTTTCTTTCACTTTGAAAATGTGGAGCAGGTTGTGAAGATCAGAAGAAGAAAAAATCCTTTTTAGATTTCAATTTAATAAGGCAGGAAAATGTGACAATTGCAAGGGGTGTGTAGACTTTCACATGGCACTGTAGCAGGATTCTCCCCAAAGATTGTAAGAGGTGGGCTGCGCCACCTTGTGGACTGGCTGCGTGCGCCATTATTTAAACTTCATCCGTTATCATTTAAGGCCATTTGTTGCTCCAGATTGCAGGAAATGGCAGTTACAGGTTACAGTTACAGTTACAAATCTCTGAGTCCAAGAGGGGTCATGGCCCACCTTCAGGCCTCCCCCTCTCCCCGCTGTACTTAACAGTACCACCTGGTTAAAAAAATCCTGGGAGAACCCTGTGTGCTTAGAGATTATTTCCTGTAGATAGGTAGTGCTTACCAAGAGATGATGTATTCTAGCTATTTAAAATCCCTTATAAATTGTAGCTCCTTTCTAGTTAATTTAAAGTGGAATCTAAGCAACATTTCTAGTTGAATAATGTCTTGTGTGTAATGTGTAGATTGTTCCGGGTACTGGGCGTCCTGGAACCAGAGGAGGAGCCCTAGGGACCCCTGGTGTTCTCTCTGCTCAAATTAAAGTGGCCGACCGGCCAGTCACCCAGCAGGGCCTGAGCGGCATGAAGACTGGCATGAAGGGTACAGTATTATTATTTCCCTATATTATAAACCTGTAGTCTGGGGGCGGCAGGGTAGCCTAGTGGTTAGAGCGTTGGACTAGTAACCGGAAGGTTGCAAGTTCAAATCCCCGAGCTGACAGGCAGTTACCCCACTGTTCCTAGGCCGTTATTGAAAATAAGAATTTGTTGTTAACTGACTTGCCTGGTTAAAAAAGGTAAATTATTGACCTGTATTATACACCCATATTATACACCCATATTATACACCTGTATTATTCACCCATATTATGAAACTGTATTATACACCCATATTATACACCTGTATTATACACCCATATTATACACCCATATTATACACCTGTATTATACACCTGTATTATACACCCATATTATACACCTGTATTATTCACCCATATTATACACCTGTATTATACACCTGTATTATTCACCCATATTATACACCCATATTATACACCTGTATTATACACCCATATTATACACCTGTATTATTCACCCATATTATACACCTTATTATACACCTGTATTATTCACCTGTATTATTCACTTGTATTATTCACCCATATTATACACCTGTATTATTCACCCGTATTATACACCTGTATTATTCACCCATATTATACACCTGTATTATTCACCCGTATTATACACCCATATTATACACCCATATTATACACCTGTATTATTCACCCATATTATACACCTGTATTATTCACCCATATTATACACCTGTATTATTCACCTGTATTATTCACCCATATTATACACCTGTATTATACACCCATATTATACACCTGATCTTATTTACCTTCATATTATACACCTACATTATTCACCCATATTATACACCTGTAAAATTACCTAATTTGAAATAAGTAAAAACCTGTATTATACACCTTTGGATTATACACCTTGTTATACACCTGTATTATTCACCCAAATATAAAAATCCATTTACCCATTTTATACACCAAAATGTAAAATACACCTGTATTATACACCTTATTATACACCTGTATTATTCAAGACATCTTCATATTATAAACCTGTATTATTAATTTTATAACCTGTTTTATACACCTTTTTTCACTTTGATAAATGTATAGCAGGTGTATTATACACCCATATTATACACCTGTATTATTCACCCATTTATACACCTTATTATAAACCTGTATTATTCACCTGTATTATTCACTTGTATTATTCACCCATATTATACACCTGTATTATTCACCATTATTATACACCTGTCATTATTCACCCATATTATAGGCCTGTATTGTTGCTCCAGATTGCATACACCCATATTATACACCTGTATTATTACAAATCTCTGTATTATTCACCCATATTATACACCCATATTATACACCCATATTATACACCTGTATTATTCACCCATAGATACACCTGTATTATTCAGAGATTATACACCTGTATTATACACCTGTATTATTCACCCAGATATTATACACCCATATTAAAACCTTATTATAACCCATATTATACACCTGTAGTTAATTTACCCATAATCTATACAACTTATTATACACCTGAATTATTCACCTGTATTATTCATTGTATTATTCACCCATATTATAACCTGATTATTCACCCGTAGGGACACCTGTATTATTCTGCCCAAATTATACACCTGTATTATTCACCCGTATTATACACCCATATTATACACCCATATTATACACCTGTATTATTCACCCATATTATACACCTGTATTATTCACCCATATTATACACCTGTATTATTCACCTGTATTATTCACCCATATTATACACCTGTATTATACACCCATATTATACACCTGTATTATTCACCCATATTATACACCTGTATTATTCACCCATATTATACACCTGTATTATTCACCTGTATTATTCACCCATATTATACACCTGTATTATACACCTGTATTATACACCTGTATTATACACCTGTATTATTCACCCATATTATACACCTGTATTATTCACCCATTTTATACACCTGTATTATACACCTGTATTATACACCTGTATTATACACCTGTATTATTCACCCATATTATACACCTGTATTATTCACCCATATTATACACCTGTATTATACACCTGTATTATTCACCCATATTATACACCCATATTATACACCCATATTATACACCCATATTATACACCTGTATTATTCACCCATATTATACACCTGTATTATTCACCCATATTATACACCTGTATTATTCACCCATATTATACACCTGTATTATTCACCTGTATTATTCACCCATATTATACACCTGTATTATACACCTGTATTATACACCTGTATTATACACCTGTATTATTCACCCATATTATACACCTGTATTATTCACCCATATTATACACCTGTATTATTCACCCATATTATACACCTGTATTATACACCTGTATTATACACCTGTATTATACACCTGTATTATTCACCCATATTATACACCTGTATTATTCACCCATATTATACACCTGTATTATTCACCCATATTATACACCTGTATTATTCACCCATATTATACACCCGTATTATACACCTGTATTATTCACCTGTATTATACACCTGTATTATACACCCGTATTATACACCTGTATTATACACCTGTATTATTCACCCGTATTATACACCTGTATTATTCACCTGTATTATACACCTGTATTATACACCCGTATTATACACCTGTATTATACACCTGTATTATTCACCCGTATTATACACCTGTATTATTCACCCATATTATACACCTGTATTATTCACCCATATTATACACCTGTATTATTCACCCATATTATACACCTGTATTATTCACCCATATTATACACCTGTATTATTCACCCATATTATACACCTGTATTATTCACCCATATTATACACCTGTATTATTCACCTGTATTATTCACCCATATTATACACCTGTATTATTCACCCATATTATACACCTGTATTATTCACCCATATTATACACCTGTATTATTCACCCATATTATACACCTGTATTATTCACCCATATTATACACCTGTATTATTCACCCATATTATTCACCCGTATTATTCACCCATATTATTCACCCGTATTATACACCTGTATTATTCACCCATATTATTCACCCATATTATTCACCTGTATTATTCACCTGTATTATACACCTATATTATACACCTGTATTATTCACCCGTATTATACACCTGTATTATTCACCCGTATTATTCACCTGTATTAATCACCATGGGATTATATGCCCTGTAGAGATTCACCACCAGGGTTATACACCTGTATTATTCATATATGGGATCTTTATACCCTGTATTATTCACACCGTATTATTCACCCGTATTATTCACCCATATTTTAATGCCCTCATTATAGGACACCTGTATTATTCACCCATATTATATAAGTGCCATGTATTTTAATGCCCCATAGAGTATACACCTGGGTTATTATTCACCCTATTATAACCTGCCATTATTCTTTAATGCCACCTCAGAGATTCAGGACATATTATACACCTGTATTATTCACCCATATTATACACCTGGGATTATACACCTGTATTATACACCAGTATTATTCACCCCTTATTCTACCTGATTATACACTCGTGCCATAATTTTTTATCTGTTATTATAGTCAGGTAAGGGTTGACTGAGAACATATTCTCATTTGCAGCAACGACCTGGGGAATAGTTACAGGAGATCAGGACACCAGGGTTTAATGCCCTCAGAGGAGGGGGAGGACAGCCAGGGTAAACCCCTATTATTAGTTGACTGCCATGGGTTTGAGGGCCAGATTGGGAATTTAGCCAGGACACCGGGGTTAACACCACTACTCTTACGATAAGTGCCATGGGATCTTTAATGCCCTCAGAGATTCAGGACACCAGGGTTAACACCACTACTCTTACGATAAGTGCCATGGGATCTTTAATGCCCTCAGAGAGTCAGGACACCAGGGTTAACACCCCTACTCTTACGATAAGTGCCATGGGATCTTTAATGACCACAGAGAGTCAGGACACCAGGGTTAACATCTCTACTCTTACGATAAGTGCCATGGGATCTTTAATGACCACAGAGAGTCAGGACACCCGTTTAACGTCCCATCCGAAAGACGGAATTATAAACCCGAATTATAAACCTGTGTTATTCACCCGTATTATAGACCTGGTATATACGCTGAGTGTACGAAACATTATATTGTGCTGCACCTCCGTTTGCCCTCAGAACAGCCTCAATTCCACAGGGATACTGGCCCATGTTGACTAAAAGATGTTCCCACAGTTGTGTCAAGTTGTCCTTTGGGTGGTGGACCGTTCTTGATACACACCGGAAACCCAGCAACGTTGCAGTTCTTGACACACACAAACCGGTGTCCCAGGCACCTACTACCATACCCTTTCAAAGACACTTAAATATATTTTGTCTTGCCCGTTCATCCTCTGAATAGCACACATACACAATCCATGTCTCAAGGCTTTAAAACCCTTCTTTAACCCCGTCTCCTCCCCTTCATCCAGACTGATTGAAGTGGATTTAACAAGTGACTTCAATTGGGGTTGATATCCTTCACCTGGATTCACCTGAACAGTCTGTATGTCATGGGAAAGAGCAGGTGTTCTTAATGTTTTGTACCGTCATTGTATTCACCAGCCATATCTTTCCATGGACATCAGTCCACGTCAATGTGTGGCACAGTCCCCAAAATATGTCCTTCGCTCCCTCTCTGGTAAAATATAAACATACAACAGTTTAGGACCTCCATATAAAAACATGACCTTAATGTGATGATTTTGGTATCGAAGTCTTGTCTCACACACAAATTATTTTCTTATCTGTCTGTCATGACATGAGATCTCTCCTCTCTCTCCCTCGCTCTTATTTTCCAGGACCTCAGAGGCAGATTCTGGATAAATCCTACTACCTTGGCCTTCTCAGGTAAGCCTGAATAGAACAACCGCGTGTTGTATACTGTATCGTCATGTGCCGTGCTCTTCTATGTGTCTCAACAGGAGTAAGATCAACGAACTGACAACGGAGACCAGCAAACTGCAGAAGGAGATTGACACCTTCAATCAGGAGAACTCTGTTTACCTCTCCTATGAGAAAAGGTAAAATAATCAGATAGGCCTATTTGTGCATCGTGTATTTCCTAAGGGTTGTTTTGTATCGACAACTCAGAGACACCCCTTTTCGTTGTTGTTTAATCCTCAATTGGTTCTCATGTTATCATCATCCACGGTTTATATGGATGGTCCTGTTGTTTTACCCCCTGCAGAGCAGAAGGACTTGCTGGTGAACTGAAAGATCTACAGGGACAACTGGCAGATTACAACATGGTATAGGGGGACACACGGTTCTATTTGATGACGACGATATGATGTTATTCTTTTAGGATGTACTAAACACTGCTGTTACCCCTTTGTTTGTTTTGAATTTCAGCTCGTTGACAAGTTGAACACCAACACTGAGATGGAGGAAGTGATAAATGACTTCAATATGGTGACTACATCTGATCATTTTAGCAAATTATCTCTGAGACTGAATACGTTTAGTTTCAGTCCTAACCCTGACTGTTTGCATACTGTGTTTTGTGTAGTTGAAAGCACAGAACGACCGAGAGGCTCAAAGTATGGATGTCATATTCACAGAAAGACGAGAGTAAGTCCTCAAACATTTATTTAATGTGACAAAACCTTAGACGACCTACAC